>NW_027491517.1:0-600000 GCF_021521415.1 Bidens hawaiensis
CTTTCAAATTTTATTTAATCAAAGTTTTTGTTCTTAGCCTTTTTAAACTGGGCCACAGGCCCACAAATTAAAATTTAAAAAGCCCAATTAGGAAAAGAATAGGGCACCCGCAAGCTCTCTTCTCTATTATTCAAACAACGCCAACATCAAGAAGTGCAGGTGAACGGCTGCCGAAACGGCCGGAGAAATGTTTTCTGGTCATGCTACCTTTTTTCTTCCATTTCTTTACATCACCCATCGGATTTTGAAAATCTACAGGAGTCGGTGTCAAAATTTTACAGAAATCGATCAGAATTTTAACACTAAAAAAACACTAATTATTTTTTTTTCACAGGGCGTCCCCTGTACCATACAAGTAGGTCCGCCCCTGCCGTAGACACGGACCGCAAATCTCACTTTCTTTTATAACTAAAACATGTCATATTTAGATATTAAATAAACGAAAACTAAGGAAATATGTCTTTTATAACTACATATATTTTTTACTTACCAGAAGTGTTAACTATGAATTCCACGAACTCAAAAACTGAGTTTGTCACTAGAACTTAAACTCGACATGTGTATTTACGTTTTGGCATGTAGATAATCCTTTTTAACTCGTAAACTTTTCAACCTTTTTTTATATTTTGCATCTTTACAAATCTAAATTATCAATTTACAAACATTTGATCTTACACTACATAATTTGAAGTTCATTTCTCTTTTTTAACCTTTAAGCTTTACAGGCCCTTAAACGATTAATGTGTCTACAGGCCCTTAAACGATTAATTAAAATAAACAAGCCAACACTCTAACCATATATTAACTTCATTCATTTTATAATAATTGTATTACAATGATTAATTCATCAAGTACATAACTATGATGTTGTTAACATTCATAGATGTATTTATTTAACACGATAACAATAAACAATACTAATACAGTTTAAGAAAGTTTTGTATCTTCGTATGCTAAACTTTTCATAATAGTGCGGAGCCTAATAACAATGTTGTGGATCCACATGATAGGTATCGACCTTTTGGAACCCACTTTTGTCGAAGAACCAATCACCGACTGCTTCTGCCATGCTCTGCAATATCTCACGTTTTGGATCAAAATGTGAAATATTAGCTATTTTCGAGAAATATTAAAGCGAAAACACAAGTAACAAAGAAAATACCTTGTTTTGCAATTTCGGATTAGGCTTTTCAAACCATACTACTTGGTCGACTTCACAATGAGTGTAGCAACTGTTAATAAACATTCCTTTCGTTGAACTCTTAGCAACAATCGAAACCGCCCCGAGAAAATCTGACCGAAATTCTGTAGCGAGAAAAGTAAAAAATACATTCAAATTTTGTTTATATTATTTGGGTAACATATTTTGTTTATCGAGATTATTAAATAAAAAGGAAATAAAGGTAATTGCATTGATCACCTTCTAGTCGTTTGCGTTGGGCTGGTGTGCATTGTGACAAATCATTTTTGCACTTGGTGAACTCACCTTTTGGATCGGCTTCATAAGATGACAAAATATAGAACACCTTGAGTAAAACAAAGAACACTAATTAGTAACAACATATTATGATCCAATGTCACGAGATACTGATACAAAACCTACCTGCCATGTATCGTAAGCCGAGTTTATCAAGAACACAGGCGTCTTAACATAAGGCATAGTGTATTGAGGGTAGAAACACTGCAATGGCAATTGAATTTTGACGAACACGTAAGGCTTTGAGTCAACAAGTACAACGAAAACAAAGATAAACCGAATTAATTAGATGGATAGAGTGCTTACTAAGCTAGGTTTCATATTCGAAGTGCATCCTGATGGTAAATTTTTCGCGGATCCCTACAATTACAGCAATTGAATAAGTGTTTATAAGGCACAATGAACTCATTGAACTCGAGAGAACGAAAGTGAGTTAACGAAATAGAGATTACATGTAATGTTACGATTCTGTCATAGTATTGTTCAAAATGATACTCTCCCGAGAGGTCTTTCCTGTTGAAACTTTTGCATTAGTATCGTGTTGATACAAAAAGTAAAACAACCGAATTTGTTGTGAACGATAGATTCTCTATAAATACGGTATGTGTGTGACACAAGCGTGTGACAAAGAGAGAAAAATCAATGGGCTTACACATGGGAGAAATAACCGGCGTCAGGAACACATTTTACTCTAGTACGTGCTAGAAAGTATCCACGAAACTTGTCACAATTCAATATTGCTGACAATCCACCAGCCGAACACCCAGAGAGAAGAGCCTATTGAGATTTTGTTACACGTCTAGTTAAACATGTTAATCAACAACAGATAACATTTTCGTGCAAATCAAAAAGAGGGTAGGTTACATTTTGTGCATTCTTCATTCCAAGGCTCATGAGTTCTTCAACAATGACATTGAACACCCTTGCACCTCTTAAATATAAGTTGTTGACCTATAATAACCAAATGGTAAACATTATCTGAGTCATAGTTCAGGGTTCAGGGTCTAGGGTACGTATGAAATTAAACTACTTACAGGATCAACTGCTTCTACATCTCCAGTAAACGACGACCCGTCACAATATCTCATATAAACCCTATTCCAGCTATAGAAGTCTGAAAATAGAATGTATCCGGCATTATAATAAAAACATTAAACCTTAAAACCGGCAAAACAGTTAAAAGCAAATATTAGATTCATACTAGGATTCTGATCTGATCTATTGCTCAAGATCCCACCGAAGTACAACTCCTGCATCAACTTGGATGATCCCAACCCGTAGTTATCCGTTTTGCGGTACACACAATCTTGTATGGTATCACACCATCCTCCTCCTTGCATATGAATCAACCAACTGTTGGCACCATTTCCATATCCTCTATCGAGCTGGTACGCGGGTGGGCTTCCATCCAAACAAACTGCACCATCAATATAACTCATATTTTTACAAGTTCACAACTTTTGTAACTAGAAAATAAAAATAAAAATAAATAAAATAAATGCATAAAAACCTGCTCCTTTGGAAACAGCACTTTCAATGATTGTTATCCCCACCTCCTCTGAACTTTGTATGTTTATAAATATTATTATAAAAACTGTAAATATGCATATAAGACCTTTTAATGTAACCATTATTTGTTTGTAACAAAACCCCAGAAAGATTTGTACTAGAAAATGGTGCAAGTGTTTTTGTGTGTATAAAAGTTTTGTTTTTAACGAATCTTCAGCTAGACAGCAACGTTGTTGTTCGACTAAAAAAGTGGGGGATGGGTCGAAGGAATGTGATAGGTGGGCCTATTTATAGGAGTGAGAAACTAATATGATACCCTTTGAGTTTCAGTATTTGTCATGACAGCTCCTTTTTAGTATATGCAAAATATGATGTCAACCGAGATAGGGGCCGGGGTGGGTGGGGACGGTTCGTTTACAAACTTCGTTTACAAACTGGCCGAGCAGGCTTAGCTCGTTCACGTTAAGCAGCTAAAACGTTGAGTTCGGGCTTGATACGCTATAAGCTCGAGCTTGTTCGATTAGTTTAAATTTTAATTAATTTTGAATTTTTAACATATATTAGTTAACCGAAATAATGTAAAATAGGAGATCTAATCCAATTTTATGGAATTATTATTAGAAAAAACTTAATTCTATTTTACATTTATGCCTTCCCTTGTATTATTGTAATCGTAATATTCTATTTTGGAGATAATATTACAAAATCTACAACCATAATTGATATCAAATAAAGGATCAAATCCTATTTACATTTATTCTATTATTGGTATTGATATATGTCGAGAATATATCGATGTTTAATTCATAAACTAATTTATAAATTGTGTAATCTATCCACCTATATTTTAATAAAATAAAATAATTATAGACACGTGTCGTGGTTAATCCTTACAATTATTTTTTCTCTAAAACTAATATATGTCATATATCAATAATTATTTATTTTTCTTTTACACTCCATTTATATTATATCTACAACAGATTAAATTATTCACTTTTTTTTAAACTCTATTTATATTATACATATACACTTTTATAAATATAAATATATACATATTATACTATTATACATTGTTAGAATATATTTCACAAAATACTTGGTGAAATTCAAAAATCAACAATAAACCAAGTTCTTAAATATTGAAAAGAATAAAATTTTAAATGTTATTATTAACTTATTATATTATGTATATTGTTAAATACTGTAAATAAAAAAACAAAAAAACTCTAATATGCTTTCAACTTACGAAGTAATTTTTTTAATCATTAAATTTTAAATATATGCTTAAACGTTGATTCATTTTAAAACTAAATCCATTTATCTATTGGTTTTTTGTACATTGTCATATAAATTTATAAATTATAAATATGATTTAAATCTGTCTATTTATTTTTGCAGTTTATTTAGTAAGCTATACATATATGTGTTAGATTGTAATGATAGTATATACCAATCACTTTTAATTATAATAAGATTATCATATTTATAGTTTCTTGGGTTTTTTTTATCAAGGATTGCTTCGTGTTTTTTGTGGAACATAAATTTAATTTTTATGGGTTAACAGTTGGTAAATAGAATGTTTGGTACAAATTAACTACATTTGGATCAAATTTTTACTCAAACAAATACAAAATTTCACTCAAATAAACCCTCAAAGTTCACTACAAAAATCTCTCAACTCTCTATCATGGATCATTTCTCAAATTTCACAAGTTCGAGCTCAAACCCGAACCCCAACCCAAACCCGTGGGATCCGGCTCAAAGGTGGTGGGCTAGTATGCTCGCAAACAATGACCCTACCAACCCTTTTTATGCCAACCAGCATCTACCCGTAATGCCTCCAACCGTACGACCGTTTCCCAATGATATGTTGTATCGAATGCCAATGCCGTTTATGCCTCTGCCACCCCAAACCCAAACACCCCAAACCCCAATACTCGAAACCCAAGTTCCTGACACCCAAGTTCCCGAAACCCAAGTTCGTCTCAAACGAAGCCTTAAAAAGAAGGTTGTTTTCGATCAAACACCAACCGAAAAGGTTGACAGGAAAAAGTGGGAAGACTATGAGAAAGCGGCGTTGGAGCAAACGTGGATCGACTCATCCGAAACTCAGTCATAGGTGACGGTAAACACAGCGTGATATTTTGGGCAGAATTACGTGATAAGTTCTTTGAGATAATAGGTCGAGGTCGCTACCGCGGGGATGATTCCGTCTCTAACAAATGGAAGGCAATGGTTTTAAAAATGAACCATTTCTTCACAATTCACACTCGCCTTACGAACAACAAACCAAGCGACACGAACGACGCCGACCTTCTTAAGACTATGTTGAAACAATACAAGGGCCTTCATGGTCACCACTTCGGCATGGAGATGTTTGAAATTTGGAAGAAATGCACGAGCTCGTCAAAGTGGCATCTGATTCCGACATCTTCACCGCGACCGTCCAAACGGTCAAAAAAAATGTCTACTTCGGCCAATCAATCGCCGTCTCAAGCCGGGTCGGATGCTCGTTCTCAATTTAACTTAAACGAGATTGATCCCGATTTTTCTTTTGATGAACCGGATGAGTTGCCACGTCCGGTAGGAAGAGAAAAGGACAAGGTGGCGGCTAGAGGTGGGGGATGTTCGTCTAGAACAACATCCACGATGAGTTCCGACGTGAGCGCGCGGTTTGACAATTTAGAGCTTGTACTTAAAGAGTTTCACGAGGACAAAAAACACTCGAAAGAGGAACTCAAGATAATACATGAAGAAAGAAAAGTGATGTATGCGGAATACAAAGCCATGCATGAAGAAAGAAAGAAGGCTAGCTCGGAGCGGCAACGAGAGAAGGACTTCAAGCTCCTCGCAAAGGATCTCTCGCATCTAGATTCGGTCACGCGGGTGTTTTTGGAGAAAAAAAAACGCAAGGATAATGGAAAAATACGCAAACGAGGACGCCGAATATTAGTTCTGTTTTTTATATTTGTACGTTTTTTTTTATGTTGTTAGTTTAATTTAGTTTGTATTTTATTATTTAGTTGGGGGGGGGGGGGCTTTGAAGCCCCCAGTGCCCACGTGGCACTGACGTGGCACTGGGGAGGGGCTTCGAAGCCCTCACCATAGAGGATGGTCTTAGACTTGAATGGTTGAAATAGATTAGAGAGAAAATCAAGTGTAAAACAAAGGTAAGGGCATAATATGGATAACACACTTGTTGACTTTCTCTCTCCAAATGCAAAGTACATGTCAAATTCCCTCATCATTTTAAAACGTACATAACTTTTTTACACGAATTTTTTTTAAAAAAACAATTTCATCTTAATAACGAGTGTTTTTTTTATCTTTTATATGAGTATCATATTGCTATATAAAAATAAAAAAAAAATTCATGGGTTTTTTACAAATTATGTTTTACCAAAATTGTGTTTTACAAAATGGTGTTATACAATTGTGTTTTATTTTTTCATAGTGCTTTTTGTATTGTGTTTTTTTGTTATTTAATTGTGTTTTTGTCATTGTGTTTTTATTTTCATTGTATTTTTTTTATTATGTTTTTTCATAGTGTTTTCCATAGTGTTTTACCGGTGACTTTCCGGCGAAATTTCCGAAGACTTTTCCGGCAAGGTGTTGGCGGTGGGCGGTGGTGGTTGTAGGAGATGAGTGAAAATTTAAGTGGGTTTTTAAGATTAATTAAGTGGATTTTTGAAATTAAATTAAGTAGGTTTTCAATATTAAGGTAGTTGACTAAAATACCCTTCTTCCTAACCTTTTTAAGAAAATCAAACTTCTTATTTAAACCCAAACATCTCCTTTAAAACTGTGAAACCGTCTCGGATCTCAGATCTAAGATCCAAAACACTATTAAACACGGATCTAGTCCATAGATTACTCGTATCAGTTATATATTATACGTATAGATCTATGATATATTATTAGTATTAGTTGTAATATGTTAAATAAACGAAGGATTGATAGAGAGAACAAACTGGCAGAGGTTCAATACGTTAACATCAATTCTTTAATTAACAGAGGGGGAACCCTCTATATAGAAGATAGGTCTAGTTCGTTACACATTTCGTAACGAACTAGAAATCCACTTCGTTACGTAATAATGAATAATAAACTTTAACGAAGTACCCCCTAATTCGTTAAACATCCTTCCCGAATTAGGAGGGAACTTAACTTAACATCTAGTTCGTTAAACATCCTGAACGAACTAGATCATTCTTAACGAACTGACTTAATATAATAATAATTCTTTCATTAATAAATACAAAAACTCGAGACGCAAAACCGTGCACTTACAAACACCCCCTCGTCTTGAGCACTTTGTCTTTAAGTTATTTGAAGCGCTTGGACTGCCAGTCTCTGCAGCTGTGAATCCCATGCTCATGACACACACAAACAACACATTGAAACTGCATTGCTCGGTCATAGTCTTCACGACGCTTTATTAATATCTTATTCTTGAACATCACATCATTGTCGTTCTCTGCCAAGTTCACGAGCCATATCGGATCAATGTCATATAATTTCTGATCCATATTCCAGCATTATTTTTGAGTGTGATTGAAGTAAGGATTTTGAAATGCTGGGTAATCGAAATATTGTTGTTCCTGATGATTATCTTCTGAATTAGTCATTACTCTTTTTCCTTTTGACAATACTGATTTCTTGAATCTACTTGATCCTTCTCCACGCTCCTTCGAAATTATCTGAGCTAATGGGATGTTAGAGTCGAATGAAGTAGAATCTTCGTCTGTTGTTTTCTGATATGAATCTTCATCGCTAGATATAGGAATCGGGAGTAGAGACGTTCCAATGCATCCCTTACCTTTACCGGATCGAGGTCGACTGATATAACTATTGTGATCAGACATCTTGCGCGAGGTTTGATTATAAGTAGGAATGCTTTCCTATCTTATCTTATCCGTAATATTGGAATATTCTGTGATTAATATTTAGATATTTTTCAGTCAAATATCTAACTTGCTGTTACTGATAGTTCTGTAATAAGATTGATTGCTAGGAAGATACTTTGGTTGACCTTCGTATGGCAAATTAGAAACTTATCGATTGTTCTTGACTAATAAAGCTTGTATAATAGCTATAATTACTAGCCATATCTGATGGCTCAGATTCAAGTGTAGTGATTGAATGTCTAGATACTTGGCGTATATGCCTCAAGTAGTTTGTACAGATTATCATTAGGAATATATAAACTTTTCTATCTTTGCTTATCCCTACTTCATTCAACAAGTAGTTAAAGCTTAGGTACTAATACACTAATACCTAATTCGTTGAAACCGATGGCTCTTATTTATAAGATTGATATTTATTTCTGATCAAAGCCTAGGTATGATTAAATACCTAATTCGCTAAGATCGATGGCTCTGATACTAACCTGTCACACCTCGGCTTAGGGCCTAGGCGTATGACCAATAGTTGGTACCTGTTTGTAAATATATTAGAGTTGTGGTTTATTTTAGCGGAAGACTTTGGTTATAATATAATATTAATTTATTTGAAAACTTCTCGGATAATAAATATCCGAGTGTTTGCTTTATAAATCATGTTTAAATCTTGTTTTATAATATTTCAATAGTTTAAAACTGAGTCATCTCTACCTTGCGAACATCTATCTTCATGAATGACTATACTCCTTGCTACTTGTGCTAATCTGTTTCCATGAAATGTGGGAA
The DNA here is from genome assembly GCF_021521415.1 of Bidens hawaiensis. NCBI lineage: Eukaryota > Viridiplantae > Streptophyta > Magnoliopsida > Asterales > Asteraceae > Bidens > Bidens hawaiensis. The sequence continues at coordinate 8,677 of NW_027491517.1, forward strand.
AAAATACGTCAGCGACATGCTGGTGAACACTTATGGCTCCATAAAACATTTTGAATGACGATTACAATACAAATATAGTTTTCTCGTCAAACTCAGCGGAAGCATTTCTACTTCCGACATATGTACCACTGCCCTACACACATAACGGTATTCTCTGAGCCACACGACCCTGACCAGAGAACTGGTCATGACCGTTTAAGCTCGTGGCTACCTCGCCTTTGATTGATTGATTAAGCTTTAACATTTATGTTTGGATCCAGACACATGCGTATTCGGTCTGAGTTGATTTTATTCTCTACTTTGTATTATAACGTTTTAGAGATCACATGATCTCATGTAGACATTAATTAACTCATTAAGACAAACACACGTTCATCTTATTGAGTATAAATATGTTTTGACTGATTAAAAGGTTATATTCACCTGTAATTGTCTGTTCTGAATGATATGGTGATCTCGTTTGAAACCTTGACTGTGAATGACTAATTGATTGATTGATGATTGACCTATAAAATAGGTTTATATAAATACCCGGATCATCTCTTGATCCAGCTATAGACATTTAGTCTAGTTTTGATAGCTTTAAACCTTGATTGACCTGTAGTCTTTTGGTTTATTTACTGAGTTTTCTTCTTCATGAAGAAACATCTATAATCTGTCGGAACCTCAGAGCTTGGCACGCACTATGATACTTGGCACGCAAAACGATGCGACATATGGTGGTAGTCGTGTCGTGCACGTACTTCGAGGTATCGTCGCTATATGGCACGGATTACAAGGTGACGATTTTCAGGTCGTTGCATGGAAACCGAGGTAGTGAGAGAGTAATTATAGAGAGAGAAAGTGTTTGGTGTGAAATGGGAATGAGCCGTGAGCCTCATATTTATAGGCTGTTTTCACAACCCATCGCGATACGCGATGGGTTTTCTCAACCCCGTCGCGTATCGCGACGCCGCAAAAATACGCCGCCATCTTATATGCTGACACGTGTCCGCTGACTCATCAAGGTCCATCGCGATATGCGATGACCTCTGTCCTGGGCTCATCACGTAGCGCGATGGCATCCTGAAGTCAAAGTTTCCATTTTGATACCTTGTCTTATGTAACTTGTCACATCTTGGTGCGAAGTGCAAAGTGCGCCACATTGCGCCCAACGCCCTTCGCCGTCGCTATCTCCATCGTCCTCGCCCGAGCCCGTGCCCGTGCGTGTCGAGTGCTTCGCACCCTCCGCTAGGACCACTGGATGCATGCTAGGCATATAAGAATATTACTATGGAATTTTATCTCTTTATAAAGAGCTTCCAAATCTTTACCACTTTCCATGTGGGATGAGTTTAAACTTCCTTATTTATACCCATGTGGAATGTTTCCACTTTATTACATCTTTCCATGTGGGATGGAATTTCCTTATTCCATATCACTAACATGAGATGACTTTCTTTATGGAATATTTTATTTCCTCATAAAATGGTTTTATTTTCTTTATTTTTTTCATTACTTATTTTAGAGAATAATTTTGATCTTTCAACTTTACTAAATTGTCAAATTTAGACCAAAATTTTGGGGATGCTACAACGTACATCCCATCTTGGTAATGAGAGAACGTCAGTAACTTTGTTGTAGTACTGAACCCCATTCTCCCATTTGATAATACAAACATTTTACTCAGAATCGAAAAGCCATGAAATGATATCACCTTGAACGTTTGACACGGCCTTGAAGGAAGTCACTGATTTGCTTTGGCACGTGAAACGACTTCTTGCTTTCATTCTTCATCAACGTATCTGTATGCATCAATAATCTTACGAGCCCGTTTGCTTCGACTCGCAAACCATCCTTGAATATCTGCAACAGTTGGATCTCGTTTTGAATCGAACCTCGTATCGACACTCTTGCCCTTTGAAGTTTTCTCCAGATAATCTTTGGCTGCTTTAATGTTTTCTTCTGTAAATACGGGAGCACCCTGATCAACATTTGTTCGTTGAAACATATCAGGGTATTCCTCAGCCGTAACGTCTTCAATCTCAATCTCTTCGTCTTCATAAATAAAATCCGTATTCATTTGAATAGTCGGATCATTCAAGACCTCTTCATCATTCTTGACCTCCACATCTTTCTCATCCTCTAACACGATTAACTCATCGTCATTCTGACCCAGCAGTATAGAAATTTACTCTCATGTTAAGGACCGCTCAACAAACTGTCCAGCCTCAATCTCATCAGCATTGACGATGCTTCTAACCATCCCGACCCGTCAATAAATATTACAGTATTGGCTTTTATTTACTAGATGGGTTTAGCAGCAGTAGAGTCATGATAAACAACCAACTGTTTTCCAGAATCACTAGTAGCATCACTCGTACCTGCACCAGAAGATGAGTCGTGAGTTTATTTCGTCTCATCCCCAGCGCCTGACTCATCAGGAACTTCATTATCGTTTCTGAGTTTCTTAAGTGCATCCTCCTTGCATGTCAACTGCATGATAAGATCCTCTTGTTCTTTAATTTTCACCCCTGAGACGTAACAATCTCAGGGGGGGGGTGCTTTGTTTCCTTCTGACAGAACGAAATATAACCCATCATCTTCCATTGATGTTCCATTATTCATTCTTGATTCAAACGATCAGCAACCATCTGGTTCTCATAAAGATGTAGCAAACTTAAGAGCATATTCGTCTGATTTTCTGGTGGCATAGCATGAAACGAAGGAGGAACTGGCTGCACAGGACCTTGAGGTCGTCTAAGCCTAAAAAATGAAACATCCATTGGTAGAGGAGGCATCCTCATCGGTGTTGGAAATACCACCGAAGTTACTGCAGTAGGCCTTGGTAGTGTGGATAGAACAGTCTGTGGAATCATGCCAAGCCGAGGATCCGATGTAAGTGTGGTCGTCAGAGTAAGTTTCGGGGTGCTAGTAGTAGGTGGCACCACTGGTCTTTGAGGACCAGACGACCTTGGAGGTTGAACTCCAAATGATACACCAGCACCAGCCGTCACACGGCGTTTAGATGACTCTTCACCAACAATCGGTTTCCCTTTTCTTTTACATTCAGCAGCTTCAACAACAGCTGCCTCAGGCTCAACGCGTTGCTGTTGAGCTGGATCACCACCGTCACCAATATCATCACCCTCATCACCATCGCTCCCACCTGGTCCTTCCTCACGCTCAGAATCCGAGTCATCGTGGATCCAACGATCATTGAGAGGACATACATAATCCGGATTCACCAGATGACCAATCAATCGTTTGGTTGGTGGATGTGGATCTTGCCTATAAATCTTCATTCTGCGAACTGTATCTGCTGTCATATGTTCCAGCACCATCACATCATTCTGAAGTGTCTGATCAATCACCAGGTCTGGAATCAGATCTTGAATTATAAGCTGAATGAACCGAGAATACATTAAGAATTTCTTGCGTTTATTCACCACAAGACAATTCTCCTTAAGATGATAAAAGATCAGCTCGGAAAAGTTGAATGGCTTATTCAGTATTAAAGCAACGAATGCCGATTGTAACATAATCCGACATTCATCGAAGCCACTCTTTCGTCCACCAAGGCAATGAACTAGAATGTGAAGTAAGTACTTGTATGTTGGGCACAAGTACGCCTTGTTATACATGGACTTGCCCAAATCACCAGAATAAGATACACGGGCAAACAGACCTCGAATCAAAGCCTGATCAAACTCGCATGGGTTATCGATAGTATCATTAAACTGCAGAACTCTTCTGATAACTCCTCGTGTGATTATAATAGATTTTCCATTGATAGTAGCTGTGATGTGATTCTCAGCTTCAACATAACGGGCTGAAATCCAGAACTGACGTATAATGCTGAAATGAATAGTCGGGAGAGCTGTCACAGCATAATGGATCACCGAACGTCTTATAAAAGTCAACAGATCTCCAAATACGTCCTCTCAGCAAAATTCGTGCCAACAAAAGCACGAGTGTTATGCTCTTTATCGTATGATAATAAAGATAACTCCTGTTGTTGTTGCTGTTGTTGTTGTGGTTGCTGTGGCTCAGCTATAGGAGGATCCTGCTCGATATTATCAGCCATTAAGCTATATAAATAAAACCGAGAATTAGTGATAATGAATAATAAAAATACACATATAATTAACAGATTAAAATTAAACCAATTTATAAACTTTTAATTTTAAAAATAAAATACAATGTCATTCGTTAAATATCCTAATTCGTTATGACGAATTAGCTACTTCGCTATCAAGTAAATAAGACGAATTAGATCTAACGAATCGGGAATAAAGGTTCTATGCAGTTAATGCCGAAAAATAGCGGATATCGGTCAATGATCGATATCTGAGATATCGGTTATTTTGGTGGGATAGCGGTATATATATATATATATATATATATATATATATATATATATATATAACACCAAAAGTTATCTAATAATAATACTTAAGTCTTAATACAATAATACTAAAATCATAAAAGTCAATAGTTCAAAACACAAAGTAACAATATTTTTAATTTAAGACATGATTTAATCACTTAATCGAAAGACACGAAATCATCCTCGTGATTTAACACTAAAGCTATTTTTCGGCATTGACTGCATAGTACCTAATATTAACCTTGGTTGAAAACTTGAGATAGCATCAGCAGCGCTGGAGGTGGAGAAAGAAACAAGATCTGATGTATCGGTCTTTAACGTTCAATAATATACTGATTTAGGTTAAAATAAGATGGAATTGGGCTATGAGTTAATAAGGTAAACGATTTGGGCCCAAAAATCTAACAAACTTGGGTCAATAATATTGGGCCGATAAACTCAATGAGTAAACCGATATATCGGTTGTTAAATATCGTCCAAATTGCGGTAAATAGCGCCGCAAATAGCGGTTCCGCTATTTTGCCCGCTATTATACCGCCGGGCCGCTATCCGCTATAGCACCGGTATAGCGCCGCAATTAACTGCATAGTAAAGGTTAACAAATTATGACTTGATTTGTTATAAATTATAATTGATTATTCTGATTCGTTTGATCTGTATAACGAATTGGACATGAATTAGTTCTAATTTGTTACACAATAACGAATGGCCCTGTAAGCTTAATCTTTGACTTATTAGGTCAAGGTCAAAATTACCAAGAACATCAATAGTCAAAATGGAAACCTGAAATTAATTCAACCATAAGCAACGATGTATAGCCGAACAAATGATCACAGTGATCTCGGAAACACATCGTGAATGTAAATGTATTGATCTTTTGTACCAAATCGTGGTACAGATAGGGTAAATTAAAGTTTTATCGATAACTTAAAACCCGATAACTTAATCCATAAATTAACCCAGCAAATGGTCTTTAATTATGACGAAAATCATTACGCTGAGATCGTCATTACCTTATGATTCAAAAACACGGTTTAGAATTATGTATAATGATGATCGGATTTTTAGTGGAAAAATCGACAGAGCAACAGTTTCTTTGTGAAGAAGAAAATGAATAGGGGAGATGAATGGATGCACGAATCCCTATATACTCTGACATAGCACAGTCTCCAATGTAACGAATCATCTGATTCGTTTGAATTATGAAATAACGAATCAGGTGATTCGTTATCTTAAATGCCCACGTGGCATAACGAATTAAAATTAACTCGTTAATATTTAAAACGAAATGATAACGAATTAGCTGCAATTCCTGTTTAATTCGTTAATCTATGTTTAACGAATTAGAAGTCATTCGTTACAGAGTGGCGGAAGCGAATTAAGTTAACGAATTAGAATACAATTCTTTATAAATGACTTTAATTCGTTATACATGACTAACGAATTACCTTTATGTAATTCTAAATTAAATAATTTAAATAAATAATTAAATAAATAAAAGAATAATTAATTATTGATACCAATTGAGGAATAAATAGATCAACGAAATCCCGTATCTCGATGATCAGATACCTTAACGTGTTTTACGTTTAAAACACTTAACTTAAAAAAATTTTAAAATAATATGTATAGAAAAAGCAAAATATTTTTGGTATTTTGAATTTTTGAAGAAATCTATTTACAAAATAAAATATCCGAAAATAAAAACATAAGGCAAAAATATAAAATATTTTTGTGTTTTTGTATGTTTTTTAAAAGTAGTACATATTTTTTGGATTTTTGGTGAGTTTAAGCAGAGAATCATATTGACCAAATTTGTTCTCTCATCACAGTTTTATATTTTAGCGATATTGTGTCTAGCGTTAAGTCGGTCATTGATATTGTTGTGCACTTAAATCTTTTAACAAACCTTCAAGCGTTATTGTGATATGATTAATGGTTCAATTAGAGCACAGAATATCAAAAACTATCAGCCTCTAATCTCGGTTCAAGCTTAGTTTGATTTTTACCATATCACCCCAACTTGACTTAAACCATTATAATGTCGATCAAAATTTGAATTTATATAAATTTTGAGCAATGCATCAAGTTTCCTTTATTGTGAGTGAGTATGTACGAGTCCATCTGTCGGCTTACATACATTGTATCCCCTGGGGTCCGTTTTTTATTAGTATTGAGACACGCGCAAGGGAGGAACATATATATGACTAACAGCGGATTTTGATCAAGTCAGTAGTTTAGGTTTGTACGAAGTACATCAGTGATCAAGTTTAATGACTTTGGGGTTGCTCTAAAAGCGAATGAAATATTCATGCATATGAATACCCAGATGATTAAGCCGCATAAAGACTCACAGTGTCCAGAAACCTAGCGCTTGTTATTTGCTTTATTTTATTTTTGGTGATCAGACAAATACAAGGCTTGAGTATGACAGGCTATTACATTTCTGCCATCCTATTTTGGTAGAAACTAACACATCTTTCAATTTGGCATTTTGTTATGTTTATATCACATACTTTACTTTAACAGCTTGTTTAAGACCTATCAATGCACCAATGCAATTAAGCACTCAGTCTTTTAAACTTATTTCTTTCTGGATATGGGGTCAAATAATAAATGTACTATCATTTTCTCTTTTTTCTTCAAAACTCAAATTTTTGAGGAGCATAAAAATAAATTCAATCGCCCCAGTCACTTTCAGACTATAGATTAATGGTTATCCTATCAATCTACAAGTAGATGGCAGGACCAAAACATGCAAGCATGTTCCACAAACTTAAATAACGACATAATTTTCAGCGAAAGAATAAAGTAAAAACGCATAACAATCGCCCCAACTACATTACATTGTCAGGTAAATGGCTATCCTGACTCTTACAAGTAAGCCTCAGGACCAAACATATACAATGTAGGTCCCGAAACCGAATCAAACAACACAACAAACTAAATACTAGTTGTTCTTGGATCAACCTCACAACTAGTTGGCGGAAACAACTAGTTGGACCGAGATCTCGGATCTTGTGTGTGGGTATGGTGGAGCCGAAACTTGGAAGAAAGAAAGGGAGTTGAGAGAGTTTTTGGTTACTTGGATAATTGTTTTGCAAAGGGTTTTTATTCACAATGGTTGGTTGTTGAGAAATGAGTTAAGTGACCCTTTATATAGGGTCCCCATTTATCTAACTATTACATTTTGTCCTTACAAAATAAACGTACTGAGGTACGTAATACACCGACTCTAAGCAAATATAAAGACATACGCAATCCTAAAACTAATATAGAATATTGGCCCTACAATCTCCCTCTAGGATTGTGTATGTCCAGAAACCTTCAACAAGTTCTTTGCTTCGTCTTTATTTCTTGAAATCTAGTAGTTGTCTTGATCCAAGAGCTTGAATGAGATTGGATCTTGACAGTTCTTTATTTTCCGATCTTGAAGACTTTAACTTCAATCTTATTTCCTGGGAAGGATCGGCAGCAGCAAATTTTAGATACATCAGATGCGGGAGGCTCGATATCTAATTTTCTTTTGTTGACTTTCTTGTGCCGACTTGTTTCTTTGCTTTGTCTTATGACTGACTCCTTTTTAGGTTCAACCCCAACTGTCACGTTCTCATTTTCTTTTAATCGCTTCAACATCGGCAACTTCAGTCTCTGCAACCCAGGACACCTGATCTTGATCTATCAGTCCATGTACAGCTGCACAAAACTTAGAGCAAATAAGATTCGTTCTTAGACCCTCTTGAGGGTCAAAGAAGATTTTTTTTTTACAAAATACGCCCCCGCTCAACTTGTAAATGATTTATATAAGTCCCAGGTTTCCAACGAACTTTGCATGAACGACCTTGACAACAAAAACATGATTTTGGATAAAACAAAGATATAACAAACTATGTACGAACACATAAAACTTAAAATCTTATTGAAATTTTCATATATTATAATATTTTGAATATATATATATACATAATATTTTAAAGTTGAAACATAAAATAAAACAAGAACTAGGAAAAGATATGAGTGAAGATGAATTTAATATTATATAACAATAATATTTACATAATTTTCTAATCAGTTTAATATTTTTGCGAGAAAGATCACAACATGGAATCACATTGTCTATAATGTCCTAGATCACACTTCTATTTGGATATTATTATGCCAAGAACCCAAAGTCGATTGTAGATATTTTGGTCCACTTTAAACTAAACAAGTATTTTGATTTCACCGTAATACGTTAAGGTATTAATTAGGCACAATACTTGTGTGGTCCCCTGTTAATTTGACATGTTACAAACTCCATCATACCTCGGGCATACTTTGTGTTCATTAGTATCACCCCGAATTGACTCCGACCCCCTAATGATTGATCAAAACATTTTGAGCTTCATAGACTTTTTGCAAACTTTTCTTTCAAACAATATGTAAAGGTTGAACCATGGACTTACTAGCCTTGTTGACTTATGCCTTCATATAAAGTGTTTAGGACTTACTTGTTTGCCCACGTTACGTGGTTCTAATATACTCCTTTTTGTTTGATAAAATTATCAACATTTTTGTTGATGATTTTGAATACTTTTTGAGTATTTTGCAGTTTTTCTGCTTTTTCAATAATTTTTGATATTTTTCAAAATTTGAAGCTAAAGCAAGAAATAATTTTTCATTGTGACCGCTTCATAAGAGTGTAACCACTAGCATAGGCAAATATTTAAGTTTATATCACTGTGATATTTACTCATTTGTCAAGCCTATCTACACATCAAGCAATGATCTTGTTGGCTTTTGATCTACTTTTTTCATGTGCTAGGTTCACCTAAGACAATTTTCTATCATTTTCCAAAGGTCGGATCAATTTCTCAAAATTTTCTGATATTTTAATATTATCCGACTCCCTCTAAACAGGAGCTCCCTCTAAACGAGAGAATATCTTTGATGCCTTTTCAGATTTTCTTAACATAATAGAATTAAATAATAAAATATATAATATTTTTGTCAAGTCAAATGACTTAATTTTCTATTTTTCTTAAAGCAAAAGTGAAAATCTTTTTGGTGAGTTAAAGTTAACTCCTTTTCTCCCTCTAAAATTGTGACATATTTAAAAAATATTTACAGTTTTATATACAAAAGATAGATAAATTGTTTTAATCAAAATTGAACGATGTCTTTAGTGAAAAGGTCAACAAAGTTGTTGTCATATGGACTATACTAAGCATGCATTATCACATCATATAACAAAGTTGAAGAAATTCAAACCGAAGCCCAGCATCTGACGTTGGATCCATCACTTGAGAAGCGCTCGACAAGTTGTGATTGATCCATTTGAGCAAGGTTGGCATTGTTGAAGCATAAAGTATGAAACATTTCTCATTCCCTGAAGTTTGTCATCCCATGTCGCTTATGAAAGACTCGAATCCGCCATCGAATGGTTTAGCATCAAATAGCAAGGGTTCGTCTCCCATCATATGTCGGGTGCAACCACTATCTAAGTACCGAATACTCTTGATAGTCCTCCTTGATTGACCCTACATGCACTAAGCATTTAAATAGACATGGGTTCCCGAGACTTAATTGTCTCAGGAAAGTCGACCATAAATCGACAAAACTTGATTTTATTTTTTGAAAACAATTTATTTCTTGGCGACTCATCGCTTGAAGAATAGTCCTTAGGAATCCAAGACAAGCTTGTTCCTTGGTTTTGAAGATTTTGGACTTTTGTTTTCTAAATTTTAAAACTGTTTTTGGTGAATCATTAGATTTTTCAGTCTTAGGATCCTTTTTGATTTTATCCTTTTTAGTTCTCCAAAAAGGTTTTCTCTTGTGTTTTACTTTATTGACCTTGGATCTCACATCCATTTCATTGGCTTCACTATTAGATAGATCAGTCCTTGAATCTGGGCTACTAAAAGCACCTTTTAGGGACTGACTAAGCCGCCTTTGAATATCAAGTTGTTGCTTGAACCAGTTCTTGCAATGTCTTGCAAGGTGAGAAAAATGACCACAAACAAAACAACATTTTCTCCTAGGAGCACTATAGAACTCATCAGAACTGTAAAATGGTTGGTGTGGTGGGAAAGGTGATCCATGAAAAGGAACATGATTATAAAACACATTTGATGATTGACCCCGATCATCAAAAACGTTAGTGTAGAAAGAGTTAACATAATCTTGTGGATAATAACCATAGTATCTATTATCAAATTGATTGTACAGTTGAGGTTGATAAAATTGATTGGTATATTGATAAAAATTGTTTCTATGAGGTGGGACATATTTACCAGATATACTTGCCTTTTCCTTTTCAAAACAATTTTCATTAACTTTGGTTTCCTCAACCTTACAACTATTTGACAAACAACTAGGTAAGTTAGTATTCATATGTACCTTTTCATGCACGTTTCTATCAACAATGGTTTCATCAAAAATAGTTTCACAGTCACTATCAGAAATGGAAACATCATTTTCATTTTCAAGAGTCGTGCCAACATGAACACTCTTATCAAATACATTATTGTTCAAAATGTTTTTGGAATCAATATTATTACAGACAGGGTTGACAATAGATGAATCAAAAAGTACGTTTTTATCCCCACAACCCTTTTTTGTTTGCACACACCCCTTTTCTTCTACACAACCCGCTATAGAAGATGAATCACTATTAGGATTAACTGACGAATTAGCTGAAATAACAATCTTGGGAGCTGCAGGAATAAATGTCTTTGATATAGGCACATAACCAATACCATAGACCATTTCTTCCTCGGGAGGAGAATTAAAATCAAGTTGAGGAACACTAGTATAGTTATTGTTAAACGGTGGAGGTATAGCATAACTATCATAGCCTAAACTAGTCTTTAATCTTAATTCCATTTGTGACCCAATAAGTTTGTTCAGCTTTTCGGTGGCTAACTCAAAGTTTTCTATAGCAATCTTATTTTGGGTTAACTCAATTTCTAATTTCACAATTTTGGCGTTTAGTTCAACTACTTGATTTTCATGACGTTTTGCTAAATTTCTAGCAATTGAAACTTGTTCCCTAAGATCGGCCATATCATTACCATGAGTGTTAATTCTAATAGTGTAGATCTTTGCAACCTTTTTAAGATCGTCATTTTGAACTCTAATGCTTTCAATTTGTTCAAGAATTTTAGCATTATGGTTTCTATAGTGCAGGACTTTATCAATACAATCTTGTGTGCAAAGTTTGTGTACCTCAGGAATGCGAGAGGCAGGTGTAGGAATTCCATCAGTGGTGCATAACGAGGTGCTTGTTTGACTACTTCCACTTGCAGCACACTCGGGGATGATAGGACTTGCATGACTCCTCACACCCGCATCACTTTTCTCAGCTTTATTTTCTTTTGACTGATTGTATATTCGAAGGTTGGCATCCATCGATTTAAAAGACTTGATGGTAGAAGTCAACTCTAAGAGTGTTAAGGTATCCAGGTTCGCCGTTCTCTTGATGGTAATCACACTGGTGTTCCATGCGTAAGGCAGTGAATCCAACAACTTCATATTGATCTCAGACAACTTAGTTGTGATACCGGCACATCTCAATTTAGTAACGAGTGACTCAAATCTATTGATGAGAGAGGCAACCGATTCTCCTTGAGTATGTTTAAACATGTTGAATTCTTCTTTTAACATGTTCTTTTGGCATTCCCTCATATTTAGACTCCCTTCAAGCCTAGAATTGCAAGAATTTTTTTTTGGTCAACTGGTCAAAGTCAACGGTCAATGGGTCAAAGTCAACGGTCAACAGATCAAAGTCAACGGTCAACGGGTCAAAGTCAATCGTCAACGGGTCAACCCTTTTCTCAAAGATCAAACACTCTTGAAACAAAAACTGTTTAAAAAACACAAGTCCAATGTATTCAAATGACTAATGTATTCAAATGACCAATTGTATTCAAATGAACAAGTGTATTCAAATAACAATTGTATTCAAATGAGCAATTGTGTTCAAATGAAAAATTGTATTCAAATAACAAATTGTATTCAAATGAACAATTGTATTCAAATGATGAAGAATTTGAATACAATTTTTTTATGAACAATTGTATTCAAATAACAATTGTATTCAAATGATGAAGGATTTGAATACAATTTTCTTGGATCAATTGTATTCAAATAATGAAGGATTTGAATACAATTTACTTAGAAATCGGAAGCTTGGATTTGAATACAATTTTCTTAGATCAATTGTATTCAAATAATGAAGGATTTGAATACAATTTACTTAGAACTCGGAAGATTGGATTTAAATACAATTTACTTAGAAAAATTGTATTCAAATAATAATTGTATTCAAATGACGAAGGATTTGAATACAATTTACTTAGAACAATTGTATTCAAATGATTAGGGATTTGAATACAATTTACTTAGAATTCGGAAGCTTTAATTTGAATACAATTTACTTGGAACAATTGTATCCAAATAACAATTGTATTCAAATGATGAAGGATTTGAATACAATTTTCTTGGATCAATTGTATTCAAATAATGAAGGATTTGAATACAATATACTTAGAAACTCGGAAGCTTTGATTTGAATACAATTTACTTAGAACAATTGTATTCAAATAATAATTGTATTCAAATGAGCGATTGTATTTAATGACGAATGATTTGAATACAATTTACTTGGAACAATTTTATTCAAATGATGAAGGATTTGAATACAATTTACTTAGAATTCGGAAGCTTAAATTTGAATACAATTTACTTGGAACAATTGTATCCAAATAACAATTGTATTCAAATGACCAATTGTATTCAAATGATGAAGGATTTGAATACAATTTACTTGAATACAATTGTATTCAAGTGACAAAAGTATTTGAATTCCTCTTTTGGAATGTCACCAACTCACTTTCTATCACCTTTCTCAAACCAACCCAAATACATGCAAAACACTACAAACACAAATGTTTTGAGATTCACACACCAAAACCAACCACTTTAACAACTTTAAACCATCTTGTTGAACATGAACAACTTAAATATCTTAAGAACTTCAAGAACACAACAACCCGAAACACACTTATTTTCTCGAAAAATCCGTTTTTACATACACACAAGACCAAAATCCAAGGTTGTGACCCAAGATCTATAACTAGTAGAGCCCGAAAGCTCTGATACCAATTGTAGGTCCTGAAACAGAATCAAACAACACAACAAACTAAATACTAGTCGTTCTTGGATCAACCTCACAACTAGTTGGCAGAAACAACTAGTTGGACCGAGATCTTGAATCTTGTGTGTGGGTATGGTGGAGCCGAAACTTGGAAGAAAGAAAGGGAGTTGAAAGAGTTTTTAGTTACTTAGATAATTGTTTTGCAAAGGGTTTTTATTCACAATGGTTGGTTGTTGAGAAATGGGTTAAGTGACCCTTTATATAGGGTCCCCATTTCTCCAACTATTACATTTTGTCCTTACAAAATAAACGTACTGAGGTACGTAATACACCGACTCTAAGCAAATATAAAGACATACGCAATCCTAAAACTAATATAGAATATTGGCCCTACATACAAGTATATGTCCTTCAAATGTAGATAATTGACATAATTTTCAGCGAACGTTTGCAAAAATCTTTTTTGGATTTTCTCTTTGCATACCTAAAAACACAATCTTTTTGTCTTTTTCAAATTTTAATAAAACAAATTTAAAATTTCACAATCTTTTTGACTTTTTCAGATTTTTCTATACAAACGAAAAATTCACAATATTTTTTTCTTTTCAAATTTTACAGACTTAAAAGGCACAATATTTTTGGTTTTTCTCAAATTTTCTATGCTTTTGAATTTTCAAAATTTTTAAACAAGAACATATTTTTGCCTTTTTCAAATTTTTAATGTTTTTGGATTCTATCTATACAAACGAAAAGCACAATATTTTTGTATTTTCTATTTTTCACCCCTTAAAATCCAAAACCAAAATAAAAGAAAATTTAAAAGAAAAATAAACCGAAAATAAATATAATCATCCTTGTTTCAGGATATCAGCAAGAGTCTTCAATCCATTTAAACCATGCAAAAATTTAAACCGAGTTTTGTCAAAAGCTTTGGTAAATAGATCGGCTTTTTGAAAATCGGTATGTACTTTCTCAAGGTCAATCAATTTCTTTTCAAAACAATCCCATATGAAATGATATCGAATTTCGATATGTTTCGTTTTTGAGTGTTGTACGGGATTTTTGGTGATGCTAATGGCAGCAGAGTTATCAATTAAGATGGGAGTAGTAACAAACTTCAAACCGTAGTCGCAAATATATTGCTGTATCCACAAAACCTAGGAACAACAACTCGAGGCCGCAACATATTCAGCTTCAGCGGTTGAAGTGGAGACCGTTCTGCTTCTTACACTGCCAGGAAACAAGCCGGCTTCCAAAGAATTGACACCCTGTTGTAGTAGATTTGAAGTTAATCTTGCATCCTCTATAGTTTGAATCAGAAAAGGCTGTAAGTTCAAAGTTATCGTTCTTGGGGTACCATAACCCGATGTCAGGATTGCCCCTCAGATATTGAAGAATAAGCGTGACCGCTGCCAGGTGAGTCACTCGGGGACTAGCTTGGTACCTAACACATAAACAAACAGCAAACATTATATCAGGGAGAGAAGTAGTGAGATAAATCAAAGAACCAATCATCGCTCGATAAAGGGTAGGATCGACGGTATCCTCCAATTCATCCGGTGATAAATTGTGACCCACAGGGAGAGGAGTAGAAGGGATTTTTCCAGCAGTAATCTTGAATCGGCTCAAGACATCATTCACGTACTTAGTCTGATGAATGAAGATTCCTTTCGTAGACTGATGAACCTGCAACCCTAAAAAGAAGTTCATCTCTCCCATCGAACTCATTTCGAACTTTGTTTGCATCGAATTCTCGAACTCCTTACATAACGCGTCATTTGTTGATCCAAAAGAAATATCATCGACATAAAGCTGAACGAGGAGAAAATTATCACCAATGTTTTTATAGAATAAAGTGCAGTTAACAGTCCCTCGCTTGAAGCCGTTATCAGTCAGATGGTCGGCAAGCGTGCCATACCAAGCTCTCAGGGCTTGATGTAGACCATACATGGCCTTGTTTAAGCGATAAACCCGGTCCGGATAATCAGGATCCTCAAAGCCAGGAGGTTGTAACACAAACACTTCCTCGTGTAGTTCACCATTGAGAAAAGCACTTTTCACATCCATTTGATAGACTTATATTCTTGTAAGCCGCATAAGCTAGAAAAATTCGTATAGCTTCCAATATTGCAACCGGAGCGTATACCTCTGTGTAGTCTATACCCTCTTGCTGATGGAAACCTTGCACCACAAGTCGTGCCTTGTTTCTCACTATCACCCCACGATCGTCTTTTTTACATTTAAATACCCACTTAGTTGGAATAGGCCTTAACTCTAGCGGGTTTATCAATAAGATCCCATACACCTAATCGTGCAAATTGTTGCAATTCCTCTTGCATTGCTTCTACCCAAGAAGGATCTTCAAGTGCCATACACGGTTTCGTTGGCTCTACCTGGGATAGAAAGTAGGTGTATTTGGAAACATTTACAATTCCAGAAGAATGTAAATTTGCATAAGCACACAATACATTATTTTCACTCGAAGAAGCAACTTGATGACGTGTTTGAACGCCCACATCAAGTTCCCCAATGATGTTTTCCTTTGGATGATAATTACGAATCCTAAGAGTAGGATTCTCAGGAACAACAACATTCTCGAATAAGTTAGTATAATGTTCTCCAAGCTCGTGATATGAATCATCACTGTCAACAGTATCAGGTTCAATAACTTGATCAACAATTTGATTATCATCAGAGGAAGTAGAAACATTATCAAATGAGGTCGGAGGATCATCACGTGGATCTTCAGTTGTAGATACATTTGGAGCTTCAACATCATTAGAACTTGAAAACCTTGGAAGTACCAACTGATCTTCAAAATACGCACGGACTAGATCTTCATCTACTTGTTCAGTTGATGGAGTAAATGAATTAAATAAACCATCATAATCAAACATCCAGTTGGGACCTTTCCCTTGAGGAGGTGTGGAGTACTTTTGACAATCCATATGGTACCATTCCTCAACACAACCGGAAGTAGAATTAAATACCCTCTTCTTTGGAGAAGCATAACCCAAGAAATAACCCTCAATGGCTTTTTCTTCAAATTTACCCACATCTCTCGTCAACATCGTACAGGGACACCCAAATGGTTCCAAGTACTTTAAGTTAGGCTTTCATTTGTTCAAAAGCTCATAACTCGTCTTTTTGAGTCTCTTAACAGTCAAAACCCTATTGAGCGTATAACAAGCTATATTCACAGCCTCATTCCAGAATTGGACAGGAAGCTTAGAATTGGCAAGCATAGTTCTAGCAGCTTCAATCAAAGTTCTGTTTTTCCTTTCAGCGACACCGTTCTGTTGTGGTACATAAGGAGCACTGTATTCTCGATGAATTCCTTTTTGAACGCAAAATAAATCCAATACAGTGTTTTTAAATTCAGTACCATTATCACTTCAAATTCTCCTCACATTTTGCTTGTATGGTGATTCGATCTTAGTGATTAAATTTTGAACCAAACATGTGTTTGATCTTTTGAACTCATAAATAAGACCCATGAGTATCTTGAATAGTCATCAGTAACCACAAGACAATACCAATCTCCAGAGATACAGCACGACTCACTGGACCGAACAAATCCATATGAAGTCGTTCTAAAGGTGTATCAATGAAATTCAATAACTTAGACGGATGTGACTTTTTCTTATGTTTGCCTTTCTTGCAAGCAACACAGTGGTCAGATAGAATAGAGTCCTTCTCAGTTGCTTTTGAGACGAAACATGTTTCCACAGATATCAATACCTTAGAACTCATATTTAAGACATAAATATCATTTGATCGAGGTGATTGCATGACAACCATGTCCTCGGGAATGACGTATCCCGGTTTCAAAATCAGACATTCTTTATCATTAAATACAGTAGTGAACTTCTTGTCACAGATTTGAGATACACTTAATAAATTATGATCAACTTTATCACAATAATTGACCTTCTCAAACGTGATATGCCCATTTGAAACTTCACCTTCTTGTGTAATCATACCCTAGAATTCCCAGCAAAAGCAACATAACCCCCTTGAATATTTTTAATATTGGTTAAGAGGTCGAGATTTCCAATAATATGACAGGAACATCCACTGTCCATAATCTAGTTCTCACCAGACACGGTCTTGGATGTACCCTCATTAATTTTGGCCATGCAAGCAAAAGTAGTTGGTTGCTTCTCACACGAATCATCAGAATCAGACTCAGTATCATTGTCAGAAGATAACTCACTCCCACTTGCATCTTGAAATCTTCATTTGACCCGAACATAACCAAATTAGCTTGATTGTCATTGCACATCAATCTTTGTGACCAATCAGTTCCATCCATGTTGGACAACATAGCTTGTGTTCCAGAAGAATATGTTTTGGTTCCAGAAGATTTATTAGCATCGTTTCCATGTTTCGCATAAGAACTTCGATCTTGATTTCTAGGACCAGTATACTCCTTCTTTGGTTTGTCACATTCTCTGGCAAAATGTCCAAACTCTTAACAATTATAACACTTAACTTTCAATTTGTTAAACTTAATCTTCTTGTTTAATGAAGGAAGATCTTTGCCAGTTCTTTGCATGAACCTTTTCACCTTTCTAACAATCATTGCCATACTCCATTTCAAATCCATGAGTTCCTAATCATCAGGATTGATTTGGTCATAATCTTCATCTGTTAATTCACTTGTGGAAATTTTACTACCAACTAGATTCTCATAAGAAGTCATGAAGGCACTCAAGAAGGCAAAATTTTGTTCAGCTTCCTTCATATTCACATTTTGTGGTGTTGAAAACTGTTTAGCAGTAGCCGAAGTTCCAGAATTACCAGAAGATCCAGAACCTCCAGCTGAATAGAAACAAGCACGTGGATCACTATAGGTTGTTGTGAGGTTTTCTTGTGCATTTTAACTGAGAAATGTTGTGATTGGAGCAATTGTCGAGCTTAAAGGCATGCTAGCACCATAAAAAGCTGGATCTTGATTATCTTTCAAAGACTTTTGACATCTCATATCATATTCTCGAGCTTCAACTTTTTGCATAAACTCAGAAGCAGTCAAATCCTCATTCTTGAAACAATTATTCTCTTTCAACACCATTAAAAATGTCGAGTAAGAACTAGGTAAAGCATTCTTGACTGTATCAATCTTATCATATTCAAATGGTTCAATCTTTAACTTATTCATTTAAACAATTAAATGATTGAAACGAGTAGTCATTTCTTCAACAACTTCACCTTTGAGTAGATTAAAGTTTCTGAATTGAAACTTCAACATCACTTTTTTACTCTCCTCAGTGTTACATATACTTCTCATTCTGATGTGTTGGAACAATGAAGCAGTAATCTTGATACTACCCACTTGATGAAATATGTTATCTGGTAAAGCCATTGTAAGAGTCGAATAAGCTTTTGTTTCAATCTCTAACATCTTTTTCTTCTCTTGAGAATATTGTGAAATAGCCTTAGGAGTAAACCCGATAGTTTCATCTCCAATCATCGGTACGGTATACACCTCATCAAGACAACACGGACAGTCAGGATGAACAGAACCAAGGTGAGCACGGAAACGAGGTTCCCATTTAGCAAAGTCGCTAAATTTTATCAGTCGAGGAAACTTTGAATGAGATCCAATCTCAGTATCCAATTGCAACATCTATTGTATAAGTGTGTTTTGAGAAGCTAACGCATAAAAACCAGCCATATTGATAAGTAACAACACAACCAAACTTCAAGGACTAAACTTGAAAATATGCTAACGAATTGTGAACAGTGTTTATAACGAACTAAAATAACAAATCAGTTATAACGAATTGAAGGTTATCTGAGTAACGAATCAGAAACAGTGTCCCACGAATTAGATTATAACGAACTATCAAATGAACTGAGTCAACGAATCAGATCAAATTGACGAATCAGTTTGACAAATTAGGTTAACGAAACCAAATTCAAAGTAACGAACCAAGATAACGAATCTCTGAGTTTACTTAACGAATCAAGTAACGAATCACTAGGTCAAACTTAATGAATCAGGTAGCGAATCTCTGATTCAAGATAACGAATTAATATAACGAATGAGCTACAGTTGATAGCGAATCCACTATAACGAATCAGGTTGTTATAACAGTTATAACAAAATCTGACAACTTTTGCCGCGTGGAAAAAGTTTGTTAGATATGAGATTGACGAATCAGACCACGTTTTTGACGAACTAGATGACACAAATCAGATTTGATAACGAACTGAGTAACGAACTGAACACGAATTAAGAAAGTTTAACGAACTACTTTAACGAATTAGGTGAAGGTTTAACGAATCTTCAACAACAGATGAAGATCTTCAAATCTTCATCCTGAATTTCCAAAATTATGGAAAACGAAGAACATACATAACCAAACTCAAATCCATAATATTCACTCGATACGACACCAAATCTCTCAAATAACATACTAAATTACTCGGAAACACATTACGAAAACAAATCGCAACAAATCACACACTAAATCACTCAATATCAAATCCAATTTGACCAAATACACTCCCCTGTTTCGGTCACAATCAGATCCAAACCAAACCAATTCAAATCCACTCCAAATCTCGATTCCAGTCAATCAAGCAATCCGTATACCTTACTAAACAACAATCCACTTTAACTCAATCCGTATTCAACCAAATTCACACTGAATTTGATCAAATTCACACTGAATTTGATCAAATTCAAACCGAAACTCAATAAAACTAAAATTTATACTTATAAACCTTTAATTAACGAATTAAACTACTAGATCAAGAGCAATCGAACCCCGAAAGCTCTGATACCACTTGTGAAGCCGTCTCGAATCTCATATCTAAGATCGAAAACACTATTAAACACGGATCTAGTCCATATAGATTACTCTTATCGGTTATATATTATACGTATAGATCTATGATATATTATTAGTATTAGTTGTAATATGTTAAATAAACGAAGGATTGATCAAGAGAACAAACTAGCAAAGGTTCTATCGTTAACATCAATTCTTTAATTAACAATGGTGGGAACCCTCTATATGTAGAAGATGGGTCTAGTTCGTTATACATTCCGTAACGAACTAGAAATCCACTTCGTTACATAATAATGAATAATAAACTTTAACGAACTGCCCCCTAATTCGTTAAACATCCTTAACGAATTAGGAGGGAACTTAACTTAACATCTAGTTCGTTAAACATCCTTAACGAACTAGATCATTCTTAACGAACTAACTTGATATATATAATAATTCTTTCATTAATAAATACAAAACATAAATACAAAGACTCGAGACGCAAAACCTTGCATTAACAAAAACCCTATAATCACACAACTAAAATAATACAATACAATTTCACACATAAGGGGGTGTTCTGATTCCAAATCATAACACCATTATTATCTATAATATATATAAACGAAAACATTAAAATCATATGTGTCGCGTTGTGGTCGCTCCCCCTTTTTTTGGAGTCACCAGATTTGCTTGATTTTTAAATGGAGGCTTCTCATGCATTTGACCCGAATTCATGGGTATGCGTCTTACTAAACCCAGATATTCCTTAAACGGGTTATAACATCTCATTAAATTAAAAATTATTCTCACCACATTATTGATGTAAAAATCCTATAAAATAGGATATACTAAAAATTAATATATTATTTATTTTAAAAAAGATATATATATATATATATATATATATATATATATATATATTATTTAAATTAAAAAACCAATTATATATATAGTAAAAAAATAAATGGGTCTTGGGTCTCATCAAACCATAAGTATATTATTAATTTTCATAAATATTATTTATAATTAAAAAACAATATTATAGTAAAAGAAATAAACGGGTATGTGGGTCTCATCAAAACCATATAGCTTTTAAACCGGGTTATAACATTTCATTTATTTGTGAAACAATTTATCATCAAACCATAAGTATATTATTAACTTTCATACAATAAATAAATATAAATTCAAAAAATAAATAAATATTAGAACAAATAATATAAAACAACCCCTGTAACACGGGGATAAAAACTAGTTATGTATATATATATATATATATATATATATATATATATATATATATATATATATATATATATATATATATATATATAAAAGCCGACATCTACCCCCTCTCACAAAATTACTATTCCTTCAATTACAACCACACATTCTTTTATTATTTCTATATTTATGAATACACATAATGAGTAGATAAACATTTATTAGTTTCCTTTTAGAAGTCAACAATTTCGTCTACAATATAGAAAGTATTATATCCAAAAATCTAATTTATTTAAGAACTACTCGGTTATTAACCCGTGTACGATACGGGTGGAAATATTGAAATTTTCAAACTAGCACGTGTCATTTGAAAGGAAAACATAAGTTGTTATATGTTATTCAGGACGACAACATACTTTAAGTTGTAAATATTATTTGTACGAAAACAATGATTGTGAAATACAAAGATAAACCAAAATAACATTCAAATTACAGTGAAAATATAATCAAAAGTTAAAAATGTAAAATACATAAGCTATTAAAAAGACTTCCTTATAAACAATATTGATTCTTTATTTGTAACTTTGTCTTCCTTTTTAATATAAGAAATTTGACACCACTCTTCGCTCTTGATAAAGCTACATAGAATTGTCCATGTGTAAACACCGGGTTTCTGAGATATATGTCAACTCTTGCTAGAGATTGACCTTGACTTTTATTAATGGTCATTGCAAAACATACTACAACTGAAAAACAAAACTACATTCTCTTCAATTTAAACGAAAGTTTCTTATATGAAGGTGTTACACCATAACGAATTATATAAGTGCGATAACCAGCATTTGTACCTAAAATAACTTTTACTTCAACAAAACGCCTACCCAAATTAATAACTCGCAATCTAGTTCCATTACTCAAACCGTTCTTCTAATCCATTTCACAAACACAAATGAGTTTAACTCAACATTGTAACATCCCGAAAATCCCAAAATAATATTAATTATATTATTTAATAATAGAGGGAAAGTTACTCGGGTTATCAGGAAATAAATAAAAGAATAGAGGTTGGTATGAGTCGGGCTAGTGTCGGGTAATGGACGTGGATTAATAGAGATGGGTTAAATGAGAATGGGCCTTAGGTCCATGGGATTTCAGGGGTATAAATATCCCCTAAACCCAAAATATCTTTCATTTTCACCAAACTCCCTAACACACACACACACCGCACACATACCGCCGGCCGACCGAGCCAAGGGAAGAATCGGGCAGGACTGAGAGAGAGCGATTAGTGTGCTAGCAAGTTAAACAAGATTCAAACAAGCTCAAAAAGGTATGATTCTTGACCTTTAAGGTTTAAAGATCCAAGCTTTTTAGTGTATAAGCGACCGAAGATGGTCGGGAAGCGTAGTGGGTGATATTAAACCATAGCAAGGGTGTTAAAAACGCTCAAAATGCTGGAAAGAAACCGAACAGCGGCTGTCTGGGTAACTTCGCCTGCATCTGGGCAACTTCGCCTTCAACACGATAAACTTCGCCTGCAAGCTAAGTTCGCCTGATGAACTTCGCCTGCAAGCTAAGTTCGCCTAATGGCAACTTCGCTGTAAAGTTAAGTTCGCCTAACTGGTAACTTCGCCTGAGGCCAAGTTCGTCTGATGACAACTTCGCCTGAAGCCAAGTTCGTCTGATGGCAACTTCGCTGTAAAGCTAAGTTCGCCTAGCTGGCAACTTCGCCTACAGCTAAGTTCGCCTAAGGTTAACTTCGCCTAGAGCTAAGTTTGATTAGAAAATAAATTAAAAAAAAGCGATAAGTTAAGTAAGCCACTACTAGGCCGCCAGATTAGATCAGGCGAGTATTGATACGTGTAACTTGTACAGTCAGCCGAGCTCAGATAGAGAAGGGATTTGCAGCTATCAGAAAAAGAAGCAGAATTCAGGTGAGTTTCTAGCCCCATTTATGTGTTACGTTTTCGGGGCTGTGTGCATACTCAATATGTTTGTTAATACACTTATCCTAAGAGATAAGTGTATGCCTTATATGGATAATGTGAAATATATGAATGATTGCTTGATGGTACGTGAACGATCTTCGGATATTGCACGTACTGTCAGGTTGCAGCGCTAAGAATAAGGTAAGTATGTTATGTAGGTTTATGTGTATGAATATGATAGAGATAGTAGAAGAAAGAAATGATAACGTATGGTTGTATGGTTACGAAGAGGGTACCGAGCCCTAGTAATACTCGAGGAATGTAGGGCGTAATGCTCTTTATAACGTAAGATATGAAAGTAAGATAATACAAAAGAAAGTAAGAAAGTATGAACGAAAGGATATAATTTTATGTGTATGCCGTGTATGGTATATGTGATCGATATGAATGATTGCTTGACGGTACGTGAACGATCTTCGGATATTGCACGTATCGTCAAGGGAAGTGACTAGCTCCTTACATGGATATTAAATAATAAAGTATAGTGTTCCTTTTATGGAAGGTATAGTGTTCCTTTTATGGAAGGTATAGTGTTCCTTTTATGGAAGGTATAGCGTTCCTTTTATGGATAGTAAAGTGTTCCTTCTATGGATAGTATAGTGTTCCTCCTATGGAAATTATATATGGTAGGGTAATGGTAATGGTTCTTTTAATAAATATTACGTGACGATCCTCCTATGGATAATTATACAAGGTTAAGGTAGTAATATGTGTCTTCGGATACGGGAAGTAATATATGGGAATAAATTGTATGATACC
This sequence comes from Bidens hawaiensis, assembly GCF_021521415.1. Taxonomy (NCBI): domain Eukaryota; kingdom Viridiplantae; phylum Streptophyta; class Magnoliopsida; order Asterales; family Asteraceae; genus Bidens; species Bidens hawaiensis. The sequence continues at coordinate 32,938 of NW_027491517.1, forward strand.
TGATTAACTAGAACTCACTCAGCGTAGCTGACTTTTAGTATGCACGCAGGTGAGCTAATTACAGAGCTAGCAAGAGGATGACGCATGGCATGGATTGAACGGCTGGCATCTGAAGAAAGAAGTAAAGATGTTTTGAATATAAAGTTTTGTGTTATGGTATCAAAGAAAAGATTTAATGTTTTGTAACAAATGATTATGTTTTATATTCCGCGAAAAGTTTTAATAAACTCTGATTTGAAGGACTGTGTTTATGAGTAAATCCGACGCTAAAGTAGGGCTACCGGGTTCGGGGCCTTACAAGTTGGTATCAGAGCATAAGTTCGAGAGATTTAAGCATCCTACATGCTTAGACTCGAACAGAGAATGGGATTTAAGTATGAAAAGAAAGAAGATGCCAGTTCAAGAATACCATGTGTCGCTCAAGCAAAAATCAGTAAAGGTAAGGTGTATGATTAAATGATATATGTTAATGAGAAGGAAAAGATACGTGAACGATAAGGATAGAAGTAATTGATTGTTTGATTTGACTAACTGCTTAAGTAGAACCAGCACAAATAGACTCATAAAGGGAAGCGAATAGGACACGGAAAGCAACGTGATCAGCTAGTCACAGCTGGCCACTGTTATTACCTGTTAGCCTTGCTATCCTTGTACTAAATAGTTCCTTGAGTGATGATGTTTGTGTTGTCCCTTTAAGAATACTGATGGCTGGAGCTGGAGAAGTTGTGGGAACTGGGGGTCGCACTGGACGTCGTGGCAGGCCTCGTCTTGTCCGGCAACCCTCGGTAGAAGAAGCTTCCCACACCGAAGATGAAGGGAGCGCCGCTGGAGGAGACCAGAACAACAACGAAGAAGTTCAGCTTAGCCTTGCAGTTCAAGCAGCCATTGTTCAAGCTGTAGTTGCTGCTGTGAAGAACCTGAATCCCGAGGGATCTGCTGGAAGCCGTGAACGAACCGTTGAAGGGGCAGGTGGTAATAAAAGAAAGGATGACGAGAGGGAAAGGGGTGACTCGAGTGAGGTAAAGTCTGTGAAAGATGATGATAGGAAGAGGGGCCGAGGCGGTTGCAACTATAAGTCCTTCAAAGGTTGTGACCCGCCTAAGCTGACTGGTTTAGGAGACGCAATCGCTACTCTTCAGTGGATAACCGCCATGGATAAGGTTATCCGCATTAGCGAGTGCAGTCCTGACCAAGCTGTCGGTTATGCCACTCAATCTTTTGAAGATGAGGCTATGTATTGGTGGGAGAGTGTGGAGCAGAGGAAGACCCGTGAAGAGATCAAGGCGATGAGTTGGAATGACCTAAAGGACATGGTGATGAAGAGGTTCTGCGCTGATACAGAAGTTGAAAGAGTGGAGATGAAGTTTCTGAATTTGAAAGCGGGAGGGATGACACAACGGGAGTATACTACTGAATTCAACCGCATGTCTAGGTTGGTACCTGACATGGTGAACACCGAAGCTAAAAGGATCAAGTGTTACGTAAGGGGACTTCCACTGTTCGCACTTTGGTTAAGTCTAGTAAGCCCGCAACATTTGACTCGGCCGTGGAATTGGCCGAGATGATTTATGAGGACTTTGCCAACTGTGAAGGGGAGAAGATGGAACCGAAGAAAAAGAACCCAACCCCAGAACCAGAGGAAGCCAATGAGGTGGATCCACGCAAAAAGAAGGCAAGGCAAGAGGGGTTCACTGCTTGTGAAAAATGTGGGAAGAGACACCCCGGAGAGTGCAGAAAGGGATTAGGTGTTTGCTACATGTGTGGAAGAGTAGGACATTCCTCTTGGGAATGTGATGATTACCATAGGTGTCACAACTGTGGAGGACGTGGGCACCTAGCAAGGGATTGCAAGAAGCCAAAGGGAGGACATGAAGGAGAAAAGAGTGCTTGAGGTTTAACAGATTCCTCCGTATGCTTAGAGAAGACATTCAAGAAGGCTAGATGCTAGCCATAAGTATTAAATCTATGTGTAACTTATTGATGACTCGATGCGTGTTGTTTTATGTTGAAATTTAGACTGGTGTTTATTAATTATGGTACGAATTGTCTGAATGCATGTTAGTCATGATAAATTGACGTGTTGTGATAGAGTGTCGACTTAGGCTTTAGCATTAATATGATATAAGACAAAGCCTCTTAAAGATCGAAACGAGACTTGGTACATTGAGGGCCTCATAGACAAGCTACCTTAAATAGCTAATACACATGACCACCATTCGATGACTGCAAAGTCAGAGGTAAGAAGGGTAACTCAGAAAACGAAGGCGATTCAATAAAGCGTGTAAATATAAGAAGTTTTCCTTTTATAGGGAATAAGTTAGGTTTCGGGGACGAAACCTCTTTAAGGAGGGAAGACTTGTAACATCCCGAAAATCCCAAAATAATATTAATTATATTATTTAATAATAGAGGGAAAGTTACTCGGGTTATCAGGAAATAAATAAAAGAATAGAGGTTGGTATGAGTCGGGCTAGTGTCGGGTAATGGACGTGGATTAATAGAGATGGGTTAAATGAGAATGGGCCTTAGGTCCATGGGATTTCAGGGGTATAAATATCCCCTAAACCCAAAATATCTTTCATTTTCACCAAACTCCCTAACACACACACACACACCGCACACATACCGCCGGCCGACCGAGCCAAGGGAAGAATCGGGCAGGACCGAGAAAGAGCGATTAGTGTGCTAGCAAGTTAAACAAGATCCAAACAAGCTCAATAAGGTATGATTCTTGACCTTTAAGGTTTAAAGATCCAAGCTTTTTAGTGTATAAGCGACCGAAGATGGTCGGGAAGCGTAGTGGGTGATATTGAACCATAGCAAGGGTGTTAAAAACGCTCAAAATGCTGGAAAGAAACCGAACAGCGGCTGTCTGGGTAACTTCGCCTGCATCTGGGCAACTTCGCCTTCAACGCGCTGAACTTCGCCTGCAAGCTAAGTTCGCCTGATGAACTTCGCCTGCAAGCTAAGTTCGCCTAATGGCAACTTCGCTGTAAAGTTAAGTTCGCCTAACTGGTAACTTCGCCTGAGGCCAAGTTCGCCTGATGACAACTTCGCCTGAACCCAAGTTCGCCTGATGACAACTTCGCTGTAAAGCTAAGTTCGCCTAGCTGGCAACTTCGCCTACAGCTAAGTTCGCCTAAGGTTAACTTCGCCTAGAGCTAAGTTTGATTAGAAAATAAATTAAAAAAAAAGCGATAAGTTAAGTAAGCCACTACTAGGCCGCCAGATTAGATCAGGCGAGTATTGATACGTGTAACTTGTACAGTCAGCCGAGCTCAGATAGAGAAGGGATTTGCAGCTATCAGAAAAAGAAGCAGAATTCAGGTGAGTTTCTAGCCCCATTTATGTGTTACGTTTTCGGGGCTGTGTGCATACTCAATATGTTTGTTAATACACTTATCCTAAGAGATAAGTGTATGCCTTATATGGATAATGTGAAATATATGAATGATTGCTTGATGGTACGTGAACGATCTTCGGATATTGCACGTACTGTCAGGTTGCAGCGCTAAGAATAAGGTAAGTATGTTATGTAGGTTTATGTGTATGAATATGATAGAGATAGTAGAAGAAAGAAATGATAACGTATGGTTGTATGGTTACGAAGAGGGTACCGAGCCCTAGTAATACTCGAGGAATGTAGGGCGTAATGCTCTTTATAACGTAAGATATGAAAGTAAGATAATACAAAAGAAAGTAAGAAAGTATGAACGAAAGGATATAATTTTATGTGTATGCCGTGTATGGTATATGTGATCGATATGAATGATTGCTTGACGGTACGTGAACGATCTTCGGATATTGCACGTATCGTCAAGGGAAGTGACTAGCTCCTTACATGGATATTAAATAATAAAGTATAGTGTTCCTTTTATGGAAGGTATAGTGTTCCTTTTATGGAAGGTATAGTGTTCCTTTTATGGAAGGTATAGCGTTCCTTTTATGGATAGTAAAGTGTTCCTTCTATGGATAGTATAGTGTTCCTCCTATGGAAATTATATATGGTAGGGTAATGGTAATGGTTCTTTTAATAAATATTACGTGACGATCCTCCTATGGATAATTATACAAGGTTAAGGTAGTAATATGTGTCTTCGGATAGGGAAGTAATATATGGGAATAAATTGTATGATACCTGATTAACTAGAACTCACTCAGCGTAGCTGACTTTTAGTATGCACGCAGGTGAGCTAATTACAGAGCTAGCAAGAGGATGACACATGGCATGGATTGAACGGCTGGCATCTGAAGAAAGAAGTAAAGATGTTTTGAATATAAAGTTTTGTGTTATGGTATCAAAGAAAAGATTTAATGTTTTGTAACAAATGATTGATGTTTTATATACCGCGAAAAGTTTTAATAAACTCTGATTTGAAGGACTGTGTTTATGAGTAAATCCGACGCTAAAGTAGGGCTACCGGGTTCGGGGCCTTACAAACATGGCCCACTATTAACTTCTTCGACATTTCACAAACACAAAAAGTAATTTTGCTTCATAATCTAAAAAACAAAATAAACCATAGCAGCCTGATTAATATACAACTAAAGTTTTTAAGGTATTATGAGTTTCATTTCAACATTAATAAATAAATAAAGATATATTTTATTATAAATTATTTTGTAATTAAAATTTTGTTTTATTTCGATTCAAAGACCTTTTAGTTAAATGTATTAAGTTAAATCGAAGTAATAAAGATTTATTATACTAATTTCAATAATTAAGTCTAACTAAACTAATATGGAGATAATTAAAATCAAATCGGTTAATTTTAATTTTATTACATAGAAGTCATTCCCTAATTAAAGTTCTATTAAAGCGGCTGCAATCTAAAGTAAATTATGTTTCAAACTCTTTAACATCATTACATTATTTAAAATCAATTTCATTATATAACTATTCTTTCAATTGTATACATTAATCTGGACATTTATGCGTAATTAAAAATTGTTCAAATATAAAAGATGGAAACTTTTTTGAGATTGAAGACTATTAAAAAGTACAAAATAGTTGTTAAATTCGGTTATTAAAAACAGAAAATAAATAAATGTGTAAATGATTGGAACGTATCATTAAAATTAAAGATGATGATTATTTAGCATTAATAAGCAATTGTAGTGAATATCTAAGATTTTTAAAAATAAATTTGAAATAAGTAATTAACAACATATTAAATTGGTCAAATAGATTAATGGGTATTTAATACAAAACATATTAACTTTTTAGTATAATCAAAAGTAAATTATTTAAATTTCTAGTATACATTAAATTTGTCATTTATGCTAATTAAAATTTGGTCAAATATAAAAGATGGAAAGTTTTAATACATTAAATTTGTCATTTAATTCAAAACATATTAACTTTTTTAGTTTAATGACATTGAATAGTATTAAAAACTACAAAATATGTTGCAAAAGTCGTTAATTTCGGTTTTGTAAAAACATAAATTAATAAATGTGAATATTATTATAAAAAAATTTCCATTTTCTTGGAAATTCAGTAACTAAATTAATTATCACGAAATTATTGTCAACACTTTAGCATCATTACCTTATTTAACAATAAATTTCATTAAATAATTTTTTTTTCAATTTTATACATTAATCTTGACATTTATGTCTAATTAAAAATTGGTCAAATATAAAAGATGGAAAGTTTTATTTTCTGTTTACTTTATTAGTTTATTTTTTAATTTAGCCTGAATAAATTAAACAAATTGGTAATTCTTGACATTTATGCCTAATTAAAAATTGTTCAAATATAAAATATGGAAAGTTTATTGAGATTGGAGACTAATAAAAACTACAAAAGAGTGTTCAAAATTCGGTTCTTAAAAACATAAATAAATAAATGTATAAATGATCGGAATGTATCATTAAAATTAAAGATGATGAATATTTATCATAAATAAGCAATCATAGTGAATATCTAAGGTTTTTTAAATATAAATTTGAAATAAGTAATATACAGCATATTATATTTGTCAAATAAATTAATGTGTATTTAATATAAAACTTATTAACTTTCTAGTATATTCAAAAGTAAAGTATTTAAATTTTTAATATACATTAAATTTGTCATTTATACTAATAAAAAATTTGGTCAAATATAAAAGATGGAAAGTTTGTTGACATTGAAAACTATTAAAAACTTCAAAAGGTTGTTGCAAGAGTGATCAATTTCGGTTTTAAAAACAAAAATAAATAAATGTAAATATTATTATAAAAAACTTTCCTTTTTTTTTAGAAATTTACTAACTAAACAATATACTATTAATTTTTTTAATTATCACGAAATTATTGTCAAGACTTTAGCATCATTAACTTATTTAACAATAAATTCTTTAAATAATTCTTTTTTCAACTTTATACCTTAATCTTGACATTTAATTTTCAAAAATTGGTCAAATATAAAATATGGAAAGTTTTTATTTTCTATTTAGTTTATTAGTTTATTTTTTAATTTGAACGAAATAATTTTGACGAATCGGTAATTCTTGGCATTTATGCCTAATCAAAAATTGGTCAAATATAAAAGATTTAAAGTTTATTGAGATTAGAGAATATTAAAACTAAAAAAGAGTGGTCAAATTCAGTTCTTAAAAATATAAATAAATAAATGTATAAATTATTAGAATGTACCATTAAAATTAAAGATGATGAATATTTTAAAATAAATAAGCAATTATAGTAAATATCTAAGTTTTTTTAAATATAAATTTGAAATAAGTAATACACCATATATTAACTTGGTCAAATAAATTAATGTGTTTTTAATACAAAACTTATTAACTTTTAAGTATATTCAAAAGTAAATTATTTAAAATTTCCCATGTATTTGAATCTTAGAAGGAGTAGGTGGAACTTTGGTGACTCAGACCTACCATGGCTAGAGCTAGTCTTCAAATCGTCCTTAAACTGTAAATATGAATAGATGGAGCTCTCAACATATAAAAATAAAACTGTAAATATGAATTTCAAGAGATCTTACATCAGTAAGAACACGCATTTGGTGACCAGGTCCTACCATGGCTCGAGCTATACTCTGAATGGTCCTCAAACTTCATGTTACTTGTCGTATATCTCATAAAATTTTAGATCTAATAAAAAAAGACGGTCATAAAATATTAACATTTTAAATCAATTGATGATTTATAAAAAAAATTATTACCGTTGGATATGATACGCAATGGTTGTCTAGACAATGACACTGCACGTTTTGCAAACAAAATTATTATTATTATAACATAGTATTTAGAGAGTAACCTTAAATTATTAAACTCACTAACCATTTGTATTATTCCTCTTATTGGAAGATGATGATTGAGAATTAGTGCGTCTCTTGGATCTTGAAGACATCTAAAATATAAAATAGAAAAAAAATACGATTAACATGTGAAAAATTTAGAAATCTTATATCATGCAGAGAACAATAAGTTACATAGACTGACGTATAATTATATCGACTATACAAAGTAGCGTATTTTACAAACAAATCGTACATACCTTCAAACTTATAATATCATTCAACTTAAAATGTTATCACCACTTCCAAATTATTGAATCTCTGAGTTAATAACCCACCAAGTATTAGGAGTGACAATTTAAGAGTGACATATTTTGTAAGCTCAAGTATTCAATATATAGGCTTGAAGTTTAGGTGTGAAAGTTTATGGTAAAAGTATTTTAAGGGAAGACCAAGTTTTTTTGGTTAGCATAAATTATGTTCTTTCTATATAAATAATAATTCAGTATGTTATGAAATGTTTGTTTGGATTTTATTTTGCATAAATTAAGTTTCCTTTTTTGAAAGAATCATTATGATTGTTTAATTTGTTTGACCAAATCAATATACTATAGTATATTGTGTATTTTATATAATATTCAGTAGGTTGAAAAATTAATTTTCAACTATATTTATTATGAATTAAAAAGAATGACCGAGATTTTTGTTAATAATTACATATGTAAAACAAAATTATTGTTCATAATAAATAAATAAAATCTAATTACCATAAACTTTGATGATAATTTGAACGAAAAACTTAAATGAAATTACATTTATTGATGAATTTGGTCCAATTTTAACTAATTAGATGTGAACATTAAAAAAAAGATAGCAATCTACATTTATGGATGAATTTGTTCCTATTTTAAGTGATTGTTAGTTACAAATTATATGTAACTCTTAAAATAAAAAAGTAGTTAAAATCTAAAATTAGAAATCGGTATATTGACTTAAATGAATACATTAAGTATTTTAATTATTAGGCATAGAATTTATTTTTGATTTATTTAATTGGTAAGAAAAATAGAGAAGTGAAAGATAATTTTGGAAGGAAAGACAATTGTCCAATAGGCAAGGGACATGTGGCACCAAACTAATTTGTTTTAATAGTATAGTATGATTCAATATTTCAATAGGAGCACATGCACGGTTTCTATATTTTTTGTCTTTTTTTTTGTTTTAGTGCCGATACAATAACGCACGTAACCAAAACTGACCAAATTCGAGTAGACGTACCATCTCAAAATAGATACCAACAACGTTTGACTTTTACTACCGTCGGGTTTTATCGACCTGCCCTGACGCAACGCGCCGGGTAATACGCTAGTTTCTTCAGTAAAGCAACCCTGCCGGTTGCAATATTTACTTACTCCTTTTCCGCTCTTTTTGTTCCACTATCAAAATGATGTATGTCGAAGACAAGAGTCTCATAATACCGCTACAAGCTTTAAAGTTAGCAACCAACAACTTTGCCGATGATAATTGCATAGGGGAAGGAGGATTCGGGAAAGTATACTAGGGAGAACTACGTCTTTCCGGTATACATACCATTGTCGCTTTATAGCGCTTAGGTAGTAAATATGGGCAAGGAAGCCCTGAATTTTGGAAGGAGGTAACTACTCTTTCTACTTGCAAACATGAAAATATTGTATCTTTATTAGGTTTTTGTGATGAAAGTGATGAGAAGATCCTTGTTTACGAGTTTGCACCTAAGGGAAATTTTGAATTGTATCTCAACAACAGTGATCTAAAATGGACTCAATGGTTAAGGATTTGCATCGGCGCAGCTCGTGGATTAGCATACCTTCATGATCCCCGTGCAACTCATCAAAGAGTTTTGCACGGAGATATTAAGAGTTCCAACATCCTTTTGGATGAATATTGGAAAGCTAAGATTTCAGATTTGGGTTTGTCTAAACGTGGCCCGGCTAACCAACCGCAAACATTTTTAGTGACTGCGCCTGGTGGCACATTCGGGTATATCGATCCACAATATGTGGAGACAGGGTTTTTGAGAAAGGAGTCTGACGTGTACTCGTCCGGTGTTGTGTTGTTTGAAGTGTTGTGTGGTAGAAAGTCTATTGATAACTATAGTGATAAGGACGGACATTTGATAGGGTTGGTGAGGAGACACTGAAAAGAAGGCAATATCAATGTTATTATTCATGCCAGTTTGAAGGATGAAAGAACCGGTCAATCTTTACAACATTTTATTGAAATAGCTTATCAATGTTTAAGCATGGACCAGAAAGGACGTCCACCAATTACCAAGTTTATGAATGCTCTTGAATACCAAGTAAGTAACAAAAATTCCTGCTTATTTGTTTTTTCAGTAGTTAAAACAGTTTTGTTCATTTTAATAGAAAGATCAAGTTAATGTTCTTTACATCTTTTGACTAAAGACCCACATAACTCGTGTTAATTGTGTTGGGTAGCGAGCTAAAATTAACACAATGTTTTCATAACCGGAGCTGACAGCGTACCAGATGGTAACCGGTTTAAGCGGTCAAACCGTTTGGACCGGCCGAACAACCTTTGCCTAAAAATGACGGTTATGGCTGAAAAAAAGTTTTTTTTTTTAAAATAATTTTTCCTGTAGTAAACCAATTCAACTGGTCCGGTTTTCCGGTCCGACCCACGAACTGGTTCGAACCGGCCAATATATGCTAACGGAGCAAACTATATAAAACCGGACTAGTCAGTGGACCAAATCCCGTCCGAACCTGTCTCAACAATATTGAAAAATTAATAAACCCCCGAGCACGACTATATAACTTTTTTTCTTTCCTATCATTTACATCTACAGTGACTTGAAAACTCATAAACCATCCAAGCCGAGCATGGCCAATGTATTCCACCTATTTAACTAATATTATCTTAAATATATATAAACGAAACCTTTAAAAGCTCTCTGGTTACTTTCTATATTCTCTCAAGCTACCAGATTGATTTATTTGTAAATGGAGGCTTTTCATGCAGACTCAAATTTACGGGTATGGGTCTCACCAAACCCAGATATTCTTTAAACCGGTTATAACATCTCATTAAATTAAAAAATAATCACACCAAATATTTGATTTGAAAATCCTATAAATTAGGGATATACTAAAAACTAATATCAGGTTTTTTTAAAAAAAATATATTTATAATTAAGAAACAATTTTGTATTAAAAGGATTAAGCGGGTCATGGGTCCCATCAAATCCAGGTAACTTTTAAACCGGGTTATAACATCTTATTTATTTATGAAACTCTTTCATTATCAAAATACTATTAACTTGATTACAATAAATAAAATTAAAATTTAAAAAGATTAAATAAATATTAGAAGATTAATGTAAAACAACCATCGTAATACGAGAGAAAGAAAACTAGTATTATATATAATAAAGTTGTGAAGGATAAAGCGGGTTGATTAAATAGTTGAATATGTGTTAATTCTAAGTTTCTAACACATTTATTAAAATTAATAACTTTTTATAGATATATATTAAAATAGAAAAATGATTTTTTTAGTAAATAGAAAATAAGATAGAAATTTGAAAATCAGTAATGTGAAATAAATTGTCAAAATAATAGGATGGTTATTACGGATTAAATAAGGGTTAGATTAAAATACAAAGAGTCATAAAAACAATAAGGGCCAAAGAAAAACCTTAAACGGCTTCCTTTATTTTGAGTACCGAAAACAGGATAGCCAATAAGGTCACCTCCTCTTCATTTAGACTTTTCACGTATGGTAAAACAGCCTCCGGTCAATAGATTGGACAGGTCCCTTGAATTTCTTTTCAAAAAAAGACAAAGTGGCTTCCTTCAGAATAGGCATTAAACCGTGGAAATACTCAGAATTTTCATCTCCATCAACGAATTCTTGCTTTTTTGTTTCAAATCTTTTTGAACCTGTCCATAGAAGTCTTTTAACAGATGACAAATTTAATTCTGTCTCCGTCAACAACACACTACATTCCCTAACAGATTCCAACTTTTGTATGTATAATTTCCTTATAATCCCCCATTCTCACCCAAGCCAACCAACTTTTAATTCTTGATTTCAACAACCGTAGCAATCGCTAAATCAGCAGGCCCCTCGAACTGAAACAGATGGCATTGGTGATCCTCAAAACCTGAAATGCCAAGCCAGGAATTATAGAACCAAAATGGCACATGACCGAAGTAAGAAGGAGTGCCCCAAACATGCAAAGGGGCTATAACTATCTCTGGTGTGGGCGTTTCCGTTTGTACATTCACAGCTTGCATACCCTGTACGTGAGTGCCGTCAGTGAGCAGCTTCCGGTTGTAGCGGCGGTGTAGGGACTAGGGAGGACGTACGAAGTCTTTCCAACAGCAGTTGAACTCCGTTGTGGCGGTTTCCCGGCTGTTATGCAACTTGCGCCCATGATGTTATTAATTGATTGGATTAATTATGTAGAAATCAAATAGCTTAGAACTTAATGTTAGGTTAAGGTTAAGAAAAATATACCTACCTGATGATATTTTTTTAATTATTTGTAGTTTTGTATCGAATCTCTTACCATCAATTTGTGTTTATGATGATTTGTTTTTTTTTATATTCCCATGTCTCTAAGTGAGCCTCAAAATTCCCGTAATTAACTTCTTTTTTCATTTTCATACAAATAAGGTAGTGTTTGTTATGAGTGAATGAAAGGTGGAATGTAATGAGTCATTTCAAAGGAATGCAAAATAGCTTGTTTGGTTACGAAGCATGAATGGAATAGATCATTCCATAAGGAATGAAATTCCTTCCTTTTTTAGTATTTTCATTCTTTTGAGTATGAGTGTTTTTTTTTCATTCATTCAAGGAACGAAAAAGTCAAAAAAGTCAACAATCATTATTAGTATTATATAACTATAAAATCATTATTAGTATTATATAACTATAATGATATTATTTTTATTTTTTTCAATTATAGTTATTAATTATATTATTATTATATAATTATTCATTATTGTTTTGTATATTTTAATATAACTATTATTATATTAGAGCTATTACTACATTATTAATATTAGTTTTCTTTTAAAAATTTGACGAGTTAACATTTCACAACTCACATACGTGATTCAACATTGTTACGATTATTTTTATTCAGTTTAAAGATCCCGTTGCAGCACGAGGGTCCAAAACTTAGTAATTATGAATATTCATACTATTATTAAAATTATTTATTTATTTGATTATTATTACTAATAATAATAATAATAAAGTGATTAATCATTCCATTTTTACATGATAACCAAACATGACAATAGAATGATAATGATCTATTTCATTCATTTATCCAATCCATTACCATGTTCATTCCATTCCCTCATCTATTCCATTACCATCTACCAAGCATACCCTAATTTTCTTTTGTTTATTTTATAATGGTTATATTTGTATTGTGAGATTTCTTTTGTATATAATTGATGGTTTATATTATGAGGAGGCCCAAAAAAATTTTCGCACGAGGCCTAAAGTCTTTTTATCGCTTTCAGGGACAGCCCTGTGTCTAGTTACTTTTGGATTTACTAGGTCATAATTTGCCGTTGAGGATTTTGGAATGTTTATGATGTTTTGCTAAACTGATCAAAATAGCAAATCTGATCAAACTCCAAGGACCAAAACAAGTTAAACAACAATTTACTCATATAAATTTTTTTTTGTGTAACGTTGTATTTGTTTTCCTAAGAAGTTAATTAGATTTTTACAAATAACTACTTTTGGTATAAAAATGACTCAAATATTAAAAGTAAATATAAAATGTGGTTATAATGTAAGAACTTGTAAGGATATTTGTTCGTGAACACATTATTTCTTAACAAACGAACACGGACAAAGCCTTGTTTGTATCCGTGTGGTTCGCTCACGGCTCAAGGTAGGTTGGTGTGTTTAAGTCGGTTTAGGGTGCATCCTTACGGGAAACATGACTAGGGTGTTCCTAAAAATTTCCATTTCCCGTGTGTATTTATTTGAACTTGTTTAACAAATCAAACATCCACTTAAATAACATTTTTTCTGAACGATCAATAAAGTAAATTTTATTAACATTGTCAATACTAGCAAGATGCTAGTTACACTAAGTCCACCTGTTATAGCTTACATTTGAATCTAAGCCCCGTTCACCTTATAATTTGTGAAACGTTAAAAGCATTCTACCTTTCCCTGCTAAGTTCGACCACCTTGAACAATTATTTAACCATAAAAAGCTCAAAACTTTAGTCTCCCCAACTGTACTCATTAAGCACACTGCCTTCCTTTTGAAAACCATTGAGTTTCTTCCATATGCAACAAATTGTTGTTAAGCATACAATGTGAAAATTTTAAATCAACTGTTTCGGTAAACGAGAATGCTTGTGTAGTTCTAGCAAATCCCGAACTGAGAAGGCAAATTTTGTCGTAACTTTACACCAAGTCAGGATTATACACTAGACTGATTGAGCAAATTGGCATGAAATAAGCAAATGCTATGCCGGCTCTACATCCTCTTCACAAATCATACATGTTATCGACGGAACGATAATACTTCGTTTAATCAAGGATAACATGTCCGGGAATTGATCTATTCAGCCATCCACGCTAAAATCCCCACTTTTTATTACACAAAATTATTCCAATCTATATATACATCCCTTCCAAATCCATATTCGGCGCAAATGTATTGTTCAAAATTTTAACCGAAAAAGCCTTGTTATCCTCCCAATCCCATACTAGTCGATTTTCGCCTTCACATAGGCAGTTAGGCACACATGTTTGGAAAGTCATATAACCCCGAAACTCTTCAACTTCTGCCAGCCCAATTGGGTGTCTAACCCAACCTCATTGTCTGCAAATTTCACCCAAGTACATTATTAAACGAGCTGATACTTTACAATGTTTATTTATCTCAATTCCAAACAACAAAGAGAACGTAACCTGAAATGCTACCTCCTCGCACCAACGGTCGATCCACAACAGTGTGTTATGGCTACCTTTAATCCATCGCTTCAGATTTATGCTTAAGTCAACTCTCAATTCTTTAACTTCTCTCGAAATGTTTATTATATGTTTCCATGGACATGGAATGAAGACCTTTGTTGGGATAAATGCCCACGATATTTCCGAATGATGAATACCCAAATTATCTTTCTCCAAAGCTCGTCTTTCTCATTCTTGAATTTCCACCTCCATGTTGCAAGCATCGCAAGATTTGTTTCTTTTAACGAGTCTTTCCCAAGTCCCCTTTTATTCACCGATGAGACAACTTTACTCCATACCACCCAATTTATTTTGCCTCTTCCTCTGACCTGCCCCAAAAGAACACCCTTCGAATTCTATCAAGTTTCTCTAACAACCCTTTCGGAACCTTGTACAAAGAAAAATAGTAGGTCGGCAACGAGTTAAACATCTACTGTATTACCGCGAGCCTTCCCCCAGTTGACAATTTTTAGCTTTCCATATTGATAACCGTTTTTTAAATAGTTCTACCACCGGATCCCACAAACCCACCAAGTTTTTATTACACCTACTTGTTGCCCGAGATATTTAAACAAAAGTGATCCCCCCCAACACCCAAAACCGTTTTACACCCATTTAGTTCTACCGTCACCGATCTTTCTGGAGCCTCAACATGGATCCCATATAACCAATTTATTTTTAACCTGGGTACCAAATTAAAGCATCTAAGGTGTTGTTTGTTTTTGAAGATAAAAATTGTCTGCAATCTGATTTCATCTGATTTAATGTCTGCAACTGAAGATGTGGTCTGAAGCTCTGCAATCTGAAAATATAATACTGTTTGTTTTATAAATTGGATATCGTCTGCATAAGCTGAAAAGTAGTTACCTATCATATATATTACAGTAGATAAAAGTCATTTAACGTTTGTAGACTGCTAAAATAATTAGTAGTGGTGTACGAACTATGAAAGTAGGTGGTGGTAGACAATTGTGGTAGGCGGTGAACGGTGGGTGGTGGTGATGGACGGTGGTGGTGAGTGGTGGACCGTGACGGTTACCGACAATGGATGGTGGTGGTGATGAACGGTGGTGGTGGGTGATGAACGGTGGTGGTGGTGATGGACGGTTGTGGTGGTGGGTGGTGGACCGTGATGGTGACAGACAATGGGTGGTGGTGGGTGATGAACGGTGGGTGGTGGTGATGGACGGTTGTGGTAGTGGGTGGTGGACCGTGATGGCGACCGACAATGGGTGGTGGTGGTGATGAACGGTGGTGGTGGTGGATGGTTGTGGCGGGGTGGTGATGGTGGATGGTGGTGGCAGCGGCGGACGGTGGGTGGTGGCGATGGCGGGTGGTGGTGGCGACGGACGATGGGTGGTGGTGGTGGATGGTGGTTGTGGCCGACGGGGGTGGTGGTGGTGGGTGGTTAACGGTGGTGGTGGTGAGTGGTTGACGGTGGTGGCGGCGAACGTGGGTGGTGGTGGTGGCGGCGGACGGTGGTGGTGGGTGGTGGTGGCGGTGGACGGTGGGTGGTGGGTGGTGGTGGCGGCGGACGGTGGGTGGTGTGGTGGTGTTGGACATTGAGTGTTGGTACTTGGTATGATGTTAAGAAGTGTGAAGATGTTGAAAAAAACTTATTTTTTAAGACCATAAAAGCAATTTTCAGATATATATATATTTTTTAAAACAAACAGTTTTCAAGAGTTTATGTCTGCACGCCCGCAGACATAAGCTCCTTGCAGACCTTATAAGCAAAAACAAACACAACCTAAGTATCCACCGTAATTGCAGACATAAGCTCCTTGCAGACCTTATAAGCAAAAACACACACAACCTAAGTATCCACCGTAAAATCCGCACATTCTCTGTGCTCCAGTCTCTTACAAAAACAACGTTGTCAACGTATAAATAAAAATTAAAAAATGTCACAACTAAGACACACTTGATAATTTTAATATATCAAATATGTTTTCGCAAAAAGAAATTAGGAAAAAGAACAATTAGTCCTATTCATGCCCAATTGCCAATTGGGGTTTGTTTGGAATATGATAACCCACATGATTTTCAAACCGCAATCTACCACCAAAACACGGATCTCCATAACAATTCTCAAGGCCTTTGTCGTACCTGCTAGCCGCCCAGCCGACACAAATAATACAGTATACACGGACCGCAAATCTCACTTTCTTTAATAAATAAAACATGTCATATTTAGATATTAAATAAACGAAAACTATGCAAATATGACTGGTATGCATAATTCAGATAGGAGACAGTTCAAATTAATTTCTTAAGTTTTACTCTTCTTCTTCTTTTTTTTAACTTACTAGAGGTGTTAATTTTGTAATTATACGAACTTAAAAACCGAGTTCGTCACTAGAACTTAAACTCGGCATGTGTATTTGCGTTTTGGCATGCAAATAATATTTTTAACTCGTAAACTTTTAAACTTTTTTAATATTTTGCATATTTACAAATCTAAATTATCAATTTACAAGCATTTGATCTTACACTATATGATTTGAAATTCATTTGTCTTGTTTAACCTTTAAGCTTTGCATAAAACAGTCAACAAGTTTTAGATTTGACAAAAAAATTAAAAAAAAAGTCCCTTAAACAATTTATTAAAATAAATAAGCCACATCTCAACCCATCAATTTGACATGAGATTGACCCGTTTCCCTAAACGTGTTTACAGATTTGACATAAAACTGTTGACTAAACTAACCAGAACTGTTAGACTAAAACTTGCAAAAAAATGTAGACGGTCGATTTAGACCAGTTATCATCCATGAATTCCACTAATAAGCAGATTAGTCCCTATGATTCATATTAAAACAATCTAGTACAAGGTTCATTAATCATTTTTTACACTAGATAAAAATTTAGTAAATCATTTTTTACATTAGATATATATTTCGGTATAATAAAATAAATAGAGCAAAATGTTCATTAAAAAGTATAATATAAAGATACATATATAATATAATAAATAAAAGTTTAAGTAGTAATACGATTGAAGAAACACTAATGGACCCCGGGCAGATTGCGGATAATCTGGGGGTTAAATAGATGTTTCCCACGAGGGGTTAGATCCGGCAAAGATGGTTCTTCTGATAACCTGCAAAACAGACACCGTGAGCTTGTCACTGAGAAGGGGGTACCTCCTTGTGACCACCCTCTGGCGTGAGAATCAGACTAAATTGCTCTTGAATATAAGTGTATATTAAGAGATTGCTAGAGCAGATATCAGGTATAAGATGTAAGATACAAGATAAGATGAGATGATCATACCATTTGGGGTATTTATAGCCGAAGGTAGGTTTCCAAGAGGGTATAGCCGGCCGAATAGTATTCCTGTTCTACCAACTGTGGCCTACGCACGTGCCATGCTGGTAGTTGGTGGGTAGGCAGCGGCTGACAGTGACCAGGCCTGCTGTGTACTATTCCTTTTCCACCAACTGCAGGCTATGCACGTGGTATGACAGGAGTTGGTGAGTAGGCGGCGGCTAATAGTGACATACAGTACAAGAGCATGTTGCTCGCCATACTGTTGTCAATGAGCTGTCGTATCTCTGGTCAGATCTTTTGCCCATACCTCGTCAGGTACAGTACAAAAGATCCTCCAGTATCGTACGGACTGACTCATTTGGGCGGGAGTATTCCCCCTCCCGCCTTTGTGCGGGATTGTTCCCGGCTTTGCTCATTCCTTCAGGTGACTACTGAATTATTTTGAGAGCTAAGTGCCTTGTGCGTGTAGCCTTGCTGCGCGGGTGGCCTTCCCTAATGGCTTGTATCCGCAGCTGCAGGAACAGGCGGAGTACTTCGCCATTAGGAGGCATTTCCTGCGGAAACAGCTTGCGTACTGCGCGTAAGGACGTCACGTCTCTGAGCATGGTGGGTCCTGCGGATCCAGTTGGTTTCTGCGCAGACGTCTCTCTTCAAGGTGAGTCCTGCGGGTCCAACTGGGCTCTGCTGGGACCTTCCTCTTCAAGTCCCCCCAGTCCAATGTTCTTCTCATGAATGTTTAATAAGTGAGGTGAACTTTTAGACTTAAGCAAAGGGTTTTTGAAAAGGGTTTAGTTTTAAGGTTTTCCATGGGGATTCTTCCCGCGGAAGTCCTAATGTCACTTGCAGAAATTCCCGACTTTCCTGCTTGATCTTTGGGTATGATGCGGGTAGGTCTGTAACCTCCTCGCAAGTCGGGAGCGTTGAGTCCCACTTGTGTGGATTCTCCATGAGGTTTTGGTAGTTTTGAATATAGTGATCAATTATGTTAAAACCACCAATTCCATCTTGGAGTTTCAAACAATATAGTTCTCGACGTTCCCGCTATTCGGGGATGTTATTCCCGTTTTCGCAAGCATGGCCCAGAAGATCCTTCTTGGTTTCAATTCCCTGCGGAGCGCTAGGTATGTGAAGGGTTTTGCCTTGACACTGTACCCGCACTCGTCTTACGGTTACTTTACTTCCAAGGTATTCCTGGCGTCAGTTCCCTGCGGGTGCTAAGTATGTGAATGGTTTTGCCTTAACACTGTACCCGCACCCGTCTTATAGTTACTTGGTCGCCGAGGTATTCTTGGCTTCAATTCCCTGCAGGTGCTAAGTATGTGAAGGGTTTTGCATTAACACTGTACTCGCACCTGTCTTATAGTTACTTGGTGGCTAAGGTAAGGGGTATTTTCCCGCTTACTTTTGAATCTTTTTGAAATTTTGAAATTCGAAGAGTTGGTGAAAGGATAAGAACAGTCCAAACTGTTGAAACGTCGTCCGACGGTTTCTTCTGACAGTGTCAGGACGTGCAGGAAGTTATGGCGACGTGACAGTATATGGTCATTCCAGGCGCTTTTTCAGGCGCGTGGGCGCGATTTTTTGGGCGCGTGGCCGCGAAATTAATGGCACGCGTCCTTTCAACAGCTGTTGCCAGCTTGCTCATTGCCACGTGTCATAGTTTCATTGCACCTGCGATTTCTCTCTCTTCCGCATTAATTGCGATTAGTATATAAAGGGGGAGAGGGTCTTTTGTAATTCACACTCACTCTTCTCTTCTTGTAAACGATTTCCGGCGAATACTTTCTGCCAAGCATTCTCCTGAAATCACTCTTCTTTACCTCCAAACCATGTCTTCTACTCACGATTTTGAAGCTGCTGCCGAAGAATCTGACGTGCACGTCGAGATCCCGACGTCTACGTCTGATAAAGACGATAAGAGCACTGCTGGCGAATGCCAGTGTGCTCTTCCGGCCGACCTCTATCGGTACGTCGTCCGGAAGTTCATGCTCGAGTCGTTCGAGCCTGAGTTTCCGGAGCCACACCAGACGGTGTACGATGCCCCCAAGGGCAAGATAGGGGTGTACGCTGCATTCTTCGTTTATGGGAATCTCAGGTTCCCATTGATGAAGTTTGTATACCGTGTCTTGGAGAGGCACGGCGTGCATCTGACGGAGGTACACCCAATGGCGATCGCCAAGATCCGCCACTTTGAGTGGGTGTGCCTCATTCTGGGCGTGGAGCCCCACGTAGATCGGTTGATGACCTTCTACTCCTGGAGGTGCATCCAGGGGTGGTACACCTTGGTCAATCGGATCAAGGGGTTGAAGATCTGCGCTACCGAGCGCAGTCTTCGGTCGTGGAAGCGTGAGTTTTTTATATCTCCGCTCGCGTCGCCGCCCTTGCGATGACCTTTAAGAATGGACGAGCACTCCCCGCCCTTCACGCCCTCAACTACCAGGAGGCGGAGTGGTTCGCCAAGATCTCCTGGGTCCAGACTCCGGTATACCGCTTTGCGGAGTCTGGGATGGTGATGCTTGGGATGAGCCGGGTGTGGAAGGAGGCGTCGCAGGTTCCCATCGTCCTCGAATACGGTTTGAACTCTGTCCCTTACGGTATGCTCTGTCTTCTTTGTTGATATAGGTTTTTCTTCTAACTGTTTATCTTTTTTTTATTTCAGAGGGGAATGACTTGCAGTCGCTCCTGCATCCGCGGGAGGCTGATGGTCCCGCTCGGATGGGTACTCGTGCTCTAGATGAGAATGAGTTGCCCATCCTTGAACAGACGGCGGATCGGTTCGTGGAGGTCTACCCGCCAGGCCAGGAGATCCTGAGCGCCAGGCGGCCAGGTAAGGAGTTACTCAATCCTCGACCTCTCAATGCTGAAACCTCTGCTGGAATTCCTCTAATCTTGTGTTATGATGAGGAATCCGCAGATGGTCCTCCGTTGGTGCGGAAAAAGAAGGCTGCCGGCGGGAAGGGGAAGGCGAAGGTTGCCTCCACTGCCGATCCGGTGCATCGGTCTGATTCAGAGACCGAAAGCGAGGAGGTGGCGGGGAACCCTGGTGGTGATAAGACCACTGCTCCGGAGGCTGAGACGACCGTCACCTCCGAGCAGCCCAGGACAACGACGGTGAGCGGCGTGAAGAGGCCGGCTCCATCGGGTTCGTCCCCGCCTGTTCGCACTTTTAGGCTCAAGAAAACCCGTAAGTACAAACTTTACTTTTTAACTTCATATCTTTCCGCCATTATACTTATATCTTCTTTGTGCAGGCGTGGATGCTACCGCATTCCAGGGTGGAGCGGGGAGGAGCACCTCCGGACCCATGACGGTAGGCTTGGTCAACCTACCTGAGGCGATGACCCAGGCGGCTGCGCCTGCTTCAGTTGGTTCAGTTACTCACCCAGTTGAGCCAACTGTTCCAACTGTGATGACATCTCCGCCGGCTGTCAGTGCCATATTTACTGAATCTTTCACTGAGCCGGCGGTGACTATTTCTGCGGGTACTTCCGCAGCGGCGACCACGGTTGTGAGTTCACCTCCGTTGGTTTCTACCGCGGCGGCCTCCATGCCTTCGACGTCGGCAGCTACAGCCGATCCTTCAGGTATGCTTGGGGCTTCTCGCCAACCTCTGCCTCCTTCCCATCTGCCTGACCTCTTGGATGGATTTCCCTTGGGTTCAGGTGATGGGTTTGGCGGCTATCGGCCTGTTGTCGACCCTACAGGTGCGTAGGGTTCTTTTGGCCTTTTTTTTATATATATCATCTTTTCCTAACTGCTTTTTGTTTTTTGCAGTGTTGGATTCCAATGAAGTGTATGTTCCACGATGGAACATCCGCCGAGGAACAACCCTTCGCACGCCTGTGGAGTGCGTGGAGTGGGCTCGTCACGCAGCTCCCAGTGGTGCGTTGGGGGAAGCAATGGCTAGCTACCAGGAGGGTAGGCTAACCAACGAGCTTCGGATTCTCCTGGCCCGGATGCAGCCGCGCGTCGAGCTGCTCTGTCGTGAAAACGACAAGTTAAAAGTAGCTCGTATTCAAGAAGTAGCTCAGGCGCAGGCTGTCCGGGAGGAGAACAAGAGGCTTGACGCAGTGGCTGCGGAAAAGGAGAAGGCCTTCAAGGCCCTCGAGGTTGAAGTTCAGGCCCGGCTCGAGGCCCGTTCCAAGGCTGCCCAAGCTGTTAACGAACAGCTTCGGCTGGCTAAGGAAACTGCACGGAACGCAACCGAGAGGGCCACCAAGGCTGAAGCTGTTGCTGAGCCTCTACGCCTCGAGAATGAGGAACTTAAAGCCAAACTAGAGGCGCTCCAACAGGCTCATGATGCCTTGGCGATGGAAGACGCCAAGAAGCTCCAAGAGATCTTGGACCAGAGGGGGGTGCTTGACCATACTGAGCGGAAGCTAAAGGGCGTTGAAGAGGCTGCGGCTAAAGAAGTGTTGCTTGCCAACCTCAACAAAAGTGAAGCCGAACGCGCCCGTAACCAAGCTCAAGCTGCCCTCCAGGAGGCTCTGGTTATCAAGGAATGGCTTCTTCGAGAAGCGTTGTCGCAGGTAAGCTTAGCTTCCTAATGTCTTCAAGCTTTTCTTTGTAAATAGAAAAGGTTTTGATACTTGTATTTTTTCTTGTAGGTTGTGCATCGAGTCTTCACGGACACATCATACGACGATGCCATGAGCGCAGCCCTCAACGCTTCTCACGAGGATGGGGAAAAGGCCGGCTTCCTGCTTGGTCTAGGGTTCGTTGAGAAAGGCATCCCGCCTTCCAACTTCCCTTTATATGATGTTGATACTGAAGCTGTATATGACAAAGCAGTGAATCAGTATGCCGCCTTCCCGCATCCGGTGGTGGAGAAGGTGAACGAAGTTGCTGCTGCTGATGATGGGCTAGCTATCCTTAAAGCTTTCCTTGAACCGCCACGCTCTACTGATGGTGCTGGTCCAAGTGGAAGTGGTCCTGAAGCTTGATCCTGAAGATCCCTTTCCACCATTAGAGTAGATTTTTATTTTTGTATAGCTTCTTTTGTATGCGGGTATGTACCCAGCAATCTTTGTAATATATGAATTTCGATGGAATAAAGATTATTTGCCAATCCCTTGCCTTGTTTATTTCACGCATATTCTGATTTAACTTAGCAATTTCTTTTGTACTTAGATAAGTTAACTTTTCAACGTGGTAGATAATAAGTTAAGTTTTGCGTCCTCTTTCATGATTGTGCGGATAAGACCGTCACTTGCACTTAGTAGGATGGCTAAACTTTACCTATATCTGACCTGCGTGGAAGTTTTCCTCATCTTTTCCTTTGAAATTTTCTAAGTGTTTAGAATAAGTTAACCTTTGAACGTGGTAAATAATAGGTTGAAGTTTTGCTTCCTCGTTCGTGATTGTGCGGGTAAGACCGTCACTTGCACTTAGTAGGACGGCTAAACTTTGCCTACATCTGACCTGCGTGGAGGTTTTCCTCATCCTTCTGTTAGAAATTTTCTAAGTATTTTGAATAAGTTAACCGTTCGACGCGCGGTTGTCAATAGGTTAGTTCGGTTTCCTCTATCATGATTTGTGCGGTTAGGACCGGCACTTTCATTTAGTGGGATGACCAAAGTTTACCTATGCCTGACCTGCGCGAAGGTTTGCCATTTTTTAGGTTTATGCGGGTTTTGCCGCCTTCCCCACGCAACGACTTTCCACGTAATTATGCGGTGAATACCGGCATATCAGTGTTGAATAAATTAACCGTTCGACGCGCGGTTGTTAATAGGTTAGTGTTCAGTTTCCTCTATCATGATTCGTGCGGATAGACCGGCACTTTCATTTAGTGAGATGACTGAACTTTACCTTTAACTGACCTGCGTGAAGGTTTGCCGTTTTTTTTGGGTTTATGCGGGTTTTGCCGCCTTCCCCACGCAACGGCTTTCTTTCACACTTATGTATGCGGTGAAGACAGGCATATCCGTGTGGAAAGTTCATAAGTATAAATGTAAAATCATCAGCATCGATGTTCTAAGGAGAATCATTTCCATTAGAAGTGGCTCTGGGCCTTTTCTTTACAAATTTGGAATTGATCTACATGCAAACTGTGTAATTGAGCTCCCTTCCATGTTGTTGGGATGGGAGTGCCATCGAGCCGATATGCACCTGGTTCGGGATCTCGTTGTTTAGGCAGTATGTAGTCTCCAACATTGAAGCTGCAATTTTATTCGTGTTTTCCCCAACTGGGGTTCTACACGCATCAGCCTGCTCAGCGTTCGTTACGCCACGAGGTGTGCGAGCGTCCCATCTCTGACAAATGCTTCGACGATGTCCTTTACGTCTGTGCATTCTTCAGTGTTGTGGCCTTTTGTCCTGTGAAAGTCACAGTATTTGCTCCGATCAGCATTGTGACGATGTTGGATTATTGGAGCCTTTGGCCATGGGAGCTCCTCAGTGGCGAATATCTCGGTGACGCTTTTGGTGAGTGGCGTCCATCTGGAGTTCTGGTTCGACTGTACGTTATCCCTTCAGCCTAACCGATGTTGCAAGCCGGATGAGGTGTCAAAGTTTACCCTTGACTGCCAAATGCCTAGCTTTCGCTTTTTGTTTAGTCGGGCGGTAAGGACGTTGTCTTCTCTTGTTTTCTGGGTGTAGAGGTTTGTGCTCTGGGGGAGATCTCTACCCAGTTGCTTCTCCGTTTCCGCAAAGCGTTTAGCTGCTGTCATGATGGCATCCCATGTGGATGGCATGCCATCTTTACCCGTTAAGGTGCGGATGAGCTCTGGGTCGTTCGCGCCCTGGATAAAAGCAGCGCGAACAAGATCTTCGCTAATATTACCCAGACTTAGCTTCTTTGAGTTGAAGCGAGTGATGAAGTCTGGCAAAGATTCATCTTCCTCTCGAATGCATTTGAGGATTGTCCATTGCTCTTCGGTATACTTTCTTTGTTGGCTGAAGTGTTGGCTAAATTTCTGCTGGAAATCTTCCCAATCGTAGATGTGGTGGACCGGTAGACGATCGAACCACGCTCTAGCTGCCCCAACAAGCGTCATTTGGAACATGTAACACCACGTAGGTTCCGTCCAACTACTGACGGTTGCCCCCGCTATGAACCTGTTCAAATGATCGTCTGGATCAGATATACCATCGTAAGTGCCGATGTTGGACATCTGTTTGGCACTTTTCGGGACGATTGCTTCCTCAATGTCCCTTGCAAATTTGGACGTTCCCGCCTTTGTAGCAGTTGGTGTAAATGTTTTGGAGAAGTCACGTGGGTTTCCACCTGCGTTTTTTGGTTTGAAGGTTTCTCCAAAACGCCTTCTCGGTTGGGAGTCCGTTTCCTTACGCTTCCCTTTCGCCCTATGACGAGGGTTTGCGTCACTATCGGATTCCTTCGAATCATCATCAAAGTACTCTACGAATTCATCAGCCTGTTGGAGTAAACGTAAGCGTTCATCCAACTCAGCTTGGAATTCTTTTTGACGTGCTTCCGCCCACGCTTTAACTTCATCGAGTGTTTGGCGGGGGAGCCTCGTTCGTTGTCTCTCTAACTGGGTATCGGTGAATCCCAGTGAGCGATTATTTACTGCACTTGCCCCAGCTTGGGTAACTGGGGTAGTGTTCGTAAAATTTACTGCACTTGCCCCGGCTTGGGTAACCGAGGTAGTGTTCGTAAAAACTGTGTAGTCGCCGGTATTCCCCTCAGTAGCTGGGGTTGTGGTTACCGGAGTTTCTTTAACCATCTTTCCAGAAGTTTGAAAAAACTGAAAAGAAATGAAGTTCTAGCTTTTATGCACGGATGGCGTCAATGAAGAAACACTAATGGACCCCGGGTAGATTACGGATAATCTGGGGGTTAAATAGATGTTTCCCACGAGGGGTTAGATCCGGCAAAGATGGTTCTTCTGATAACCTGCAAAACAGACACCGTGAGCTCGTCACTGAGAAGGGGGGGGGGGGTACCTCCTTGTGACCACCCTCCGGCGTGAGAATCATACTAGATTGCTCTTGAATATAAGTGTTTATTAAGAGATTGCTAGAGCAGATATCAGGTATAAGATGTAATATACAAGATAAGATGAGATGATCATACCATTTGGGGTATTTATAGCCGAATGTAGGTTTTCAAGAGGGTATAGCCGGCTGAATAGTATTCCTGTTCTACCAACTGTGGCCTACGCACGTGCCATGCTGGTAGTTGGTGGGTAGGCAGCGGCTGACAGTGACCAGGCCTGCTGTGTACTATTCCTTTTCCACCAACTGCAGGCTATACACGTGGTATGACAGGAGTTGGTGAGTAGGCAGCGGCTAATAGTGACATACAGTACAAGAGCATGCTGCTCGCCATACTGTTGTCAATGAGCTGTCGTATCTCTGGTAAGATCTTTTGCCCATACCTCGTCAGGTACAGTACAAAAGATCCTCCAGTATCGTACGGACTGGCTCATTTGGGCGGGAGTATTCCCCCTCCCGCCTTTGTGCGGGATTGTTCCCGGCTTTGCTCATTCCTTCAGGTGACTACTGAATTATTTTGAGAGCTAAGTGCCTTGTGCGTGTAGCCTTGCTGCGCGGGTAGCCTTCCCTGATGGCTTGTATCCGCAACTGCGGGAACAGGCGGAGTACTTCGCCATTGGGAGGCATTTCCTGCTGGAACAGCTTGCGTACTGCGCGTAAGGACGTCACGTCTCTGAGCATGGTGGGTCCTGCGGATCCAGTTGGTTTCTGCGCAGACGTCTCTCTTAAAGGTGAGTCCTGCGGGTCCAACTGGGCTCTGCTGGGACCTACCTCTTCAACGATGAATATCTATCAACCTCACAACTTCTAGTTCAAGCTTTACATCATAAGTTCTTAACATAAATGTTGGAAGAATATTACTTTGAGTTGACAACATGAAGGACAAATGGGTTAATTATAAGTTTGGTACCACAGGAACATGGTCTGCGTGCAATCCATAAGTCCGTGATCTACCTATGAAAACAAAGAAATTGGATGCAATACGATAATGGAGGGGCCCACAACTCCAGAACTTGGTTACCCTTTTCAAATATAAAACATTTTATAAGTGGTATTTTTCTAGGCTAAAGTTGTAACACACGCTCAATCAATCTTAACCATATATTAACTTCATTCATTTTATTATAATTATATGTAAATTACAATTATTAATTCACCAAGTACATATCTATGATGTAGTTAACATTCATAGATGTATTTATTTAACAAGATAACAATAAACAATACTAATACAGTTTAAGAAAGTTTTGTATCTTCGTATGCTAAACTTTTCATAATTGTGCGGAGCCTAACAATACTGTGGATCCACATTATCGGCATCGACCTTTTGGAACCCATTTTTGTCGAAGAACCAATCACCCGCTGCCTCTGCCATGCTCTGCAATATCTCCCATTTTGGATCAAAATGTGAAATACTAGCTATTTTCGAGAAATATTAAAGCGAAAACACAAGTAACAAAGAAAACACCTTGTTTTGCAATTTCGAAGTAGGCTTTTCATACCATATTGTTTGGTCAGTTTCACAATGAGTGTAGCAATTGTTAATAAACATTCCTTTAGTTGAACTATTAGCAACAACCGAAATCGCCCCTAGAAAATCTGACCGGAAATCTGTAGCATAAATGATGAACGAGAAAAGGAAAAAAAGTGTTAATAAAATACGTTCAAGTTTTGTTTATATTATTTGGGTAATATATTTTGTTTATCGAGATTATTTACTTTATTATGGTAAAGGTTAATATAGAAAGGAAATAAAGGTAATTGAATTGATCACCTTCTAGTCGTTTGCGTTGGGCTGGCGTGCATTGTGACAAATCATTTTTGCACTTGGTGAACTCACCTTTTGGATCGGCTTCATAAGATGACAAAATATAGAACACCTTGAGTAAAACAAAGAACACTAATTAGTAACAACATATTATGATCTAATGTCACGAAATACGGACACAAAACCGACCTGCCATGTATCGTAAGCTGAGTTTACTACGAAGACAGGCGTCTTAATATAAGGCATAGCGTATTGAGGGTAGAAACACTGCAGTGACAATCGAATTTTGATGAACACGTAAGGTTTGAGTCAAACAAGTACAACGAAAACAAAGATAAACCAAATTAGATGCATATCGTGCTTACTAAACCAGGTTTCATATTCGAAGTACATCCTGATGGTAAATTTTTTGCGGATCCCTACAATCATAACAATTGAATAAGTGTTTATAAGACACAAATGAACTCATTGAGCTCGAGAGAACGAAAGTGAGTTAGCGAGATAGAGATTACATGTAATGTTACGACTCTGTCATAGTATTGTTCAAAACGATACTCTCCCGAGAGGTCTTTCCTGTTAAAACCTTTGCATTAGTATCGTGTTGATACAAAAAGTAAAACAACAGAATTTGTTGCGAACGATAGATTCTCTATAAATACGGTATGTGTGTGACAAAGGGAGAACAATCAACGGGCTTACACATGGGCGAAATAACCGGCATCTGGAACACATTTTACTCTAGTACCTGCCGGAAAGTATCCACGAAACTTGTCACAATTCAATATCGCTGCCAATCCACCAGCGGAACACCCAGAGAGAAGAGCCTATTGATATTTTGTTACACGTTTAATTAAACATGTTAATCAACAAAAAAGGATAACATTGTCGTTCGAATCAAAAAGAGGGTCGGTTACATTTTGTGCATTCTTCATTCCAAGGCTCATGAGTTCCTCAACAATAACATTGAACACCCTTGCACCTCTAAAGTATAAGTTGTTGACCTATAATAATCAAATGGTAAACATCAATTGAGTCAGGGTTCAAGGTCTAGAGTACATATAAAATACTTATATTTATATATATAGTTTTGAAAAACGTATAAAATTAAATAACTTACGGGATCAACTGCTTCTACATCTCCAGTAAACGATGACCCGTCACAATATCTCATATAAACCCTATTCCAATTATAGAAGTCTGAAAATAGAATGTATCCGACATTATAATATAAACATTAAACCTTAAAACCCGCAAAACAGTTAAAGCAAATATTAATTAGATCCATACTAGGATTCTGATCTGATCTATTGCTCAAGATCCCGGAGAAGTACAACTCCGGCATCAACTTGGATGATCCCAACCCGTTGTTCATCGTTTTGCGGTACACACAATCTTGTATTGTATCACACCATCCTCCTCCTTGTATATGAATCAACCAACTGTTGGCACCATTTCCATATCCTCTATCGAGCTGGTACGCGGGTGGGCTTCCATCCAAACAAACTGCATCATCAATATAACTCATCATTTCTGTATAAGTTCACAACTTTTGTAACTAGAAAAAATAATAATAATAATAATAATAATAATAATAAAATGAAAAAAACAAAAACCTGCTCCTTTGGAAACAGCACTTTCAATGATTGTTATCCCCACCTCCTCTGAACTTTGTATGCTTATAAATATTATTATAAAAACTGTCAATATACATCTAAGACTTTTTAATGTAACCATTATTTCTTTGTAACAAAAACCCAGAAAGATTTGTACTAGAAAACGGTGTAAGTGTTTTTTGTGTTTGTAAAAAGGTGTGTTTTTAAGGAATCTCAGCTAGACAGCAACGTTGTTCGACTAAAAGTGGGGGATGGGTCGAAGGAATGTGATAGGTGGGCCTATTTATAGGAGTGAGTCAGTGAGAAAGTTTGATTATGATTCATGTAGTATTAAGTAAATAATGTGATACCCCTTGAGTTTCAGTATTTGTCATGATAGCTCCTTTTTTAGTTTATGGAAAATTTTGTGTCAACTGAGCCGGGGGCGGGGTGGGCAGGGACAGCTCGCTTACATACTGGCCGAGCCGGATTAGCTCGCTCACGTTAAGCAGCTAAAATGTTGAGTTTGGGCTTGATTCGGGCTATAAGCTCGAGCTTGTTCGTTTAGTTAAAAATGTATTATTTGTTGTGAAACAAGCCTAATAGCTAAATAATAAGAGATGGACTTGTAAGGAGAAAGGGAAAGATTTCATTAATAAGATATATTACAATGAGATACAATATGATATTATATAAGGATGAGAAAACTTGGAGAATAAGCCAAACATATTTTAGTTGTTGATAACCATATTATAATTATTCATAATACTCCCCCTTGGTTATCAACTTCATACGTTTGGAGATGTTGCCTCATTAAAAACCTTGTTAGGAAAACCCAGTGGGACAAAAACATAGCTAAAGGAAAAAGAGTGCAACGCGTATTATTTCCCCCCTGATTTAGATATCCGTTCAAATGATAAATATTGATCTCATTGTAATATATCTTATTAATGAAATCTTTCCCTTTCTCCTTACAAGTCCATCTCTTATTATTTAGCTATTAGGTTTGTTTCACAACACGTTATCAGCACGAAAGTGCTCGTCACCAACACCAGCCACGGATCACGATTTGTTTGCTCAAAGAGGGCAATTGAGGATTGATTTAATACTAAAGAAACTCCGTAAAACATTGATCGCAGTGGATCTTAACCTGAGATTTTTAATAAGCCATATCAGGTACTCTAAATCACTCTTTCTAGTATATAGTTTATTTATGTTTGACAATAGATTGAAGTCTAAATCATATTACAGAAACCAATGCATATAAGTTCTTCAATTTTGGGCCACTATGTTTTTTTATGCATAAAATAAGTAACGGTTTTATAATAGTTTATTTTATATAAGTTAACAATATATATTTATATAAAGCACGTAAAAGAATTATTCATAAATCTTTCATTCTTTTAATAATTTATTTGATTTTATTAAACTAAACAGTTTTAATACTTAATATTAGTTTCTTCTAAATTAAGATGATAAAGAAAATTGTTTGATATAAAGATGATTTGTCGGTTACGTTTTTCATTGATCCATCTAAACTAATGATTAATGAATGTAAATTATGAGGGAACCAAACCATGAATATTTTCCTTTATTAAATTATTTAAAGATTTGAGATGAAAGTTAAGTTGCCAATGAACGAAATCTTGCATGATTTGTTTACTAACTATAAAGATTTGAGATGAAAATTATTTAAATTAGTTAAAGATTTAACGATTTGACATTTGTGATACGAAAAAATTGTTTGATACTTGATACTTCTATACAATTTTTGTCACTGAATTGGTACACACTCATATTTGAATCAAGTTTATTACTATTATTTTTATTGGTCTTATAAAATAAGTAGCATATGTAATATGTTAAGAAAATAGAAAAATCTTAATTTTGAATGTCGTGTGACGACAAAAACATTATAACATCTTTAAGTAAATTTAAAATTTAGATATTCTCTTGTTTACTATCAAGATCTCAAGGTGTGTATTATTTTTCATATGATTGATTTGATTATTATTTCATTTGAGTTATATTTGGACTTCATATAATATAAAAGTTAAATTTTTGAAAAGTTACACATATCACGCAATCAATATTGTTATTTTCATATGGCACATAAATGATTATAAATAAAAGCTTATAAAAAAAGTAAAAAAAATCATATGTCATTAGAATATCATATATGGAATCTTGATAAAGATATTTGTTTTTTTTTTATTTAGAGTGACAAGTTTTTTATATAATACAGTATATCTTGTGTGATGGTTATATTGTGACAGAAATACATAATATATACATATATATTTGATTTTAAGTGATGAAAAAATCTTATCGTTTTATGAAAAAAATCGTTTTGTATGATGAGATGTTATAATATCATGTACTGTATAACTTTTATTTTTATATGATATTGTTTATTTATACAGATAATATTGTATATTTGATATGTTATCATTTGTTTATATTGATAATATTGAATAGAACAGTTAAACCAAAATTGTGATTTATTACAAGTATTATGAAGTGTTATAATCATGTTTGGATTATAATAAAAGATCCACCTATTTATTTAAAATAATATGATACATGAAGTGTCATATTCTTCATAAATCTCATTATTGAAGGTTATCAAATATTAGCTAATAAATCTTACATGACTCATTCATGTAACTACTACTCAATACTTGTTATATGATGAGAAGATTGCTTGTCAATCAAAAGAATATGAAGTATTTTAGATGTATTCATCTTGGTGAGTCCAACAAAATAATAAAATAAAACCATGAAATTCTCAGGGTTTACTCAAGTCCATGAGGTAAATGTGACAATGTATTGATCATCGTGATCATGGACATAACTGAGAAAATTATAACAGTGATTATACTAATATTGAGATCGACCATCGAAATTATAATGATGGTCTTGCAAATAATAAGATCAACCACAAGAAGTGGCAAAACGGATTGCTCATATATGAGAAGAAAATATGGAGATATAAAGTGATAGAACGTAATTGTTCAAAATGATAGCAAATTGGTCTATCGTATTTTCTATCATGTGTTAAATAAGCATAACACATATACGATCATCAACCAGAAGTTTATGAGTAATGATTATTCAATCAGATGGCATAATCGGTTAGACCATACCGAGTCAATGATGTGAAATTTATTGAGAAACCAAAAAATTCTTCATAATAATTATACATGTAATATTGCTCTCAAGGGAAACCATTTATTTATCAACTGAAGGAGGGTGTGAATCCCTAGATGTTATGGAATTGAAAAAATGATACACATATCCTAACATGATACCATTTAGTGTTTTGAAAATCGATGTATCGTCTAAATGGTTATCGAGATTGCAACTTGATGTTAGCATGATCTATGACTTAGCTAATAAGATAGCAAGCATATTATTCCAGATTGGTATATTTACATTCGGTTATAATAATGAATTCGATTCCCAAGTTAATAATGATCATTGGAATAAGTATTGAGCATCATAACAGATTATGTTCTTACGTAAATTGTTTTGTTAAAGACGATTACTCAACGTCTACAATTTGTTGCAAAGGCAATATCACGAGAACAAAGGTTCATGTTTGAATTTGAGTACATATGATGTTACATGTCTTAGAAACTAATTCACATCAAGCCAACAAGTTATGATACTTCCTCCCATTATAATTGGTTTTTGGTCAGTAACCAAGCATTTCTCATCTAATATTTCGTGTGTGTTATATACTGAAATTAATCCACCATAAAACACAAAGATGGGGTCACAAAGGAAGTTGGGAATTTATGTCGATATTAAATATTATTTATGATTATATACTTAGAGCCACTAATGAGATATTTGCTTATGGCTCATTAGTTTTTCACTTTAGTGAATCAACATTCCCAGCATTAGGGGGAGATATAAAACAGTTGGAAAACAAATTTAGTTGGAATGAATTATCATTGATCCTCAAACTAAATTATATGAACTAAAAGTTCAAAGAATAATTCATGAATAAAGATTAACGAATGAATTACCAGACGATTCACTGACCAAAAGAGAGTGTCTAGCTAAGACACCTATACGAACTGCTAATGCTCCAATTATAAAATGTCCCAGAAGGACAAACACATATTGATAATAATTCTAATGCACGCTTGTAGCGTGGTAGATTGATCGGTTCCAAAGTTAAAATTTCCTCGAAAATTGGAGCAAGTAATAAGAGATGGACTTGTAAGGAGAAAGAGAAAGATTTCATTAATAAGATATATTACAATGAGATACAATATGATATTATATAAGGATGAGAAAACTTGGAGAATAAGCCAAACTTATTTTAGGTGTTGATAACCATATTATAATTATTCATAATATTATTTATTTAATTTTGAATTTTTAACATATATTAACTAACCGAATAAATGTAAAACAGGAGATCTAATCCTATTTTACGGAATTACGGGTTACTGTTAAAAAAATAAAAATAAAAAAATCTAATCCTATTATACATTTATGCCTTCCCTTGCATTCACCATATATAATTGCTACTTTGAAGATAATATTACAAATTTACAACTATAATTGAGATTAAATAAGAGATCAAATCCTATTTTACATTTATTCTATTATTAATATTTTATATGTATCAAGAATATATCGATGTATAATTCCTAAACTAATTTATTAATTATAACTTATTAATGTATATATATATATATATATTAATTGGAGTTATAATTTATATATACATCTATATTAAAATTTAGGTTTTACTTTTATGAACAAGCGAGCCAATACAAACTAGCTAATAAGCGAACCAACAAGCTATAGCTAATAGGTTAACCATGAGCGAGCTTACCTTAGCTTGGGCTTGGCTAAACTTTTTTCAAGCTGCTTCTGGAAAAACGTGTCTCAGGTTTTTTTTGAACAACCTTAATCTTATAAACTAGACCACTAGCTAGAGAAAATAAGTAATGATGTACATGTCTAATAAATTAAACTAGGAATAAAATCTAAAACCTCGATCTTTGGCAAATGTATTACGGAGTATGTTTTTTCACCTCATAAATCTTACATGTTTATTTTATTATTTTACAGATAGTTTTATAAATCTTTATGTTGGCTTATCATACGTATAAATATATTTTTTTTTCGCGTTATAATACTAAAATATGTACAAAACTTCTAGAATCTAAGGTTGAAGTTTTGAACGTTGACTACACAGCTTGTATGTAGTTCGGAAGTCTATCCTAGTCGGCATACTTGTTTGAGATAGCAGTTGAACACTCAACTACTTGATTGATGATCAACACCTTATACATAAAAGACCAATTGATAAGTACTAGAATCTGTACCAGGAACTTATATCAGCTATTCTCTACTTTAAATAATTACAATAACCAATCTTATTTTAGGATAAAATAATGCATAACATAAATACATGGAATAATATACGTTTATTTTGTAGCATCCGGACTCTCGTACCATTAATATTATCCACTTTGTCCCGATTGATGCGAATCCATCAACTCACGAATTTGTTTTTGGTTGTCTCGAGGAGACTTCCCAGACCCCATCCTAGTAATACTCTCACATGAGTACGCTTAACAGTGGATGTTTCATCTTCTCTGCGATCAATTATGCCCAAAACACATTGATGATTATGAGGCAAGAAAATTATTTATAAACCAAAGATCTCTACTACTGTCTATGGCCGATGTAGGACTTACCTAGCCCCTAAAATGAAACAGTTAATCATATTAATCTTCTCTATATCGTTAAACCTATTATAGAGTCTATTAGCAACTTCACGTTGGACATATATTTTTACATTTCAATATGTAAAATCGTCACTTCTTACTTTTTTTTTCTTTCTATTTTTATCTTTTCATTATATTTTACACCATATCCACCCCTCTAATCGTAGTTAATTAATGATTTTTTATCTACCGTAACAAGAGGATGTAGATCATGTTTTTCTTTAAAAAAAGGATTTTATAAAAACAGAGTTCTATTCACCCAGTTGACTTTTAACTACATATAAAATATAATATATTATATAATGGTGGGATATATATTCATCAATCCACTCTAAATTATTTCTATTAAGAAGAAACCAGGTATTTTTTGTGGTTGAATTGGTGTTCAAATGTCACGAAACCACGATATGGTGTACTGATCACATTTTATTTATTAATGCTTCCTGCACTAACGTGACACTATTTTTTTGGTTATTATAAATTAAAAAAATCAAGTAAAGGAATGTAAAAGAACAATAAACAGATGAATAAATAATTAGAAACCTTTTTTTATATATACACTATTTAAGTTGCGAAGCTTAGACGAAAACACATGAGAAAAAGAAAGGGGGGACTCAATATGTATAAAAATTTTCATAATCGGTAGAGTTGGGATCAAAATTTTCGGGCGAAAACAAATAAGTTTACACTATGCATAAGAATTTTCGGATGAAAACATGTTAATTTATGCTACTAAGCAACAAAACAAGGGAGGCTGGGGGCTCCCCGGGCCTATGGGAAGCTTCGCCCATGTAATATACTTGATTATGTCTATAAACGCTACGTTTAGTCAGCAACAAATTGAATATTAGTCAAACCCAAAAGCGGATTCGATTGTATGTTTCCTATCATTGCAACAGATTAAAGTTATGTTGAGTTTCTTGTGTTTTCATATGATTTATGACTAGTTTATTTTTACTTCATTTCAAACAAACACCACTGGATTTTACTTTTTTAACCAACTAATAAGTATGATAATAACCAAATGTTACTCGTAGATATAATGTTCATTTAATTTACTCTATATTTACAAGTTAGTCAAGCTTTACATAGCTTGACGATGACCATCACCTTTGTTTCATTGAATCGGTTTTGGGTTTTCTGAACAAATTAATGCGTACTATGGTTTATGGTGATTTGTTTTGGGATGAAGATCGTGTTTATAAGGGGTGGTGATGTGTAAAGTTAACGACTTTGTAAAGATATATGCAACTTGACCATATGTTGATATGAACTAAACACGTACAGAGTTGTCCTTGAGCGACTTTTTTGAAACACAAAGAGTGGCGAAGCTTGGGCTTAGTCACGAGGGTGACCGAAGTCACAGACTCAAAAATTTTTGGGTCGAAGATTCGGTTTGTGTCGGTGATTCGGGTCGGGTCGGATCAAACAATATGACATCTATATATCTAATTTTTCTTCATTTATTCAAACAATTATTCTTACAATAAAAAAAACAAAATAATTTTTTAACCAACAAAGACCTAAAATATTCATGATGATGCAAGAGGAAGGGTGAGTAGGGATAAGCAAATTTGGTATTGATACCGGTACCGGTACCGAAATCGGTACACATTTGGTACCGTCGGTACCGAATACATACCAAAGTTTTGAGTTTTAGTACCGGTATATCTCAAATTTACCTTCAATACCGGTATCGAACCGAATATTTTGGTATCGGTATCGGCACCGGTACGGTACCGATCTCATCCCTAAGGGTGAATACCTAGTAGAAGAATTGCAAATACCTAAAATATTTATAAAAACAAATCATTTACTATTCGACTATTTTGTAACTTTTGTTTATAAATATTGCGAGCTTTTAGGAAAAAACCAAACGAGGGGTATTATATTTAAAAAAAATCAATAGTGACCGGTATTTTGGAAAAATACATCGGGGGTGACCGCGATTAATACCTATAATTTTTTTTGAGAAAAATCGCAAAATTAACTCTACTAACGGAGAAAACGGCAGTGGCCGAGGCTACCCCCGGTCCCCACATAGCTTCGGCATTTACACAAAGGATGTCAACTTCAACATTCTTAGTTCGTTAGTTCGAGCATTAAATTCCAGGTTCACAACAAGGTAGGTTGCACGCAGATTATCAAACCATAGAATGGGAGTAGATTTTGTGTCTATCTCAAGCTCTCGTAGAAGAGCTTGGTATGCATGTCAATTTTGCAACTGTATCGGCTAAAACTTTGTATTCTAACTCAGTGGATGACCCGAAAACTATCTTTTGTTGCATGTGGTCCAGGAGATAACAACTTTACATACTCTTTATTCTCAAATTTGTTGTTTTATGTTTTGCTAACAATTTCTCACAATCCAATTACTATATTTACCAACTTAAGTTATAACAGTATTAAACAAATGAGTTCCACCGACTGATAAATCCGTTCAAAATCCATCGGAAATCAGGGCCTGGGTAATCCAATCATAACGGATTACCTAGTGATGTCACCTAGAATCGTTCACAAGATATCCTATACACGACAAATCCTGGATAATATCAGTTAAAAACAAAAGTTGTCATCCAACTGTGTTCATTCTAAGGATAAACAAAAGCGATTGATGTATTCAGTGTATATGCATCATATATCCAAATGTTGACGCCATCTTCATTTTCTTCTTGAAGCTGAAACGTTGGCTTGCTTTCATCCTTACAAATGGCACCTCCCCAAGACTCCGACCAATGACATAAGACTATCTGTAGTGGGCGAGGAAAGGGGCGACAAGTGGGAGATTTGGGGCGCGAACACCGCCCCCTAGGCGAATTGTGGGGCGAAATGTGTGGGGAGGGGGGGGGGGAGCGACATATTCTTGTCCGGCGAATTGTTGTGAAGAATATTATTAATTTAATATGTTGTGTGTGTTATTTACATATACATATATATATATATATATATATATATATATATATATATATATATATATATATATATTACTATTTGTAGCCCCTACACCATTACACCTTAAAAACAAAAATCTACTCTTTGTTGACTGGGTGCCATATGACGCAAAACGCCAAATTTTGTAGCCTCTCCACTGCACATAGCCTAATAATATCTTTGCAAGTCTAGACCATCATGTTATCTTAACTGTTTTAAATGTATAATAATCAAACTGATATATGTACTGGAAATCTGAATCGGGTCAATTGCTTATCAAAAGCTTATGTGATCAATTTGGAATTCCACATTTGCCATTCAAAGTATAATAATATATAATATTTCAAAGATAAGAGTCATGCATTAGAGTGGTTTGGACCCTTATCTTGGTCCACCACTTAATTTCCTCAATCCATTTCTACTAGATAATTGGTGGTTTTTCCCCCCTAATAATTACACAGACGTCATTCCACATACTTAGCAAAAGATGTAGGTCATATATACAAATGATGCATCAAATATCTATAATCAAATAAAAACTAATATTACTTATTAGAAAAGTACATAAGTTATTATGAAGTGGCATGCTGGATTCATTGGTTTTAGGTTCAACTTATTACAATTATGTGTTTTTCTTTTTCAAAAGGCATATATATATGGCCGTGACAACGGTGTCTCTCCCAAAAGGTCATAACACTTGTTATTCCTATTACCCGATCGAGTTTGAAACCTTATTACAATGTTGTTGCCCGTCTTTTAGCATGCACACATGAGCCGGGAATCAGAGCTGGGACCCCTAAAAGGAAATCTTAAGAAAAACCTACTAACCAACCCACCAAAGTGTAACTTATATGATTGGGACTTCAATTTAGATGAATATGGGACAACTCTTTTGAGGCTTTTATTACGCTTTATCCATTTTAGCAAAAGGCTTACTTAAAGTTAAAACCCGATTCTATAAAGCTGAAAAACAAGTTCACCGAAAAACTCAATGGCTGTGCGCGAGTGTGATTATGAACAATCTAATTACCTAAAACTTTACACACCCGAACTGCAACCATACAATTTGAACCCATAAAAGAAAATGGCCGGATCATATGCAATCATGATACTTTAAAGAAGAAATTTATATTTGATAGCATTTTTAACCTAAAGAAGACGTTAAAACACATTTACGTGGGAGCAAAGGAACGTTAAATTATTTGAATAACTTACATAAATAGTTGCTATGCATTGATGGGACTTAGAAATTTTTTCTCAATGGTCGGAAATTATTTGGATCAATGCTTAATTATATAACAAAATTTAGTTTTGTTTCAACTGTTCATGTCAGATCAAATCGGTATAGAATGTATTTTGTCCGATTCAACCGTACGTTCCGGTTGGGTTGAGCCGGGCAGGGCCATATTAAAAAGAAAAACAATCAAATAAAATATCATATAATAAAAAATTGTGAAACATTATTAAAATGCTTAATTGAAGTACAATATATTTAATGTGGGCTGGAATTGGGTGAGAGAGAACGGGAATGCGGAGGACGGACAGACGGACAATGGTCGATCGGTAGTCGCAACGTGAGCGATTAATCGGTGAAGTCAGGTCCAGAGTTGGATGTTTACCTACTTCAAACAAATTAGAATTTAGACCCCACTTTTTTTTAGTTAGGTTTTTTTTTGAACGACCAGCTAAAATATATATATATAAACAGAGTCCGAAGACCCAAAGATACACCCAACAAAACACCAACTCACCAAAAAAAACCAAACAAACATCATACGAAACTACAAATGAAACCTCGTCCAATCTTCCCACGAAATGTTAAGCTTTTTTGAGCGGTTCTTAATCCAAAGAAAACTAAGAGATTTGATTTCCCCTACCACCCTCGCAAGTTGACTCGGCTTCCCATTAAACACCACGTCGTTTCTCAACTTACAAATACTCCACATAGTTATAAGACAAACCGCGTGGAACGCCTTCTTTTTAGAAGAAGTAAACCCCGAATATTTAAATCGATCTAGCAGATCTTGTATACAAAACGCGAAAACTGAATGGGCCCCACACCACATCGATATCACTTGCCATACGTCTTGTGCAAATCGACACGAATTAAACATATGTTCCACGGTCTCCTCCACTTCCCCACATATCGGACAAAGAACCGACCCGTAACAAATATTTCGTTTTGCTAAAGCCACCAAAGTTGGTAGCCTCTCCAAACCTGCACGCCAAGCGAGTATACATACCTTCTTTGGAACCCAATTATTCCACGTGAATGTGTTTAGCGGCGACGGGTATCGGATCTCTTCCACCTTCACCTTAATGCTTTTAACAGAGAAGATCTCATTATCATTTAAACTCCAGCATACTTTATCACCCTCATTGCTTAAATGAATACCTTCACAAATCCTCAACAGATTTCTAAGCTCCTCAATCTCGTCTGCCGAAATCGGGTTTACTATCCAATCCCACACCCCGCATATTTCTCCATCATACATAACCAAACGGTCTGAAACTTGGCACGTCTTATTATTTCCTAACGAATACAGACCCGGGAACCGAACCTGAAATGCTTCCTCCCCAACCCATATATCGGACCAGAACAATAAGGTTACCCCATTCCCGACTATAGATCTCAAATCTGATCGCATACTAAGCCCCATTGGATCCAGATCTGAATCAAGCTTCCCTATACTCCTCCACGGGCCCGGAATCGACAAACTGTATGGAATAAAATTCCAGGAGTTATCCATATGATGAATTGACCACACAACTTTCCTCCATAGCCCTTCCTTTTCATTTTTGAACCTCCACCACCATTTTTGCAAGCAAAGCGAGATTAGCGTCTTTTAGAGAACCGAACCCGAGCCCCCCTTTTTCGATGGGAGCAATAACATTTTGCCAAGCGACCCAATTAATTTTAGATTTATCCTCTGTTCCACCCCAAAAGAAAATTCTCCTGAGGCTATCCAACTTTTTTAAAACACCCTCTGGAGCGCGAAATAACGAGAAAAAATACGTCGGTAAAGAGTTAAGGACCGACTTAAGAATTGTTATTCGACCCCCGATCGATAAGCTCTTTGCCTTCCATATTGAGAGACGTTTCCTAAACAAATTCACCACCGGGTCCCACTCTTTAATTCGGTTCATGTTTCCCCCTACCGTTAGACCAAGATGGCGAAACGGAAACTCCCCCACTCTACAATTCAAAACCTGGGCCATCTCCATCAATTCACTTATTCCCACATTCGTCCCAAACACATGGCACTTAGATAAGTTCACTTTGAGGCCCGACACCGCATGGAAGCATCTAAGAATTCTTTTTAGAGTTATCGCGTTTGAACGATCCCACCTTCCAAGAAATAAAACATCATCCACATATAAAAAATGAGATAAAGACGGGCCGTTATAACCACCTTCCAAACCCCCATATAACCCAATGGAACATGCCTTTTTCATCATCCGAGTCAAGCCTTCCATGGCAATGAGGAAAAGAAAAGGAGATAGCGGATCTCCTTGTCGTATACCACACGAGCATGGGAATTCCTGAGTTGGCGATCCATTGACCAGGACCGAAGCCCTTGAAGTGCTCAAAATATTCATCACCCACTTCCTCCACAAGTCAGGAAACCCCATTTGTCCCATTATAGAGTCCACATACCCCCAATTTAACGCATCATAGGCCTTGTCAATATCTACATTGACTAACATCACTCTCTTACTGAACTTATTCAACCATGCAATAAGCTCATTAAGAATCAACGGACCATCGAGGATACTACGATTTGCCAAAAACACCGACTGTTCCTCCGAGATCAAGTTGTGAATATACACTTTTAACCGAGCCAAAAGAACTTTTGACACCACTTTATTAATACAACCAATCAGACTTATTGGTCTAAAGTCCGCTAACCCAACGGGGTCCTTTATCTTAGGAATTAAAGCAATAAAAGACGACATACAACCCCAGTTAAACGGCGCACCCCGGTGAAAATCATCAAAAATTTTAAGGAAATCGTACTGAAAACTGCCCCAACACCTTTTTAAAAATTTAAAATTATACCCGTCCGGACCCGGAGCCTTATCACCAGCACACTCCCACACTGCATCCAATATTTCAGATAAAGAGAAGACCCTGATCAGACTTGAAGCTTCTGCTTCCGAAAGCTGGTTAAAATCCGGGCAGATTAAGACCGGCCTAGACGAAATTCGTTCGGTAAATTTCGCCGAAAAAAAATTAAATATCTCGTCCTTAATTACCGATGGATCAGAGACCCAATTCCCACCTAAGTACAGCCCATGAAGACGATTGTTACTTAGATTCGAGTTGAGGATTCCATGAAAAAATCTCGTATTATCATCCCCATCTACCGCCCCACCGAACCCGTGATTTTTGTTTCAAATCTTGTAATTTTACCCGGTCAAATTCCTCCACCATAGACTTACACATCAACATATGCTCCTCTTCACCTGGTAACAGGTATCGTACTTCCGAGATCGAGAGTAACCGGCTAACCTCTTTTTTATTTAATTCATAATTCCTTTCGGCTTGAGGTTTACTCCTAGCGACCCACCCTTTTATACACCCTTTTAACCACCGCAACTTGGTCGCCAATGC
Organism: Bidens hawaiensis; assembly: GCF_021521415.1. NCBI lineage: Eukaryota > Viridiplantae > Streptophyta > Magnoliopsida > Asterales > Asteraceae > Bidens > Bidens hawaiensis. The sequence continues at coordinate 75,077 of NW_027491517.1, forward strand.
CAAGTCAGCCGGGCCTGAGAACCGAAAGACTCTACTTTTCCTCTCAACAAATTCCACAAAACCCGGCAAATCTAGCCACAAATTAAAAAACCGGAACGGAATGTGGCCAAATTCTTCACACCCTAACACTAATAATAACGGACGGTGATCCGAAGTACCTTTTACTAAAGAAGTAAGTGAGTCCGTAGGCCAGAGATTCAAGAACCCCTGACACACCAGGAAACGATCCAGCTTGCTAAACTTATCCCCTATGTCCGAGATGTAGGTGAACAAACCGCCCCCCATTTGATACCCCGACAACTCCGCCTCATCAATGAAATCATTAAACTCAGCTGCATTTACCGCCGAAAACTCAGAGTTTCTACGCTTAGACTCACTTCTTACCTCAATAAAGTCTCCAACCAAAACCCATAATCCCACCAAAACCCATCCATCCCGAGTCCATTCTAGTAGAGTCGACCATAGGATCCCACTTTCTTCCCCAATATACTCCTCAACCTCTGCCTCCACACTGTCTAACCCCTGAAAAATTTCATTTAACCCTGTCCCATGTCTAGTGGACGACCCATAAATCTCTACATTAGACCCATCATGACATGGGCTTCTATATTTCCTAGGCGATTTATTAACCAATGCCAGCCCAACTTTACTCCTACAACTCTGTGACCCAATAGGCCCATTAAGTTTATTTAACAACTCTTTGGAAGAGAACACAAACTGGGCCCCATTTTAGTTAGGTTAATTGTGGATTGGGTTGGGTATTATTGAATTAGGTATTGAACTTAAAACATTGAGTAAAGATTGGTTGGGTTGGGGGTATTGGTCTTATAAATTGGGTATTAAACTCATATTTAATTGGATAAATTATTTATACTACATTTATAAAATTATATTTGTAAAATTTTCATTTTAAAAATCGGTCATTCTTGAAATTCTATAGTGGTCGATCGGGATTTTTACACTATATGATATTAAAAGAAGATTCATAGAGGACGACAGACCCCCTAGCACATACTACATAGGTAGGTCCGCTAATATGATGTTGTGATACGTAACCATGGTTTAACTATAACCTTTTATTTTTACGCATATCACCTCTAAACTAACATATGCAAGAGCATTTCCGATCCATTCTTCATCTTCAAAATTAAAATTACATAAAAAATCATTATTTTTCTTTCTTTTTTCCAATTAAATTGTACCTTTTATATATATATTATTACTTTTTTTTCTCTTATTCACTTACAACCACTTTCAAAAAGTATTAAAAAATTCTCCTTCATTCATAACCACACCCTAATAGAGAATATACTCACGTAACATGAAGAATGGATTGTGAATGCTCTAACATTTAATCTCTAAAATGGATACATGTGTATACTATACAAACATAATTTAATCATGTTATGAACCTAGGGTCTTAAACGATTATTTTACAAAATGCACAATCACCTACTTTCTCTACACGAGAAAACAATCGTGCCACTAGTGGTTGTCAGGGTCAGACTCACTTAATGGGCAACGAGGTTGTGATCCGTCAGGGCATATTTGCTTATGGTATAGATTTATGTTGCGACTTTTGTATAGATTTACTTTTTATGTGTGCTTTAGTCTAGTGGAGAAGCTTCGATGAAAATGGCAGGCTGAACTGATCAATAAGTATAAAAATTTTCATAAGCCCAGGTGGCCAGGCTTAAAAATTTAGGATGAAAATGGGTAAATTTGCTACATATAAAAATTTTCGGATAAAAATGTGTAAATTTATACTAGTGAGCAAAAAAACAGGGGTGGCCGGAGCCAATCCGAGCCATGAAGCTTCCCCCTTGCTTTGGTCGGGTTGATGGATTGACATGTTTTTTTGAAAATTCATGTCTTAGCTTTCGATAGTTGTTTAGACGGTGGTGGCTGTCATGAATGAACAAGGCACTTGGTAGTTGGTGGTTTTTGGATAATATACAGTATATAAAGTTGCTTGCATCGATTTCACGGGTACGATGACGAGTACCAAGCGATGTACTAAAGTAGGTGGTTGGTGCGATCTGCTATGGTCTTGATCTTGAGTCTTATCTGCTTTGAGCCATTTATTGTGATATTTACTATTTTTTGTTTTATATTATTTATGTTTAGCTTTATTAAATGAAACACTTGATGATTTGAATAACCGATATAGATATGTTATTGAATTATGATATGGTGGTAAGGTGTTTCATCTTCATTTAAAAGTGATGAGTTCAAATCCTGTAAATTGCATATATAGACGGCAGGACCGACCCAATTATTTTGGAGGCCTAAAACGAAATAAAAATTCCGGAGCTCTTTTTTCATGAAATTGTGGGTTCTTTTTTTTTCTTTCTATTTGATCATAGTAGGAACTTAATAGCATCGAACCAATTTCTAAACTAAATAAACATTTTCTTACAAAATAACGTTGGTTGCCAACTTATAAACTACACTTTGACATAAAATGTGTTAAGTTTGTTAAATAAAACAACAAATCACGATTAAATAATATGGTAATCTCAACATTTTTAAGGTGGCATTTTATGCAACAATAACTTTTATTTATATAGATAAAACGTATTTGAAAATTGAAGTTATTAAAAACAAGATTTTTATATGCATCAATTTTATCTTTTATCACAATTGAAATTAAGGCCCAATAAAATAAATTGAATTGTTCTTCTATTTTTTAGCATGTTCATACCCTACGTCATTATGCCTAAAAAAATCTAGGAAAATATAAAAATAGCCAAGAGAGATTCGAACTTTAGGTGCCAAGAAGCAAGAATCACCGAAAAAACTTAGTCTTCCCTCTTCTGCCAATAAGCTAACGCAATGTCTACTATATTTTGCAGTAAACATAATATATATAATAGTTATGTATATTTTTATTTTTAAATGAAGGCCTCAAAATATTGGAGGTCCAAAGCCCTGGTTTGGGCTTTTAATACAGTTGGGCCAGGCCTGATAGGCGGATGGTAGAAGTGGGATAATTTGCCGTTAAAAAAGTTTGAAACATAATTAAATAATAATCTAATAATCGTCACGAATTAGCATGGGTGATTAGGGGGTTTTTCAAAAGGTTTCCTTCTTGGGATGGACCGAGTTCGATTCTCACAATTGCATATATGGCATTTACTGGGAGAGCACCACTGTAAGAGAATTCGAATTTGGGTAAGGAGTGGTTGATGCTGGTTTTTCAAAGATCTGTCAGCCCGACTAACACCATTAAAAAAGGTTATTGCTTATTGGACTACTACACATATTCCAGTAGGGATGAGTGTTTTCTGTACCGGTACCGAATTTGCTATCGTCGTTTCCGAATCGGTACTAAGTTTTTAGGCTTCGGTATCGGTATTGGTACAGTACCAGTATTTCCTGAATTTTGCACAAAATACCAGTACCATACCGGTACCAAACCGAACATTCGATACCGGTCCTGATACCAATTATTTCAATTTTTCGGGATCGATACCGGACGGTACCGGTACCATCCCGAGCTCATCCCTCGATTGTATGTAGTTATTTTTTAAGAGTTTTTGTCATTAGATAAACGAATCATGATATCAGGTCATCATTTTCGTCTAGAATCATATCTTATAAACTTGTAGGTAAACTTCCAAATAAGAAATATATATACCTAGATAAAGCAAAACGACAGAAATTACTTTTTTTTAACTCCGAAAATCTGTCACGAGAGATACTTAAACCCAAGACCTCTCAGCTCTTTGATATTTTAAAGGTTTTCCGTTTACCAATGAGTCACCAATCCCATTGGTGCAACACAAAATTACTTGATATTAACACATTTTGATTATTGGATTGTTAGGGGAAAATGTTTTATAAGATAAATTAATATTATTTATATTGTTTAGGCCTGTTTTTTTTTAGCAATTCATCTTTTTGATACGAAAGAAAATTACATGATCATGAAAACTTTGTATTTATAAAAAGTATTAACAAGAAAACTCTTTTTAACTTTTTAAACATGTGACATGCATAGTCCGTTAGAGCCTTCCTTGTTGGCCATATATCGCAGACATACGCAGTATCGTTCTATGGGAAGGAAGGAAGGAGGAGAAAGCGATGGGTACGTGAAACCTGTGGACAATGACCCGGATAGAGATAGCGAGAAGGGGCAAGGAGCGGGAGGGAGGATGAAAGAAACTAGAATTCAAGTCTTGATGGTAAACCTTTTTTAGAATTCAAGAAGTTAATTTACATGTACAGAGTTTAAGAGATATAGATGACAAAACACACATATAGAGGTTTAAGTAGATGTTGACAAGTCCACTCTATAGCCTATCCGCGATACTCCAATCAAGATTTGTTCCACAAATGTTTATCTTAAACGAAATATATTACCATACACCAAGCGCTCACTAATTCAAAGGTAGTGATCACCTTATACAATTGTTTCAGTTATTCAAGATAGTGACCACCTTTCACGCAGTGGCGAAGCTTGAACTAGGAAAACCGGGAGGGGGGGGGGGCTCAAAATGTATAGAGAATTTCAAAAACGACGGGGGCCGGGCTCAAATTTTCGGCCGAAAACGGCTAAATTTACACTACGTGCAAAAAATTTCGGACGAAAAGAGTAAATTTACACTATTGCGCAAAAAAACCGGAGGAGCCGGGGCCACCCCCGGCCCTCACTAACCTTTGCCCCTGCTTTCACGCATAACTAATCTCAAAAGTTAGTGATCACCTCTTTCACAAATCACCAAACAAGAATGGTGAGCCCTCAAAAACTAATCTTAATTAGTTTGATGCTAGTGATAGCCTCAAGCCCGGCTTCGAGAAGGCAAAAAAAAAAAAAAAATTAGGCTGAATGCGAAATTTTTTTGGGCCTCAAGTAAAATGAGTATTTTGTTGGCTTTAAACAATTTAATTTTTAAACTGACATACTTGGTTATGATTTGGGTTGTGTAAAAAAGTTTTGTATAAAAATAGGCTTAAACATGTCTCAAATAAGACTAGAACCCACAGCCTTTTGGTTGGGAGTCATAACCCTTTGCCACTAAGCCAAACTAGTTGTTATGTAATTGAGTTTAAACATTAAAAAAACATATTGTTTTTCTTAAAAACACATTTAACTTTTCTTAAAAAATTTTCGGGTTTAACGGGATGTCGGGTCGGGAGCCGTCGACCACCCAGCCCTCCCTAAAGGCCAAACCTGGATGGCCTTATAACACAACACATGAATGAATGAAATGATTAGTTGTAGCAAAACTCTTTTTTTTATGCTCTTGATGTCTCTTTTTTAATTTGAAGTTAAATATTAAGAAACTTAGAGAGATTTAACTTAGTTATGTATATGTCAGTTTTTATAGCATAAATATAGCCGAAAGGGCGAGAACGACGATTCGTAAATGCCTCAAAAGTTTATTGGGCCTCACGTGTTCTGGCCCGCTATTCGTTGTTGTATGTTAAAAGGTAATGTATGCGTAAGTGTGTTTTGACTTTCATTTATGCCTTTTAGGCTCTATTTGTGCATTTAGCTTTCATTTGTGCCTTTCGACTTTCATTTGTGACTTTCGACTTCCATATGTACCTTTTTGAGCTCTATTTGTGCCTTTTAGCTTTCATTTCTTCAGTTAGTTTCCATTTATGCGTTTTGGCTTTCATTTGTGCCTTTTAGGCTCTGGTTGTGACATTTCGCATTCATTTGTTCATTTTAACTTTCATTTGTATCTTTTGGACTATGTTTGTGTCTTTTAGCTTCCATTTGTGCGTCTTAAATTTCATTTGTGCATTTGGGGCTCAATTTGTGCATTTTAGCTTCCATTTGTGCGTTTTGACTTCCATTAGTGCCTTTTGGGCGCTATTTGTGCATTTTAGCTTCCATATCTTCGTTTGGTTTCCATTTGTGTCTTTGAACTTACATTTGTGCCTTTTGGACTCTGTTTATGTCTTTTAGCTTCCATTTCTTTGTTTGGTTTCTGTTTGTGCGTTTGGGCTTTCATTTATGCCTTTTAGGCTCTATTTGTGCCCTTTGGCTTCCATTTGTGTCTTTTAAGTTCTATTTGTAACTTTTAGCTTCCATTTCTTCGTTTGGTTTCCAATTGTGTTCCATTTGTACGTTTTGACTTCCATTAGATAAACGAATCAGGATACCAGATCATCGTTTTTTGTCTAGAATCATATCTTAGAAGCTTTTAGGTAAAGTTCCAGATAAGAAATGTTGCATGACTGCCAATATATACCTAGAAAAAGCAAAGTGACACATGATTACTTTTTTTTTGGACTGCGAATTTCTGTCATGATAGGTACTTAAACTCAAGACCTCCCAGCCCTTTGATGTTTTAAAGGTTCTGCGTTTGCCAATGAGTCACCAACCTCATTGGTGCGACACGAAATTACTTAAGATATTAACAGATTTTGATTATTGGATTATCAGGGGAAAATGTTTCTTAAGATAAATTAATATTATTATATTATTTAGGCCCTTTTTTTTATACGGAAGGCAATTACATGATCATGAAAATTTTGTATTTATAAAAAGGATTAACTTTTTAAACATGTGACATGCATAGTCCGTTAGAGCCTTCCTTGTTGGCCATATATGCAGGCATACGCCAATACCGGTCTATGTGAAGGAAGGAGGAGAAAGGGATGGGTACGTGAAACCTGTGGACAATGACCCAGATAGAGATAACAAAAAGGGGCAAGGAGAGAGAGGGAGGATGAAAGAAACTAGAATTCAAGTCTTTTTGATAAACTCTTTTTAGAATTCAAGAAGTTAATTTACATGTAAAGAGTTAAAGAGATATAGATGACAAAACAAACTTATAGAGGTTTAAGTAGATGTTAACAAGTCCACTCTATATCCTTTCCGTGATACTCTAGTCAGGATTTGTTCCACGAATAATGTTTATCTTAACCAAGCATTTCACTAATTCATGGAAAGTGATCACCTTATACAACCGTTTCACTAATTTAAGATAGTGACCACCTTTCATGCATAACTAATCTCAAAAGTTAGTGATCACCTCTTTCACAAATCGCCAAACAAGAATGGTGACCCCTCACAAACTAATCTTAATTAGTTCGATGCCAGTGATATCCTTATAACACAACACATGAATGAATGAAATGATTAGTTGTAGCACAACTTTTCTTTTTTGGCTATTGATGTCTCTTCTTTAATTTGATGCTAAATATTAAGAAACTTAGAGAGATTTAACTTAGTTATGTATATGAGAGTTTTTATAGAGGAAAGGGCGAGAACAACGGTTCATAAATGCCTTATATTATAGACACAACAACAAAACACACGAACTAGTTTTTGGACCATCCACGATGGATGGTAATTCCATTATTTCCATCAACCATGGACGTTCAATCTACATCACACTGTGTACGTATTGTGTTTGTTAATGTTGTGTTTATTAAAGGCTTGTTTATTTTCATAATTGTTTCTTTTCTTAGTTAACCGAGTTTTTTTGGTTATTAAAGTTGAGATAAATGTTGTATGTGGCCAACTGTGCCTTCTGTTTCATACAATTGCTACATATTTTTGAAATACATAAATATTTCAATTCAAAAGCAAAATAATATAAAACACATAAATATAATTTTTTGTTCTAGTTGGTTTTGTTGTACTTCTTTTATGTGTTTTAATGAGCTGGATCCTATGAGCCCTCTTGGATACGGATACATTGTTGTTGGGCCTCACGTGCTGTGGCCCGCTATTGATTGCTGTATGTTTAATTGTTTAAAGGCCATGTCTGCGTAGTTGTGTCTTGTGAACTTGTGATTTATATATCTCGGTTAGGAGACTGATTTGTGGGTGTTAATGGAGGTTTCAACCTTGAGTCTTCGTCACCGGTAGGCGGTATCAATCATCATCAGCTTGCACATACATCTTTTTCTTCAATATCTCTAGGATTTAAACCCTCAACAACAAACTTGCGCTCAATATCATCGTGTTTTTCAAGTCTTAATTGTTCAAGTTCGTTTTGTATTTCTTTTCAATTGTATAAATGTTTGGGTTATATCATAAAGGTTTAGGTACTCGTAGTGTTAAATCCTTGATTTGTGACAATTTTAGACCAACGTTCCATTATCCTAGTATGTGGTATGTATTCTCGTACTATTCATTTGTCGTGCTTGGATTTCTTGTTCTTGTCCAAAAGTTAACAAAACTTATGGAACCAAAAAGTATCTAAGAGCCATCATACCATCCCATGTGCTAGACATACCAAGAACTACATGGGCAAATAAACAAACCCAAATTAGTAAACAACTATAAAATGTATAGTTTACAAAAAAAAAAAATTATTAACTACAAAATTTTATATATAACACAAACCAAGCTACATCTGGATAATGGGTAAGCGAGCAACAAGCTGCGCCGCTTACAAATTTTGTTTTGTTACGAACTTCTAGGAATTTTAGTTTTAATCAATAAATTTTACTAAATTATTTGCCAAACAAGCATAAACCTTTTTTAAACAAATAAAGTTTTAAGATGATTAAAGAAAATAAAAATACTATAAGAATATTATTAATAATTTTAAAGCATTATATAGTTGATCAATTATTTGAGAGTGTCGACCGGACACATACTTAGAACTTGACCAGTGACCATTGACTCTTCATCGTTGACTAACTCACCAACACTTCTTAGAACTTGCTTACGGGCTTTACATCGTTGACTAAGTCACCAACACTTCTTTACGGGCTTTGCATCGTTGACTAACAAACAACATTGGTAACGAACCATTTCTATAAAAACTCTTATAATCACATTCTTTCAAGTATCACTAACAGCATATTCTCTAGGCATCTCTTGATTTTAAAATGAACCGAATCTATATTATTGTAGCAACCAAGGTGTCTAATTTGCTATTACCGCAATTAAAGACCAACTTGTTTTCCGTTAGAAGTTGGGAAATAGCAGAACCCTCCAAAGTTCCCGTTGATACTATGGGAACCTCTAGGGTTTTGATCAAGCATGCTCAAAAGTACAACAAGCATTCGTCTTTAGATACATGCCCGTGCAAGAAAGATGCTAGTGATACAAAATCAGTGTCGAGTTTCTGGGGCGTGGCTCCATCGTCACTCATCAAGGCCATTGGATCTCCTTGGAAATGGACTTGTTTTCGGGTACGCTAACGCTCTCTCAAAGATCTATAGTATCGTATTAATCAAAATGGCTTAGCAATTTTATTCATGTCTAACAATGTTTAATTTTGGGAATATTTTACTTGCAGAAAAGCTGAATTAGATTTGAAGATATCAAGAGGATTTTTAAAGTGTTAAGAGGCTCAGAGCATGTGTAAGCCCATCTTTCATTGTCATTGGGCTAGCAACCACATTATGCATTTTGTAAATTGTACCTATGAATTAATGATAATTAGAAAAACTTTATACACTTAAATCACACTACATATACAAGGATCCCAAAACTTTTTTCATGGGTGTCGAAAATCTTCGAAGATTGGATGCAAGATTTTTCTGATTCATTTGATTTAATGTCTGCAATTGAAGATGTGGTCTGAAGGTATGCAATCTGAAAATATAATACTGTTTGTTTTATAAACTGGATATCGTCTGCATATGCTGAAAATTAGTTACCTATCATATATTACAGCAGATAAAAGTCATTTAACGTTTATAGACTTCTAAAATAATTGGTAGTGGTGTACGAACTATGGAAGTGGGTGGTGGTAGACAATTGTGGTAGGCGGTGAACGGTGGATGGTGGTGATGGACGGTTGTGGTGGTGGGTGGTGGGCCGTGATGGTGGCTGGAAATGGGTGGTGGTGATGAACGGTGGTGGTAGGTGGTGGACTATGGTGGTGGTGGATGGTTGTGGTGGTGGATGGTTGTGGCGGCGGACGGTGGGTGGTGGCGGTGGCGGATGGTGGTGGCGGGTGGTGGTGGTGGTAGTGGACGGTGGTTGTGGCCGACGGGGGTGGTGGTGGTGGTGGTGGGTGGTTAACGGTGGTGGTGGTGAGTGGTTGACGGTGGTGGTGGCGGACGGTGGGTGGTGGTGGGGGCGAACGATTGTGGTGGGTGGTGGTGGCGGCGAACGGTGGTGGTGGCGGCGGACGGTGGTGGTGGCAGACGGTGGGTGGTGGTGGTGTTGGACATTAGGTGTTGGTACTTGGTATTAGGGATGAGCATGGTACCGGACCGGTACCGATCCCGAAAATCCTGATCCCGAAAATCTCTAATTCTTGGTACCGGTCCCGGCACCGAAATATTCGGTTCGGTACTGGGATTATACCGGTACCGGAGGTAAAAAATTGGGAAATACCAGTACCGTACCGATCCCGAAACTTAAAACTTTGGTACCAATTCGGTACCGATGGTATCAAATCGGTACCGGTCCTGATTTTGCTCATCCCTACTTGGTATGATATTATGAAGTGTGAAGAAGTGTGAAGATGTTGAAAAAAACTTATTTTTTAACACAATAAAAACAGTTTTCAGATCTTTTTTTTTAAACAAACAGTTTTCAAGAGCTTATGTCTGCACGGCCGCAGACATAGGCTCCTTACAAACCTTATAAACAAAAACAAACACAACCTTAATCGTCTTAAGATGAATATTATAATATAATTAAATATAGAGATTTATTATTCATTGTCTCTATAAGTGTTTGTCAATGTCCGAAAACGAAAAAGAAAAGATAAATATTTATGAATGATATATTAAATAAAATTTAAAGATTAATTTAGAGAAATATAATATTTAGTCAAGTTATAGTAATGGAGCTATTATAACCTTACGGGAATACTGCTCATAATAAGTAAATAAATATTCAATCAAATCAATTATATGTATAGGCAATTGTTGAGTTAATTTATTTTTTTCTTTTTGAAAAACCAAGGCCTATATTTTATATTCTGGTGCTCGACCCATCCACCAAACCCATATATGAAAAACCCTGAGTCTTTGTTTCAGGTGAGACTCAAACTTACAATCTTTTTAAAAAAGTGGTTAATCAATTGAACTTTGGTGGTTCTTCAGATATACCAAATTTTATTTTGTTTATATGATAACAAAATTCTTAGACGGTAGTATTATCAATTATGTATGAGACATTCAAAGAAATTTCTAAATTCTCGGGTGCAAGTTGTTGCCTCGTTGGCAATATTTAACCCACAAAGGACAAACTTGGAGCCCAAGAAAAGCTTTCGTAGGCCATCTTTCCTCTCTTTTATTATTTTATTACCTTTTTTAAGAAAACATTTTTCCTCTTCTAACAATTTCTTGTAATTACATCTTTTCTTTTAAATATTTTTTCTTTTACTACATGTCTTAACACTAGATATGATGGTACGAAATGAAGAAAGAAAAAAGCGTAATGGCAATTTTGATAATTATGATAGATATCGTAATTACTTTATACCACAAAAATTATATAGAGTAATATAGTTTCAGTACAATATAAAGCAGTATAACTTTATTAAATTGTAATTTTATTACGCTGCTTGTAAATTGTAATTACATTATGCGTGTAATTATCAAATTACCACCACATTTTTTCTCACTTCATGACTTCGCAACTGAAAAACCGATTATTGCTAAAAGAATAATAAAACGGTTTTTAAATAATATAATATACTAAAATTGTTTTTACAACAATTAATTATTTTTTTTTTTTTTTTTTTTTGTATTTTGACCTTTGACACCCTAGAGTATTCTCGTTGTCTTGACGAGCATCAACAAAAATGAAAGGCTAAAATCGTCAAAACGTATGCCATTACGTTACTAGTCAATTAATCCACCAAAATGACACAGTGTCGTATGACTCCACCGCCATACTTTGTGCATGACAATATAAAACCCACACCTAAACCCCTTAAACCCTTCTTCGCCAAGAAAACAAAACAATATTCACACAAAATTATCATCACTACCATTAATTTCCAATTTCCTCTAAACTAATTCATATTCATATTATTATCAACGAAGATGATGAGTACTGTTGTCCGTACAGTGCGTACTCCACGTGTATTCTCAACGGGAATCGGATCTGAGAAGGCAGTGGCCACATGGTGGATGAAGTCGTATTCTGTAATTGGTTCTCGAAGTGCGAGTACAATGACGTTGGGAGAGAAAGAGCAGCATAAAGAAGAGACGGTGGCCGGCGGTGGTGCTTCAGCCAGAGATCCTAAGCGTAAAGAGGTGGTGAGTTACTGGGGAGTGCAGCCGGCTAAGGTTACCAAGGAAGACGGTACGGAGTGGAAGTGGAATTGCTTTAAGGTACGCTTCCGGGTTTCTTAAATGTTATAAGATGTTATTAAGGGTTTATGGTTTTATATTATATGAATGTTGATTGATTGGTTGTGTGTAGCCGTGGGAGACGTATCAAGCGGATCTGTCGATTGATCTGAAGAAGCATCATGTGCCGAAGACATTGTTGGATAAATTTGCTTACTGGACGGTTAAATCGCTCCGATTGCCTACTGATATCTTCTTTCAGGTCTACTAATTTTGATCTCGGCTTGTTTTGATTTACGAGAGCTTGAGCTTGGCTTGTTTTGACTTAAGAGTCCTTTTGAGCTCTTTATCTAAAACTAAAGCTCGGCTGATGAGTTGATTTTGAAGTACGGGCTTGATTCGTTTTGATTTATGAGAGCTTGAGCTTGACTTGTTTTGACTTACGAGAGCTCAAGCCTGGCTGGTTTTGACTGCTAGTTTTGACTCATGAGAGTTCGTCGTTTCAGGATTTTTTTTTTCTAAAACTCAAGCTCCGCGCTGTGTTTTTAATTTGGCCTAGGGTTGTTTATTATTTATTATTTAATTTATACACATTTTTAAATATTTTTATTTATGTAGAGAAAAATCTTAAAAAATACCTTAAACGAGCCAAAGCTCAGCTCGAGATTAGTTTCTCAACATGAAGTAAATACATAGAAGTCATAGAATTAAAAACTAAAAGAATACACAAGGCTTGTTAAGGGTTGGCTCGAGCTTGGGCTTGAGCTTGAGCTTTATAAGGATCCGATCTTGAGTATCTTGCGAGCAGCTTGGCTTGTTTGCACACCTAATAATCATGATGCTGAAACTCAATTTGATTATAACAGAGGCGATATGGTTGTCGAGCAATGATGCTTGAAACAGTGGCTGCAGTTCCCGGAATGGTGGGAGGGATGCTGCTTCATTGTAAATCACTCAGGCGATTTGAACACAGTGGTGGATGGATCAAAGCTCTTTTAGAAGAAGCTGAGAATGAAAGAATGCACTTAATGACATTCATGGAGGTTGCTAAGCCGAAATGGTACGAACGCGCGCTTGTATTCACTGTGCAAGGCATATTCTTCAATGCCTACTTTCTTGCATACCTTGCTTCACCTAAACTAGCTCACCGGATCACCGGGTACCTTGAGGAAGAAGCGATTCATTCGTACACCGAGTTCTTGAAGGAGCTTGACAAAGGGAATATAGAGAATGTGAAGGCACCTGCCATTGCTATTGATTATTGGCGCCTTCCTGCTGATTCAACGCTTCGTGATGTTGTGATGGTTGTGAGAGCGGATGAGGCTCATCATCGCGATGTGAATCACTTTGCTTCGGTAATTATTACAACAGTTGTCCCAGTTTTGATATATTGATGCATTATTTTCTGATAGTTGAATTGATTATGTTGCAGGACATTCATTACCAAGGACTCGAGCTTAAGGATTCTCCGGCTCCAATTGGATACCATTGAAGAACATGATCAGTGTTTTACCTGGATCAGTAATAAAGTTTGGATTTTGTCTATGGTAAAAGTGATTGTTCTATGATTACCTTGTGTAGATTTTATGTTGGTTTAAGTGCTGATTACAAAAACTATGTTACAACTTTTAAAGATGTGTGGACCAGTATGTGTGTTTATTACCTTATTAATGGTGTTGATGTGTTTTGGATTGGCAGGGCGTTGTTGTACCTGCCTCTGTTTCCATGAGATTAATCTTTCAAGACTGGTTTCGGTTTTGAAGGAGATCGACTGGAAGTTTTCTAATGATTTGAGTGTATAAACTTGTGTCAGTTTTGGTTTAGACAACTGCTTGTAAGTAGGAAATGGAAGATTAAATTACAACTGCTGCACCATATATAGCTTCTTCTATTGCAACATATGAACAGTTTGAAAGTAAAGGATATGATTGATTTTGCAGGTGTTGCAACATATACAGCTTCTTTTATATGGTATGATGCATCATGATAAGATCAGGGGTTTATGACGACAATGGAGCTTAATCTTTGGTGTTTGAGATAGATGTTTGATACTGGTGGCCGGTTACTGGATTTAAGGGATCATATGACATTGATTTAGAATGAATATAGAATGAGGATGTTTGAATTGAAACAACGTACGTCTGGATTTTGGAATAAACCACGGACAAAACTTCCATGATCTAGAACTGTAACCTTATGAACTGGACCTCTTTAGCCGATCAATCTAATAAACAAGTGAACCGACGCATTCATCTCTCAAGTGACTAAGTATAGGATATGATCAGTTAGATGTTCTTCATGAGGATGATGGATTGATCAATCCACTAAACAGTCGAACCGATGAATTTATCTCTCAGGTGACTAAGTATAGGACATGTCTGATTAGATGTTCTTCATGTGTATGATCGATACCTAGTCCCCTTTGGCCTCAGGTAACTTTGACATTAGCGAGACACACAGTTGACCTTTAAAACCAAAGAAGTTGAGTAGCTAAGATTTAGCCGTGACATTAAGTTTTATCATTAGGATTAATTTACAATAATTTGGTTTGACAATATTTGCGTAACACTCAATATAGTAATTCTTCAAAGGTTCAAATCTCCTTTGAATGCAGACTGGGATTTTTTTTTGGAGGTGTAACTAATTTTTGATGTGTTGTCTTATCATACAATAAAATCATAATACAAGATTCTTTAGAAAAAGTATAAATACATAACATAATAGATTGGTCTTAAAATAATATTACTCAAGTCTCAGTAAGTAGATATATATATACAAGCATTACTCAAATAAGTAGGAACACAGGCAAATACTCTTATCGGCTTCTGTACTATATACTAAGCAATTTTCACAACTTTCAAACCAAGCATGACTAAAATGTCTTGCTTAACACTAACCACTTTATAACAATGCTGAAACAAGAGAGCAAATGACAATTCACATTATTAGCCCAAATCTAAATCGTAATTGTGCTCTTGCATCTCCTTAAACTTAATTCGTCGCGAGAACTTCAACACGCTCTCGAATGAAATAGAAGCGGGATTTAATATGCTTAGTTTGACTGTGAATTTTTGGAGTTGATGGTCTTTCTGGAAGCAGTCTCTCTATTCTCTGAGGTAGTGGTATGACGTGTCTGCATCTCACTCACCTCTTACCCTACCAATGTCTTTGCTACGAGTGAGATTTCACCGGGTATGATTGATTGATTTGACTATGAAAACACAGGTAATAGCATAAATGTTATCTATATTCAATATGATCTTTAAGATGATTCTCTGGTCAACTCGCTCAATAGCTCTCAAACCAAAACCACTTGACAAGCGGCTGCGGTGGCAGCCATATGTTGGATTAATTCACACACAAAAAAAGGGTCATGGTGCCCTGAGCACCAAGAAACTCAGCCTGTTAATTTCCTTGAAGTTCAGTTGAAATAATTATATATTATATACTAAAGGATTTATATATAATTTTAATTAGTTATACCGTTTTCATCAGAATTTGAGTTCATATTGGAAGTCACGGATTTCATAAGTAACAACTAATCAATTAGCTAAACAGACGAATCAAATCGCTACTTTTAGTCTAGGATCATATTACAAAAAAAGACCATCGCATGTGAACACCAACATATTTAAATACTTTTAATTTTGGGTTGTTCAAGAAAATAAGTCGTTTCTTAAAATAAATTACATCAACATGAGAATCTCTATTTATAAAAATGGTTAAAAAATGTTTTAAGTTGGTAAACATGCCCTATTTAGTTGCTAATATATAAAATAATGAATGTTCTACGTTGACTAATAAGCCACCTTGATATTATTTATATAAGTTCATACTTCATACCACCACATTTGTCACAACTCACAACTAGATCATAGATGATCTTGAAATAATTGGTGCAAATTTCATTTCTCCATGTGTATTGCCTTGAGGTTTTAGCTTCAAATTTCCTCGTTGTTTCATATATAATTCAAATTCGTCATTCGAAAAGAAGATCACCGACAATCGAGTTCCAGATGTTATATATATCACATTCTCTCAATTTCTTGATTTGAAATGAACCGAATTTGTATTATTGTAGTAACAAAGTTGTCCAATTTGCTATTGCCACAATTAAGGACCAACTTCTTTCAAGTGACAAGTTGGGACAATGAAGAATCCCCCAAGGTTCCTATGGATACAAACATAGCATTCACCAAGCATACTCGAAAGTACATAAATCATGCATCTTCAGATTCTAGCTCATACAAGAAAGATGACAGTGATAGAAAATCTTGGAGATGGAAATTTTTCCGGGTATGAGAACACTCTCTCACTACAAAAAGAATGACTTTCACCGACAAACAGATCCATTAGAAGTCCGTGGGTGAAAGAGGATACTGACGATAGTTAGTTTTTGTTTCTTTTAAACAGTGTTGTAAAAATAGCTAGTCGGTGGTCAGGGCGGTAGGGTGGGGACTAGCGATTAATCGGGATTAATCGGATTGGACTTTAATGTATATTTTTCAGTTTTATATATAAATGCACACATTGTTATATGTAATTTTCAGTTTTATAGATACACAAACATAATTTGGTCGGAAATTGGCTGGAATGTCGCTAGAAAGCAATTATTTCGCTGGAATCTCGCTGAAAATCGCTGATTTTGGTTGGAATCTCGCTGAAAACCGCTGAATTTGGTCAGAATCTCGCCAGAACACTGGATTTGACCGTTGACCGATTATTAGCCGACTAGTCTAAAATTAATCAGTGTAGTGGGGACTAGCGATTAATCGGGGATTAATTAGTGTCTAGTCGGGATATTTGCAACATTGCTTTTAAATAAGAAATACTTTTGTTTTTTTAGTAAATGAGATAAAATGTATATGTACAATAAAACCAAAACAAATCTAATTAATATAAAACATGTTTATAAAAGATATACGTAAAAGAAAAATCTAGCTAAGCAAGGGAGATTTATGAGGATGTGTCAGCCCAATAGTTCTTCCATAGTCTCTTAGATCAGTTTGATCATAG
The DNA here is from genome assembly GCF_021521415.1 of Bidens hawaiensis. Lineage (NCBI taxonomy): Eukaryota > Viridiplantae > Streptophyta > Magnoliopsida > Asterales > Asteraceae > Bidens > Bidens hawaiensis. The sequence goes on from NW_027491517.1 coordinate 92,273, forward strand.
TGTTTTGATTAGTTGCAAATACTGCCACATCCCCCAATCCCTATACTCCGGGAGGGGAGTCGTGAACATTACGGGAGGGGAGTCGTGAACGTTAAGTGGTGGTATCGGTATTTATTAAAATAAATTTGCAGCAGAATATTTCAGTAGGACCGTAGTTAGGAAAAATGATCAGAGTTATAAACACCATGATTCTTATTTCATAAACTGGGAATAAAACCCATTTTTATATAAACATAAGTTTTATAGGGATAAACCCTAATTTACGAAACACGTTTCTTTATTCTTGTGACAAGCCACTTATTTAAGCTGGAAGCCCGCATGCACCATTCCATTCCTTTGTCTATAACAAGTCACCTGAAACATGTTTAAAAATATTTGATCAATAGAAAATACCGGTGAGTACATTTACATGTAAATGACACATTTTACAATTACAGCATTAAGATGTTTTTACATCTGTCTGCTTACAAATTACCAAAAGATACTTGTCACTCGACCGTATCTATGACTGTGGTCATATTACTTATTGGCTAACACTTTTCCAATAAGTATGAGTAATAGCCGAGTAGGCAAGCATTGTATACAAAACCCGACAATACCAGTAATAACCATTCCTTAAGTTTACATAAATTTAATAAATGTATTGTATTTTAAAACATTTAGAAAATACTTTGAAAGCATTTATATTATCCGTCATGAGTTTGATAGGTTTAAAAATCGTCATGACAGTATTGGAAAATCAGTTGTCTCACGCAAATGTAAGGTGTACAAAAACTCGAACGTCTCACATTGTAAGTTTATAATAACCGAACGCTTCCTTGTATTAAACACCTAGGTTAAAAACAATGCAACATATTTAAATTAGTATAAAACCAACAATTATAACAATAATCACAAATAGAAACTTTACACGATGACACATTGTCTTACCTTGTTAGGCAGAACTTTCAAATTCGCATATAAAAGTTTCTATCAGTCAAAGAGGGTATCGTTACAACTACTCGGGTATTATACTAACACCTTCATATAAGAAAAATGAGAGAGATAAATTTTGGGATGAGAAATGAATTATGGATTCCAACCTATTTATAGTTGAAATTGGGTCAGTTCGCGTAGCGCGAACCAACACTATCAACATCTTCGCGTAGCGCGAAGCAACCATAGCTTGCTAAGTCAGCCCTAGCTATGCCACATGGTAGGCAACGTGTCACTGTTGCGTGACTACCGCGTCGCATAGCGCGAAAGATTAATACGCATAGCGCGAAAGACAAATGAGTTTTTGGATAACTGATAATGCTTCGCGTATCGCGAAGGAGCTTGAATGTATTTCTACGCGTAGCGCGAAGGAACAAGTTTTCAAAACACTAAGGCAAAGAAGACGATCGCATTTTGCCCGAGACCGTGCGCGTCGAGTGCTTCGCACCCTCTGCTAGGACCACTAAGTGTGATTTATCTTATAAGAAAATTATCATATAAACTAGCCTTTTTATAAAGAGCTTACTAGTTTTATAATCTAACGATGTGGGACAAAAACTCACTTTTTTATTTATACCAAAGTGGGAGGGTTCCTTATCTTTCCTCCACCAATGTGGGATGAAATTCACTTGTTTCATTTTCTTTACTTTTCGTTTTGTTTGTATTATGGGTTGTTATAAATACTTTGTATGGCCTTCGAGACTTCGCATCTCATGTGTGTCAGAGTCATCTCCTGTTGTATATGTCTTCTTCTTAGTTCTCCAAGCAAAATCATTTAGACGAATCTTGATCTTTACTTTTTCTTGATTTTTAACAACATTATAAAGAAACCTTAATATATTGGATTTTAATTATTCTTTGTGCAGAAAAGTTGAAATGGATTTGGAGATATCAAGCGGATTTTAACTATCAATGCATGAGGGTCGTGTTAGAAAAATAAATTAAATAGAAAAAATACTAAAAGATAGTTACCTTACTTGAAGATATCACAGCTAGATACAAGAAAATCAAAGAGCCCTTACACAGACCAAGAATCAAGGATTCATAATTTATTATTATTATTACATTCCATGTTTTAAGCCATTGTTCACATTTCAATAATACAATCAATAAAACACAGATTATGATTTCCATTAGATAATATGGTATCAGAGCGGAGTTTGCGATCTTTGGATCTACCTGCTCAAAACCACTCATCATTCACCTTCTTCTTAAACAATTCAACGCTGTTGAATTCGTACATTAATCTGTTTTTTTTCTCCTTGAGCTCATAATCAAACTCCATGACTGCTAATAATACCAGTGATGAACTACTCAAGAACAGCCTCAACAGCCAAACCCCGAAACAATACTTTTTTGACAGCTTAAAAACTTATATGGTAGCCGCCTGGGGTAACTTAGAAGCTGCTAACAACAGCGACAACCAATGCAATGGAAAGAAGAATAATGATGAACAACGCAGTGGTGGCTTAGATGGAATGATATTTGCCGGAGAAGAACACAGTTGGTTCCGTAGAATGGTATCCGTTGGAGAAGAAACCAGTATCCACCCACCTGAATAGTGTCGATGATACAGGTAACAGGTTTGGGAAGCTAGTCTCAAACCCTTGCATTGCAAATCCTATTTTTTTTGACCCTCTACCTAGGGAATTTCTAAGTAACCACCTTGAAGAAAATATTAATTTTATTAAAAAGTCTACAAAAGTGGTTTATACTAATACAGATTCTAAAGAAACTTTTCTTTTAAATAACTCACCTGGAGAGTCTAATAGTATCAATAAAATCCTCAAAGGATCTGTTATCTTCGGCCCAAAAATATGAAGATTTAATTTCAAAATGCCCTCAAAATTATATTTTTCATTAAAATGACCTAAATAAAAATACGGGAGAAGTTAATATGGCCGAAACACATGGAAATATAAATAAAACATGTATTTTTGATTGTGGTGCTACCGACACAATGACCTTTGAATTATCCAACATAGTTTCAAAATCGAAACCTAAAATTAATCACATTAAAACTGCTAATGGGGGTATGCTTCCCATAAAGGAGGAGGAACTATTGAGATATCTCGCACTTTAAAACTGTCAAATTGTCTTTACGTTCCTTCATTCCTTCATTGTCACATAAACTATTATCCATTAGTCATGTGACAAAATAATTAAATTCCACAGTTCTAACGCACCCGATCTTCTATATCTTACAAGATATCAGGACATGGTTGATTATTGGGCGTGACACAGAACGTCAGGGGTTGTATTATGTGGAAGAAGTGACTCGTCATGGTACTGTGATGTTAGCCCATGGAACAATAAAAAGAGAAACTTGGTTATGACATATGAGATTGGGACATCCATCAATTGGCTATTAACATCTTTTATTTTCAAAATTATTTCCTAGTAATGAAGCATTAAGTTGTGAAACATGTGTCATGACGAAATGCCATAGACATACCTTTAATGACATTGGGAGAGAAATAAAAGGATGAACATGCCGGAGAACCGAACCGTAAAGAGGTAGTGAGTTATTGAGGAGTGCAACCGGCTAAAGTTACGAAGGAAGACGGTACGGAGTGGAAGTGGAATTGCTTTAAGGTACTGTTCCGGTTCTTAGGGATATAGTTTATTTGACGGTGTAGTGGTGTCGTCGTCCTTTATCGTCCCCTTTTCAACTTTTTTATTATTATTTTCAATATATTATTATTAGGGTTTGTGGTTTTATATTATATGAATGTTGATGGATTGATTAATTGTAGCCGTGGGGACGTATCAAGCCGATATGTCGATGGATTTGAAGAAGCATCATGTGCTGAAGACGTTGTTGGGTAAATTCGCTTACTAGACGGTTAAATCGCTCTGATTGCCTACTGATATCTTCCTTCAGGTCTACTAATTTGATAATTTTTTATCTCGGCTTGTTTTGATTTACAAGAGATTGAGCTCGGCTTGTTTTGATTTATGAGAGCTAGAGCTTGGCTTGTTTTGACTTAAGGTCGTTTTGAGCTCTTTATCTAAAACTAAAGCTCGGCTGATGAGTTGTTTTTGAAGTACGGGATTGGTTTGTTTTGATTTATGAGAGCTTGAGCTTGACTTACGAGAGCTCAAGCCTGGCTGGTTTTGACTGCTAGTTTTGACTCATGAGAGTTCGTCATCTCAGGGTTTTTTTTTCTAAAACTCACGCTCTGCTGGCGCGTTGTGTTTTTAGTTTGGCCTAGAGTGGTTTATTATATATTATTTAATTTATACACATTTTTTATATTTTTATTTATGAAGAGAAAAACCTTAAACAATACCTTAAACGAGCCAAAGCTCAGCTCGAGATCAGTTTCGCAACATGCACTAAATACATTGAAGTCTAAAAGAGTTAAAAACAATAAAAATACACAAGGCTTGTTAAGGGTCGGCTCGAGCTCGGGCTTGAGCTTTATAACGATCCGATCTCGAGTATATCGCGAGTAGTTGGCTTGTTTGCACACCTAATATTCATGATGATGAAACTCAATTTGGTTATAACAGAGGCGATATGGTTGCCGAGCAATTATGCTTGAAACAGTGGTTGTAGTTCCCGGAATGGTGGGAGGGATGATGCTTCACTATAAAATAACTCAGGCGTTTTGAACACAGTGGTGGATGGATCAAAGTTATTGTAGAAGATTCTGAGTAATAGTATATCTTTTATATATATATATATATATATACATGTATTATATTCTCATTGTATTTGCATATATTGATGTAAATCCATTCCTAGAATAGGAGATTCTATTGTATTTGTATAAATATATTTGATACATGAATGAGAAGGACACAGATTATAATTCCTAGCAGTCGCATGAATGAAACTGTATCACACCTTTTAACCTAGTAGCCGCATTATCTCTGTGCAGGCTGCCTCCCCCCTCCAATCCTTTTTTTTATTCTCTTCCACAACCTTCCGCATCTACGCTTCCTCCATGGATTCCAAGTTGCATCCCGCAGTCACCGTTTCTAATATCAAGCACCTTATACCCATTACTCTTGACACACATGCCGCCCAGTATACCGCTTGGTCTGAATTGTTTAAAATTCAGTGTCGTGCATACCGGGTCTATGACCATCTCCTCCCCAAACCCACACCTGCTGCTACCTCTTCTGACCCACTCAAACCATCGGCTACTGATGAACTGTGGGATCGTCTTGATGCTATAGATCTTCAATGGATATATGGCACCATCTCAAGCGATCTTCTCCAAACAATACTAAAACCTAACACTACCGTGCGCACACGTAGCCTGGACCACACTTGCAACCCTATTCCAAGACAATAAAGTATCCCGAAGCACCTATCTTACTCAAAAACTCAGCAACACAAGGCTTGACAATTTTGACAGCATGGCCGCCTACTGTCAGGCGGTGAAAGTTCTCTTCGATCAGTTAACCAATGTTGACGCACCTCTCTCCGATCAATAGATAGTGCAACAGTTAATTAACGGGTTGAATGAGCAATACAAGGGTAGTCGTGGCCGTGGGCGAGGAAGAGGGGGCAGAAACTTATCTGGTCCTTGTCAAGGCCCAACTGCCCCTCACTATTCTGTTGTGCCTGGACAATGGATATTCCAACCACAGTGGGCTGGCCAAACTCATGCAATGCCATCCTCAAATCCACAGTGGCCCACTAACCCCCTTGCCCATACCCAACATCAAACCGTGCCACAGGACAAACTTCACAGAATGCTCCTGGTATTCTTGGCCCACGAACCAACCATGCCTATGCAACCGGTTATGCACCAACGGACATCGAGCAAGCGCTTTATACTATTTCTCTCAACCCGCCCGACACTCCATGGGCCATGGATAGTGGCGCAAGCACCCACATGAAAAATCACACGGGTAACTTCTTGTCTTTTTTAAATAATAGCATTAAACGAAACATAATTGTTGGAAATGGTATGACTATTCTCGTACACGGACAAGGCAATCAAACCCTACCCCCACCTTTTCCACCCTTAAAACTAAATAACGTTCTATATGCCACAAATCTTATTCAAAATCTTTTATCGGTTTGTCGCCTTACAACTGACAACTTAATTTCTATTAAATTTGATCCGTTCAGTTTTTCTATGAAGGATCTCAAGACGGGGACTCGTATCGTCAAATGCAACAATACCGGTGATCTATATCTCCTTACGCCACAAATGTTATCCAAAGTCCAATCTCACTCAGCAAATGTGGCACTTTCTCAACAGTTGTGGCATCAACGTCTTGGTCATCCGGCCCCAATCCTTTACAATCTCTGAAGAAGTCTACTTTCATTAATTATGCAAAAATAAACAAAAACATTTGTCAACCGTGTGTTCTTGGGAAGAGTGTTAAACCTTCATTTTCACGAGTCTAGTACTCGTACTTAGTTACCTTTTGATATTATTTACAGTGACCTTTGGACCTCTCCGGTTTTGAGTTCCGGGGGTCATCGGTCTTATATACTATTCCTTGATGATTGTTCTAATTTTTTATGGACTTTTCCACTTAGTAGGAAATCTCAAGTTTATTCCATTTTTTGTCACTTTTATAATATGATACACAAGCGGTTTGAAAGAAAAATTAAACAATTGCAATGTGACAATGGAAAAGAATAAGTCAACAACTCTTTTCACCAATTTTGCACCCAAAATGGAATGTTTTTCCGTCTTTCTTGCCCCTACACTTCTTCTCAAAATGGTAAAGTGGAGCTCAAAATCCGCACCATTAATAACATGGTTCGTACCTTACTTGCTCAAGCCAATCTACCCACCACTTATTGGCATTATGCTCTTGAAACCGCCACATACCTTCTCAACATTCTTCCAAATAAAAAACACAACTTTCATGGTCCAACCAAATTACTTTATAACCGGTCACCCTTCTATGACCATCTTCGCGTATTTGGATGTCTTTGCTACCCACTAAAAGCACCGACTACTATTCACAAACTTTAGTACCGCTCTAATGCATGTGTTTTTCTCGGATACCCTACAAACCATCGTGAGTACAAATGTTTTGACTTAAAGACTCGTCAAATAATCTCTCGTCATGTCATATTTCACGAATCGGCCTTCCCATATTCATCTACTCCCTCACCCAACACCACATGCTATAAATTCCTCACTGAACCACCCCACTCTCATATTTGGGATCACATTGAACCACTTCAGTCCACCAAACCCCACCCGATGGTCCTCTACAACCAAGTCCTGCCCAAATAAACAACACAACCAATTCTCCAATTCCTACTCCACCCCTTATGACCACTTCTTCCCCTATCACAGATGAAGCCCAAACACCTCTCTCCACCTCCACCCATTTGGCCCACCCACCTATTTCCACTACAATCAATCGAAACAATCAAAACAAAAGTGTATTACAAACTCCACATACTCCAGTACCAAATAATTCATCCTCCCCAACCAAAATTCCTCCTCCTCCTTTGAACACCTACTCTCGTCGCCCTAAAACGCCACATCTCCCATCCACCACTCTTCCTCCTGCCCAACCAAATCCCACACCTCAGCCTCCGGCACGTACCATTCGCACTCGTGCCATGGACGACATCACTAAACCTAAACAACTATTTAAGTTGCACGCCTCCTCCGTCGTGCCCCTCCCTAAAACACCTAAAATTGCTTTGTCTACTACGGAATGGCACAATGCTATGACAACTGAGTTTAATGCTCTTATTAAAAATAAGACTTGGGAGTTAGTCCCTCGCCAACCTCATATGAATATAATTCGTAGCATGTGGCTTTTCTGACACAAGTTCAGATCGGATGGAACGTTGGTGCTCTATAAAGTGCGTTTGGTATGTGATGGGAGAAGTCAGCAGGTTGGTATTGATTGTGGCGAAACGTTTAGTCCGGTTGTTAAACCGGCAACAATCCGTACGGTCTTATCTTTTGCGTTATCTCAGTCGTGGTCGGTTCTTCAGTTGGACGTGACAAATGCCTTCTTACAAGGAAATTTAAACGAAACAGTATGCATGTACCAGCCAATGGGATTCCGAAATTGGGATTATCCGGATCATGTTTGCCTCTTAAACAAATCTCTTTATGGCCTTAAACAAGCACCGAGGGCATGGTACCAACGTTTCACTGATTTTGTGACTTCGATAGAAATCCACAAAGCCGCAGTGATAACTCTTTTTCATATATCACCAAGGGCCTGACACCGCGTACCTCCTTCTTTACGTGGATGACATCTTATTGGCTACTTCCTCTAAAAACCTACGTCTTACCCTCACGGCCCTCCTTGCTTCTGAATTTGCCATGAAGGATCTTGGTCCCATCAGCTACATCTTGGGTATCTCAGTTACCAACACATGTAATACTATGTTCCTATCGCTTCAAGCATATGCTTGTGACATTATTCACCGTGCTGGTATGACCTCATGCAAACTCATGGCCACCCCTGTTGAAACCAAAGGTAAACTTAGCTCCTCTGGCACCGAATATGATGTCCCCTCCCTATATCGAAGTTTAACGGGCGCCCTTCAATATCTTACTTTCACAAGGCCCGACATCTCCTATGCCGTGCAACAGGTCTGCATGCACTCGCCACGAATAACTCATTGGCACAGTTTAAAACGCATAATCAGGTATCTACAAGGCACCTCTAATATTGGTCTTACGCTCGGTCTTATGCCCACTCAGTCTTTACGGGCCTACACCGATGCCGACCGGGCCGGGTGGCCGGATACTCGTCGCTCAACATTTGGAAACTGTGTATACTTTGGCAATAACCTCATTTCATGGTCCTCTAAACGTCAAACTTCCATTTCTCGGTCAAGTGCTGAAGCCGAATACCGCGACATAGCTAATGTTTTCGCTGAAATATGTTGGCTTCTAAATCTTCTCATTGAACTTCGTCGCCCACTCACTCGTGCAACTCTTGTCTATTGCGACAATGTAAGTGCAATTTACCTTTCAGGCAATCCGGTCCAACATCAACGCATCAAGCATATTGAGTTAGATATCCACTTTTTTCGAGAGCAAGTTCATCGAGGTCATATTCGGGTTCTACATGTTCCCTCACGGTACCAAATCGCTGATATCTTTACTAAAGGTTTACCACGTGCACTGTTTGATGACTTTCAGTCCAGTCTGAGCCTCCGTGAACCTCCGGCTTTGACTGCGGGGGTGTAATAGTATATCTTATATTTTTATATTATATTCTCACTGTATTCGCATATATTGATGTAAATCCATTCCTAGTATAGGAGATTCTATTGTATTTGTATAAATATATTTGATACATGAATGAGAAGGACACAGATTAAATTCCTATACTGAGAATGATAAAATGCACTTAATGACATTCATGGAGGTTGCAAAGCCGAAATGGTACGATCGGGCGCTTGTTTTCACTGTTCAAGGCATATTCTTCGACGCCTACTTTCTTGCATACCTTGCTTCACCTAAACTAGCTCACCGGATCACCGGGTACCTTGAGGAAGAAGTGATCCACTCGTATACTGAGTTCTTGAAGGAGCTAGACAAAGGTAATATTGAGAATGTGAAGGCACCTGCCATTGCTATTGACTATTGGCGCCTTCTTGCTGATTCAACGCTGCGTGATGTTGTGATGGTTGTGAGAGCGGATGAGGCTCATCATCGCGATGTGAATCACTTTGCTTCGGTAATTATTACAACTGTTGGCCCAATGTTGATATATTGATGTGTATTATTTTCTGATAGTTGAATTGATTATGTTGCAGGACATTCATCACCAAGGACTCAAGCTTAAGGATTCTCCAGCTCCAATTGGATATCATTGAATAAGATCAGTGTTTTACATGGTAAAAGTGATTGCTCTATGACTACCTTGTGTAGATTTTATGATGGTTTTGTGTTGGTTTAAGTGCTGATTACAAAAATTATGTTACAACTTTTAAAGATGTGTGGACCAGTATGTGTGTTTATTACTTTATTAATGGTGTTGATGTGTTTTGGATTGGCAGGGTGTTGTTGTACCTGCCTCTGTTTCCATGAGATTAATCTTTCAGGACTGGTTTTGGTTTTAAAGGAGATTGACTGGAAGTTTTCTAATGATTTGAGTGTATAAAGTTGTGTCGAGTTTTGGTCTAAACACAACTGCTTGTTAGTAGGAAATGGAAGATGAAATTACAAATGCTGCACCATGTACGTTTCTTTTATATCGCATAATATGTTGCAACGTATGCACAGTTTGAAAGTAAAGGATATGATTTGTTGTATATTTGCGTACCTGGAGGATGAATTCGATCAATGATGCAAACCTGTAATCTTGATTTCAATCTTAGTTTCTTGAACAATTGCCTGGATTAATCTCTGAATCGTGAATCACTTTTAGATAAACCTATTTGCGGGTTACACGCAATGATTTATCGGATAAGACTGAGATTTTCTGTAGATGGAATTGGATTTTGATGATTCTATGTGATGATGAAGAACCAGGAACCAGTAACCGTATTCTCTCTTTCTGTATATACGATCGAGATTATTATATTCTCCAGGGAATGAAAACATTGGCTAATATATTAATCCAAATCCAATTCCGTTACGAGCCAAAATAAATTAATTAAAAGCCCATCTATAATTATACTTAAGCCCAAGTATAGCCACATAATAAATACAAAAAACATTTAGAATTAAATTGAGCCCGCACTCTCGCGTCACCTAACTCGTTTAATCTCTAACGTTATTTCCTCGATCGACAAGTTATTCCAATAACACTAAAATAACCAACATGATTGATGTTGCAAGTGTTGCAACATACATAGTTTCTTTTATATGATATGATGCATCATGATAAGATCAGGGGGTTTATGATGACAATGGAGCTTAAACTTTGGTGTTAGAGATGGATGTTTGATACTTATGGCCGGTAATTACTGGATTTGAAGGATCATATAACATTGATTTAGAATAAATATAGAATGAGGATGTTTGAATTGAAACAATGTAGCTCTGGATTTTGCAACTATAACCCATGGACAAAACTTCTAAGATCTGGAACTATAACCCATGAACTGGACCTCCTTAGCCGATCAATTTACTAAACAGGTGAACTGACAAATTCATCTCTCAAGTGACTAAGTATATGACATGATCGATTAGATGTTCTTCATGAGGTTGACGGATTGATCAATCTACCAAATAGTGAACCGATGAATTCATCTCTCAAGTGACTAAGTATCGGACATGATCGATTAGATGTTCTTCGTGTGGATGTTCGATTTAGTACCCTTTAGGCCTAAGGTTCACTTTGACATTAGCGAGACGTAAGGTTAACCTTTTGAACCAAAGAACATGAGTAGCTAACGTGACACTAAGTTTTATTCGTAGGATTAACAATAATACTTACATAACACTCAATATAGTAATTCTTCAAAGGTTCAAATCCCAATTAAACCAATGGTTAGAATGAAAATGATCATTATTGTGCAGACTAGAAATTTTTTTTACGGAGTGTAACTAATGTTTGATGTGTTGTCTTATCATTAGGTAAAACATTTTATGTTTTGATTAGGCCATACAATAAAAACATAATACAAGATTGTTTAGAAAAATAATAATAAATATACGTTACTTGAAAATAGTCTTTTGGTAATCGGATTACTTAAGCTTTGTTTTCGGGCGGACGTTCACTGATTATTTACTATGGTAACCATCTACACTGTTGGCAGGTAAGATCTTCGGTGAAAGTGTTTTGTCAAGGCTGGCCATGGCATATGGCAAAGTAGTCGACGGCCATAGGCCCGACTACCCGCTAGGCCCAATTTTTTTTGTTTTATTTTTTATATTATACGTATTTTTATGAAAAACTATATGTATACTTAATGTTTTAACTCAATTACATAACAACTAACTTAGTCTAATGACAACGGGGTATGACTCCCAACCAAAAGGTTGTGGGTTCTAGTCTAATTTGAGACATGTTTTAGCTTATTTTTATACATTAATTTTTTAAACAACCCAAATCATAACCAAGGAATCCAATTTAAAAATTAGATTGTTTAAACCTAATAAAATACTCTTTTTACTTTAGGCACAAAATATTTTTCGCCTTCGGCCTAATTCTTTCAGCGTAAAGTTTAAATATAATCATAAGATAGTTGTAGGACTCTAAATAATTTTAATTAGTTATACCGTTTTCGTCATAATATTTTGAGTTCTTATCTGAAGTCACGGATTTCATAACTAACAACTAATTAATTAATTAGTTAAATAAACGAATCAGATCTGAAGTCATGAAATAGTTTCTTAAAATAAATGACATAATCATGAAAATTTGTATTTATAAAAATGATTAAAAAAGTGTTATGAGCTGGCAAACATGTTCTATGCGTAGTTAATAAATCATTTAGTTAGCAATATATAAAATAATAAATTTTCTATGTTGACTAACAAGCCGCCTTGATATTGGTCCGCCTAGATCACCTTCTTTCAGTTTCTTGATTTGAAATGAACCGAATTTATATTATTGTAGTAACAAAGGTGTCCAATTTACTATTACCACAATTAAGGACCAACTTCTTTCATACGAGAAGTTGGGACATTGAAGAATCCCCCAAGGATCCTATGGATACAAACATAGCATTCTCCAAGCATCCTAGAAAGTACACAAATCATGCAACTTCAGATTCAAGCTCTTGCAAGAAAGAGGACAGTGATAGAAAATCTTGGAGATGGAAATTTTTTCGGGTATGTGATCACTTTCTCACTACAAAATGAATGACTTTACAAACAGATCCATTAGTAGCCCGTAGGTGAAAGAGGATCCTACCGACAAATAGATCCATTAGTAGTCCGTAGGTGAAAGAGGAATAGAGGATCTTGATGATAGTTTGTTTGAGTTTCTGTTAAATAAGAAATACTTTTGATTTTTAGTAAATGAAATATATATTGTACAGTAAACCAAAAACAAATCTAATTAATATAAAACACGTTTATAAAAAATATATATATAAAAGAAAAATCTAGCTAAGCAGGGAGATTTATGAGGAGCTTGGTGTCAGCTCAACAGTTCTTTCATAGTCTCTTATACCAGTTTGATCATAGTGTTTTGATTAGTCTCCAATTCCTTGTATGGCCTTCGAGCCTTCGCATCTCATGTGTGTCCGAGGCATCCCCTTTCGTATATGTCTTCTTAGTTCTCCAAGCTAAATCATTTAGACAAATCTTGATCTTTATTTTTTCTTGTTTTTTAACAACATTAGAAACTTTAATATATTAATTTTTGGGTTAATTTTCGTGGAGAAAAGTTGAAATGAATTTGGAGATATCAAGCGGATTTTAACTATCAATGCATGAGGTTCGTGTAAACTCATCATCTTTCATGGCCACAGTGAAACTAATAGCAATGACATCATGCATTTTAAATTGTTATGAGAACTTTATAAATTTTAAAGTTAATTATACAGATGGCCTGGTATGTCCATATTGGTTTCTAACTAGCAAAATTACACCTTTAAATTTCCAAAAATTAAAGTTAAACTCGTGTAACACGTGTGGTCCCTGCCGGAGTTATCAAACAAGCAAAATGTTATATCGTTTTCGTGGTATTATATTAATTATTCCTTATACGTACAAGCAACAACACAAGCAAAATTAATGCTATATCGTTTTCGATATAAAACCCTCAGCAATTTCCATAAGTACCAAGCAAAATACTAATACTCTAAACTATAACAACTAATCAAACTTTGAGTAAAAGAACAACCATATTCAAGTAAAGTAAGTTATGTAACAAACCTATAGTAGTTACTAGACACTAACAAAACTTAAGATACAAAAGCCGGAAAGGAACTGCTCGGGTGTGTTTGAGAGGAGACCTTTGGACCATCTGATTGGCCGTTTCTAAGGAGGGGGCATGTTTAAAAGATGACGGCTTTGGATAATTGGGTTTTCACTTGGTCTATATATTTAGAGGGTGTTTGGCTAAGCTTATTCAACTCCAAAAGTGTTTTTGGCTGAAGATACACGGATCCACTCCCCACTAATGGGTCCTGGATCCAATGAGTCAACAGGGTAGGATACGGTTAACTGCCAACCCGATATGAACCCAATTGCCTAATGTCCAGTGACGAAGTCCTGCAAAACAGACATCGTGAGCTCGTTACGGAAGGACAAGACGAGGGATCTTCCCGTAACCACCCTCCGGCGTGAGAATAAGTACTGTTCTGTAGAATATAAGCACTTAAGTAAATTGAGAGAGTACAGTGGGAGTGAATGAATACCTCATGATGATCGAGAGAGTATTTATAGCCGAAGGGTGTGGGAAGGTAATTGGGCCAGCTGTCCTTCTCAGAAGATGCTCTCATAACCACCTGTACACGTGTCCTCTTTTGATAGATTCGGTTTATACGTTGCATGTGCATGTATAACCAACCACCTGGACACGCTTCCCTCTGTTATAGGCCCAACAGGTATCACTGGCCATGTGCACGGTTATAACGGCCTCGCCAGGTGTCTATTTCTGATTGGTTGAAGGGTCACGTATTGCTCAAGAAAGCATCTTGGTAATTCTTCTAGAAGGTAATTAGTTACTGACAGCTGTCTCGGGGCATTACCTCGTGGTTATTTACGCGGAAGGATATTCCTTTCTGCGGATGACCTTTGAGGGTGCCCGGATGCTTCCGCATGCGTTATGCGGATGACCTATGTCCCTCAAAATTTGGTCTTCTTCGGTGCTTTTTATCACTAAATCGTCCATATAAACCTCGAGATTTCGACTTATCTGGCTTTTGAAAGCCTGATCCATCAATCGTTGGTATGTGGCCCCCGCATTCTTACCTGAAAGGCATCATTCTTAACAGAATGTTCCTTGATCAGTGCGGAATGCTGTCTTGTCCTCGTCACCAGCCGCCATTCATATGAATATGGTGATAGCCTTTGTAGGCGTTGAGGAAGCACTTGAACTTGAATGGGGCTACAGCATCTACCTTTAGGTCGATCTCCGGAAGTGGGTAACAATCTTTCGGGCATGCCTTGTTTAGATCTTTGTAATCTATACACATCCTCCACGTTCCATTGCTCTTTGGGACGATCACCGGGTTGGCCACCCATGTTTGGTATTTGATTTCTCGGATAATCCCGGTATGAAAAAGATCTTGCACCTGTTCATTCATGGCCTTTGTTTGTTCCGGGCCCATTTTTCGCTTCTTTTGCACAATTTGGGTGATTAGTGGGTTCACCTTCAACTTGTGCTCCGAAATGCTCCACGGGACACCGGTCATGCGCGGGCTGCCACGCGAAAATGTCGATGTTTTTTGTCAATAATTGTTTTAAAAAGGTTCGGACAATTTCAGAGATAGCCGGACCAATAATCACAGTTTGGTCTGGAAATTTCTTGTTAAGAACCCATTTCTCTGGTTCGGTTCTCTGATTTTGTCTTGGAATTTTACTCGGCTTCGAGCTCTCGGTTGTGAAGCAATGACGATTCACATGGATTATTGCTACACCGGTGCGAGTTGGTACCCCTACTGCACCGTGAGCAGTGGACGGATGGGCATTGAAATCACCAATCGCCTCTCGTCCGAGAATAATATTGTGCTTGGAGGTTGCCAGTAAAACTAAAAATTCAACCTCTTCTGTTCTTGAGTGGATCCCATCACTGAGTGTGACCGGAAATGTAATCACACCTCGCGGGTGCATTATTTCTCCGCCAAACCCAGAAACGGGTGCATGGATCGGTCTTAATCTTTCTTTATCTTCTTCCTTGAGTTGTTCGAAGCACTGTTCGTATATAATGTCGGATGTGCTTCCAGTGTCAAAGAACACATACTGCGACCGATAGTGGCCAATCAGGGCAGTGATTATCAAAGGATTCTTGTTGTTTGGACCACCCTTAATTCGTGGAAAAATGACCGGCTCATTTTTCCATTCTTCATCTGAAAACTCTTTCCTCTTTCCGCCTAACCATTTTTCACTTTGCATCATGTGGACGTTCAAATCTTTTACTTGTCTTTTGGGCGGGCCCTGGCTATCCCTTGCGGGAGGTTTACCCAGCCCCTGCCTTTGCACCTTGGACCAAGTGTTCTAGCTTTCCATTCTTTACTGCTGTTTTGATTTCATTTTTTAGAGCCACACACTCGTTTGTGTTGTGTCCAATGTCGTCATGGTATGAGCAGTGTTTGTTTTTGTCGATGAATGACTTCCTTGGTATTGGTTGTGGCTTGCGGAAAGTCAAATTCTCCGTGGTGAGAATTTATACAGGAACTTGGACAAAGGAGTCCAGCTTTTGGGAGACCGAGCTGAGAAGCTCCGTTTGTTTTTGTTACCGATCAAGGATCTCGCATCAAATTGCTTTGGTACTTCTGTGTTCGGTTGCAATCTTGACCAAATTGGTCCCTTGGCTTGTCGGTGTGGTCTTGGAGTTTGGAACTCGATTTTTGGTAATTGTCTCTGACTGCCGGATCCCAAGGTGTTCTCGGTTCTCGCAAATAGTTTAGCTGACGTTATGATTTCGTCCCAAGATTTGGGCATTCTGTCTCTTCCCGTTAGAGTACGGATCAAGGCGTCACTATTTACATTCTCCCGGAATGCTCCCCTCAACATGTCCTCACTGACCCCTCCGATATTAAGGCTCTCATTGTTGAAGCGAGTAATGAAATCCTCAATGGATTCATTATTTCGCCTTACTACGTCCAGTATCTCGGATGGGTCATGAGTGTGTTTCTTTTGCTGACTGAAGTGCTGGGAAAACTTTGCTACGAAGTCTTTCCAGCTCTTAATGTGTCCGCATGGTAATTTTTCAAACCACTCTCGTGCATCTCCCGTGAATGTCAATGCGAACATGTGACACTAGTATGGAAGAGTCCAACCACTGACTCCTCCAACTGCTTTGAACCTCAGTAGGTGATCACTGGGATCCGTCATCCCGTTATATGTCCCGACAGATGTTGGGATTTTTGTGTTTATCGGGAACGGAGCTGTCGCGATGGCCAGAATGAATTTTGATTTTTCTGCGAATGATTCCGGACGATACGGTTTGGAGAAATCGTGCTCCGCGTTACTGTAGTACTCCGCATTGCGGACAGGTGGACGCGGACGGCTAACCCCTCCATAAGACCGGTGCCGATTATCCCCGCTGTAAAAGCTGTCTTCAGGGCGGTATGTTGAATCGTAAACGTCCGACTCTTCCTCGTAGGATGGTACGCGCATATTGATACGAGGAAGGGGGCGCAACCTGTCACACCCCGAAAATCTTAATTTAAACAGCGGAAGACTTTGACCAAGTCTTTCGGGTGGTGACAAACGCTGTTTCAGCCAATCACATTTAAGTATACATTTCAAACGAAGGTTGAACTTTATTTGACCATCAGAGTTATTACACGTGTCATATTACACGATTTTTATTCAAATTACAAGTTTAACATAAAGTCAACATTTTTCATTCAAACACACGTCACCATTTTCCCGCGCTCTTCGCGAAACTTCCATACTTCATTTAATTACCTGAAAAGCATATTAAAATAACGGTCAACACAATGTATTGGTGAGTTTCCCCTTATAACAAAATAGTCCATATATATATATATATATATATGAATCGAAAACATGATCCAGATAATCAAATCCGATATCAATTCGTGTGTAATCGTCACTACACCCCGAATTATATCCAAATATTCCGTGTATAATGATCTACCGCCATTATATCACAAATCCGTGTGTAATGATCTACCGTCATTACATCACAAAACAATAGGCATTTTATTTCTTAAACAAATTGAGTTGTTGTAGACGAGCAAAGAATACAACATTACGTATGACTATCATAGTTGATAACCTGATACATACAATACTCAAAATATTCCCACTTTTAACCCAACGCGAATGGAAGTGGGGGGCGTCACCCCAATAGATCTACTAATATTTCTGTGCCCCTTTCTAGGGTTAACTGTTACTTATCCCAACTACACTCATCCCGCATTGTACACCAATTTGTAAAACAAAATGCCTTTATAAAACATTAACGAAAATAATATATAATAAAGAATATGCTTTTCCCCCAAAACACAATTAAATATCGTTTTGAATACATTTCCAGTTAAATATCGAGGGGGGGTTTGATAGAGAAACTCACTGTCTTGTAGCCTTTCCGAAAATCCCGTGTCCTATATTAGAACACGTTTTGTTAATAAAAACTTGATTTTAGTTTTTGTACAAAACTCCTTTTTATTTTACAAGTCTTATTCTAGTATACACATAATCACATAAACACATAAGCGAGTACACATAGTTCGGTTTTCCGTTAGCTATTAATTAATTTAATTAAATTAATTAATAAACAACTAAATATAAGAAAATAACTTAAGATTCAGTTGCTGGAATTTTTCAAGAAAATATTAATCTTTTATTTTTCACAAAACTTGACGGTTTCGTCGGTTTTGTGCTTAAAATGCGTTAATTCAGTTTTTCGTTTAAAATGCAACTTATAAATTATGAAAAATACGTGTTACATAAATATTAGTCAAGTTTTACAAGTTAACTTGTGAAAATATATTATTTTCATTTTTGTTAATATTTTCTTAAAATAGCAACTTTTTAACGTTTTCGTGTCGGTTTGCACGACACGGACCGTTTAGGACTAAGTTTTATCATCTTTTCCTTTTTCTCATGTATTAACTTATGTTTTACATGGGTATTTTAACACTTTAGGGGCTGTTCTAAAACAGTCCCTAATAGTTGTGTCGGTTTTGCTTAAAAAACCGATTTTTCGACCGTTTAAGTTACCGACAAGTCAAATAAATTACACAAGTCTATACTAATCATCCTATGAACTAAACACACATATAATAACATATAATTCACCATAAATAGCAGTTTTGACCATGTATGTTCATAAGATACTTTAATCGAGTTTTTCGGTTCTTGGTTCGTATTTTAGATTACCTCAATAATGTTACTAGTTAAGCTTGTTATTTTTATATGTACAAATATCATATTAATACCTAAATGTTCAGGTTCAAATCATCATATCATTTATGTATAAGTTTAAGTAGTTCATTAACCAATCAAATCATGAATTTCCTCTAAGTGTTTAACTAATAAAGTTTTCTATTATAGTAACTTTTAATTTTTGATAATTCTATATAATTCAATCTTCCCACTTTGATTACGTACAATTCTAAGTTTGATTCATTCAATTAGTTTGATAGGGTCTCATGCATCCTAAGTGTTCTATCCAATTTTGATCTTTTAATTAACTAAGCAACAAAGTTTCCATTTTTGGTAAGTTGTTTGTTAATTCAATTATTATGTTAGCTAATCAATCATTTAATCATGCATCCTATCTTAGTTTTAAGTTGCTATTAATCACATATTTATCACATTCATCACAAGTATTCACATCAAAATCCAAATTTCAACTTTTCTTAAATTAAAGTTTCCTTATTTAGTAATTTTTACAATCTTTGTTAATCTTCAAGTTCCAACTATTAATTCTAGCATATAACCTCTCTTACTTTCAATTAAGTTATTCCATACTATTTTTGATTCATCAATCATCCAAAATCCATAATAAATCCAAAACACAAAAATCCCCAAATTTCAATTATGAACAAACTCTTGTTTTGTTTATCTCTAACAACAATTTCCCAATAATCCATGTCCATATTATCAAACTATTGATCAATAATTATCCTAATTCCATTCTAACAACAAACCCTAACATCAAGTTCATTCATGATTACACTTAAATACCAAATATTCAACAATGTTTCAAATCAATCTTAATAATCAAAGTATGAACTTCAAGATGAATGTATGTATGTATAAGTGGGTTTAACCCTTCCTCTTAAACATACACACGGCTCATATACACAAACACAAAAATCCAAAATTTTAAACCTTTAAGATCAATCTTAACCCAAGAACACATAATCTTATCTATTCAATCATAGAAATCAACTTATAATTACAACTTACTTGTGTTCTTGAAGATCTAAAGATAAGATTAAGAATGTAGTGGGTGTGAATGTGATGATTCTTCTTCCTAATCTTCTTAGTTGATAATCTTCATGATTCTTGATCAAGATTAATATGTGTGTGTGTGTGTTTTGAATGTGATGGTGCGTTTGGGATGTGTGTGTGGGAATGTATATATAGAAAGATGAGCACATGGTTTTTCAAGTAAAACCATGGGTTGAAGACATGGTTTATAATAAAACAATGGGTTAAATCAATGGGTGGTGGCACATGGGTTTGGGTTTAGTGAGTAGGTGTTTAAACAATAATCTTAAGTTTCCGTTTTAACGTCTAACGGATTTTAGCTAATCAAACGAATCCCGTTTCTAATAATTTTTGTCAGAATTTGAACGAAATTGGATTCTTGATAATACAAGCCTAAGATACTAATTTTTGGAAATAGTTGACGTTGGGTCTTTACCGGGTCGTTCACCGACACTCGGGTTACTTATTTTGCAATTTTTGTGATTCGAGCATTCTAAAATTAAGTTTATACATTGTCTCGACTACTTTAATATGTATTTAATTTTTCGAGATCATTTATCCTCTTTAAGGATTTATTTACTTTTTGACTCGTTACCCGAGGTTATTCCACGTTAGGCTCGTTACGTGGCAATTTTTGCACTTTTTGTTGACTTTGAAACGTCTTGATCACTAATAAAGAATATTTTTTTCTCATAAAGATGAAATTTTATTGCTAATAGAGATTATATTAGTCGCGGTTTAAGTTAATTTTTAGCCAGGTGTCACACAACCTTCGTACTTCACTTAAATTTTGTTCCCTTTGTTGGCTGTACTGAATATGGCTACCCCTTATCGGAGGAGAAGAAGATCTCCTAGGAGGGTCGTCATAATTCAGAGTACGAGCATGAAAGCGTTCATTCCGTACCCTTCGTTCGTACTCAGAGGCCAGACTTTCTTGTTGAATGCGAATCCACTCATCCGGAGACAAGAGTCCCTCATACCTATGGCTTGCTGCACGAGTTCTTACCGGGACTGAATCACCGGAATCTTCTTCGAGGTCCAATTCTGAATGAGTCCGGCGATTATCTCTCATAATTCGCCCAAGATCTCCCAAATTGGAACCTCTCGGAGCTGTGACCCCTCCTAGATCGTTAGGAGTGGGACCAGCTGGTGTTACCAAATTTCTCGTTCCCACTGGAGCAACATCTGCCAGTGGGGTAAGATGTCTTCGAGTTGATGAACCACCCAAAGTAAAACCTCCGGGTGTCACAACATCATCCTGCTCACCAGGAGTGAGATTCTGAGCGAACAACGATGTTGCTCCTTCATGCGTTTCTAAGTTGGTAACACGTGAATTCTGTTCGAGGGTCCCCGTCGGCCCTTTAGGAATTTGGCTCATATCGTAACTCGAAATTAAGATGAATTGCTGTTCTAACAAAGCACGGATGGCGCCAATGAAGAAACACGGATCCACTCCTCACTAATGGGTCCTGGATCCAATGAGTCAACAGGGTAGGATACGGTTAACTGCCAACACGATGTGAACCCAATTGCCTAAAGTCCAGTGACGAAGTCCTGCAAAACAGACACCATGAGCTCGTTACGGGAAGGACAAGGTGGGGGATCTTCCCGTAACCACCCTCCGGCGTGAGAATAAGTACTGTTCTGTAGAATATAAGCACTTAAGTAAATTGAGAGAGTACAGTGGGAGTGAATGAATACCTCATGATGATCGAGAGGGTATTTATAGCCGAAGGGTGTGGGAAGGTAATTGGGCCAGCTGTCCTTCTCAGAAGATGCTCTCATAACCACCTGGACACGTGTCCTCTTTTGATAGGTTCGGTTTATACGTTGCATGTGCATGTATAACCACCTGGACACGCGTCCCTCTGTTATAGGCCCAACAGGTATCACTGGCCATGTGCACGGTTATAACGGCCTCGCCAGGTGTCTCTTTCTGATTGGTTGAAGGGTCACGTATTGCTCAAGAAAGCATCTTGGTAATTCTTCTAGAAGGTAATTAGTTACTGACAGCTGTCCCGGGGCATTACCTCGTGGTTATTTACGCGGAAGGATATTCCTTTCTGCGGATGACCTTTGAGGGTGCCCGGATGCTTCCGCATGCGTTATGCGGGTGTTTCTTCCTCAAATGATTTCGCGGATGATTCATATGCCCCGCGGGTGACTTGTGATGAGTTCTTATTTGACCCGCGGGTATTACTTAAGAGTATTTGGGTTTTTTCAGTACCCTACCTCTATATTGGCAAAAATGCTAATTTACTTATGGATTTTTCAAAAGCAGTTTTTACAAAAAGTGATTGGATTAGCTTTTGTGGTTGGAAAAACCAAAAGTATATAAAATGATCAAAAAAGACATTCTTATATATTTACTAGTATTAGAGATAATGTAATGATGGGTATATTTGTAATCCAGAAGCAAAAAGTAAAACAAAAGAGTTTGATTTCTTGTTTCTACGTTATGTCTAGTCAAACTTGATTAAATGAAATTGAACTCTAATTGGTTCTTTAAAATCAAATCTAATTAATGCTACAAAGTAACGTGCAAATAAAAAAATAAAGTATGTTACAATTAGAAAAACCTGTTGTAAACCACAAACCCCAAACTAAAACATACTATCTGATTGAACACACGCATACTTGATTATTCTAGGACATTCCAAATGGTGAAGGTTTGTCATGGCGATATGCTTTATACTGCTTGTTTGTGTATCTGCATCCGAGTTTCCAAAGTACCCATCGAAGCCTAAAGGGTACCCCGACTCCTCCAAGTGGGCCTTCTCCACGTGGCTACCCATGTGTAAATACTGATGATTGCCAGCCGTTGTGCTAATGTATGATCCAAGATCAATATTGTTCAAACAATCGTTGTTACTGTCGGGGTGAACTATGCTAATTTTGTGATCAAAGATTGCAAAACAATGCATTAAAGCTTATAAATAATGTCAATGAATTAAGTAGCTATTTTATTTGAGATTGTTGCATTCACTGATCTAGTTAAAAGAATGTTGGCAAGGAAACTCATAATATGTTTTATATCAAAACTCTAACCATTTAGAATGCATGAAAGCAATAATATAAATGATAAAACTCATAATATGTTTATATCAAAAGTCCAACCATTTAGTGTAGTAAACACAAGTAGCTGGAGATATAAGTCCACCAGGTGTGCACTCCCTGATCCGAGGGCACACATCACAAGGGACCGAAGCCAACGAACCTGTCTTCAGACCCTGGTTAAGATTTTTATCAGGAAGCCGATAACACACAGTTCCAACGGGGATCGAATAATACTCCCCGAGCCCACTGCTCTTCACCTCAATAATCGAATTTTCAAGAACCATAAGACCTAATAATTCACTTACTTGCTGACTCGTGCATTTTGTGTTTATTAGGAGATCATGTTTCATAATCAATTCATAAAGTCCCTCGGCTGTTGTCACTTTCAGCTTAAATCGAAAGATCCTTAAAAACGCTTCTTTAAGTTGATCGATGTAGTTGGTATCGAGATTACCTTCATCATCAAACCATACACCACCGAGACAGCGTCTGAAGGCTTGAATTCTGTTGCAATGAAGTGGTCTCCTTTGACTTGGACATGTTTTATTTTAGTAATCTTTGACAAATCTATAAGTTTCTTGATGCACTTGTTGATAATGTGTTGTGGCAGATTTGTTTCTTGACGTATGTTATATTTTGTGATCACGTTTCGCCTTTGCTTTTGATGGCATCGAGTACCACCTGATCAGGTTCGGATAGACCATTGGCTGGTTTAGATTCTGGTCTTTTTCTTTTATGTAATAGGCTCATCTTTGAAAATGTTTTCTGCAGTTTTAAACATATGTTAATTAACAAATAAACTAGTAAAATTATTACACATCCAATCAAGACTAGTTCTCAACTTGTAGGGATCGTTGTTATATGATTAATTAATGCTTCAAGTTATAATGGTATGCGATTTTAAAGTAAAGATGGGAATTGAACTTACAAGCTAATAACAGTTTTTATTATTAATAAAACAAAATAATAAAAAAAACTAACTAAAGAAGCTATAATGTTCATAAATCTTAAACTTAAGTACCAACTTATAAAAGACACAAGTAAAATATAAAAGGTTATGCAGGTCAAAATCCTATGGTCCATTGATTTAGAGTATAAACCAAACCATTCTTTAAAATTTTAAAATTTCTCAACTTTAGACTGAAAGAAACAATTAAAAATAAACAGGGCAGTGACCAAAAATGTCCATTTGACTAGCCGTTTCTCAAAATGTCAAAACTCATCGATACGTTAGCTTTTCAATCATTAACTCGAAAAAATTTTAAGCCAACCAGATTCTGCCACCAGTTCAAAATATACCAGTCACAACTCAGAAGCCAAAATAATCTCGTCGGAAGCCAAAGTAATCTCGTTAGACACCTAAATAATCTCGTCGATCGATTTTCAAACAAGAGGGAGAATCTGCTTGGCTTAAAATCGTGCCAAGTTAATAATTAAAACTCAACAAGTCAACATGATTTAGCATGGATATTGAGGGAAGAGATTGTCAAATGGGCATTTTGGTAATTATCCCAAATATCAAAAAGTTAGATGGGTCAAATTCCTATAGGACGTAAAATTTCCTAAAAAAAACCGACCACGAAACAAAACCTATGATCACTTTGAACGGTTTAATGTTCTTAAACCGAACCAATGAAAACTCCTGTTTTCTAGAACTAATATCAAGATCAAGCAAGTAGCTAAAAGGTGAACTTAAGAGAGGCAGAAAAATAAGGTTTTAAAAAATACAAGAAAAACTTTACTTGTTTGGCGTCGATAGAGCACACGTACAGAAGCAAAGCCGGTGAAAGAATGAGAGGTGTAAATGTAATGAATAATGATGATGGGTTTAGTTTTTATAACGTGTGCACCAAGTTTTTAAATTAGGTCATTAACAAAATTACCAAAAACAATGCCTACAATATAGGCTCGGCCTAACAATCCATATTATACAATATTTGGTTTATATTATAAAGGAAAATTGGATTGTAATAATCCCGGCCGATAATAATCCCAACTTTGAAAATAGCTGTCACTGATTCCAACTTTCATACTATTTGTTTTCATTGAACCTCCGTTAAAAAAAACTTAACGACGTTAAGTTTTTCCAAATTTCAAATTGATTTTTTAGGGCTTTTGATCGGAATGATAATGTGAATCGATTGATGTAAGACTTAACTTGAAATGGCGCTTCAAACATCTTGATTTTTGTTAATTAAAAGTTTAAACACCGGAATTGAAGCATCCTTTAGTCGTTTGGACCACCATTTGGAGGTAAGTTTTACGTTAATCGACTCATATCCTCATTTCGATCAAAAGCCCTAAAATATAAATTTGAAATTTCGAAAAAACTTAAAGCCGCCGTTAAGTTTTTTTTAACGGTGATCCAATGAAAACAAATAGGGTGAAAGTTGGGACCAGTGACAGCTTTTTCAAAGTTGGGATTATTTTCGGCCAAATGCATTAAGTTGGGATTATTAATATCCAACTGATAATGATTACTTAAATATTTGTGACCTGGACACCATAACCCAAACTATTTTCAACCAAAACAAAGAAAAAAAATATACATCGGATAGTTAACAGAACTTAACCGAAATCGACCAATAACCAAAAGTTAACTGACCCATGATTAACCAACCATACGGACATGATTATGGTTATGACTAAACCCCCTAACCGATTCGACTTCGCACACCCCAAATTAGTGTAGTATCACATACATAATTAGGACATTTAGATTATTAAAAAGATAAAATTCGAAAAGCTACAACTTTTTATGTTTTATCTAGTTATACAGGTTTTTTTTGACACAAAATAAATTTTACAGACTTCATTATTATTTTTTAAAATCATAAATCAAACATATTCTTTTTAATTTTAGTATATATTACATACTTAATTAAAAAAAATTAAAATCAATATATTGTGAGTAATTAAAAATAGACTGCATAACTGTTATATACATTGTGCCAGTATTTATCTACTTTGGGAAATTATAGAGCACAGTTGATGTAAATACTTATTTATATTTTAACAGCAAGCCAACAGAAATAAAAACCTATTTCACCACCCAAATGATTGAATTTGGTGCTATCACTACACTTTTTTTCATATCAGAAATAAATTTGGTTCTAGTGTTTGCTAGTTTTATAAATGAAAGTTACTATTCCAAAAAAAAATTTCAAAAACAAATTTAAACTTCATAAACAAAAGGACAAACCATCTAAATCCATAATAATATTCAAAGCAGTTTCATGTCATAATAAGTTATCAAACCAAGCAACCAAGACCCATTCGCCTACGTTTCTTCCTTCTCTGCCTCTGCAGCCCTCTTAAGCCTTGCACCCAAAAGGCGCTCGTTTGTACCCTCAAGATGCAACTTGGCATATGCATTAAATGATTGCATCTCTTCAGTAACCTTCACAAGCTCAACAGCAGTCTTCTCCCTAACAACAGGCAATACCGGGACTTTGAACCTGTGTGGCGGTTGCAAGCTCTTCTGGTGTAGAGTCGCCCGCCTGATTCATGAAAAGAGTTAAACTATACAATTATAAAAAGCAAGTAGTTTATAATATTAACCAAACATGTTAAAACCTTTACCTTTTGTCTTTCTTGCGCGTCTTGGGAAGACAACTAACTTATCCTTGAAGGTTTTAAGCCTCTGAACATTGGCTTGTAAACCTTCCAAAGAGCAGTTCCTGCGCCTGTGGTCCACAGCAATACCGATGGTTGAAGCAAGTATCTTGGGAATACCCGCAGCCTGTTTAAAAAAAAATCAGTTAATAACAGATATACCTAATAAGTAAAAAAAATAAAATATTTTGATTACTTAATAAAAAACTGACACGTCTCACCTTCAATTCTTCAAGTGAAAATCCCCTGCCCTCCCTAAGTGTCATGTTGTATTTCAAGGTTTGACCATGAACCTGGGGACGCAGTTTTCCCGCAGGCCTCGGGAAAACTTTAACAGCCTTCGCTTGCCTAGCTGTAAATATGCATAGAAATATTTACAGTGAAACATTAAGATTAACTAAAATGATACAGAGCCAACAAACTAAATAAGATGAAACATCATAGCCTACCGCTGCGTCTCCTGGTTTTGCGGGCGGGTTGGTTGAACCATGTCTTGACATGATTTTGCCAATCTTTTTTGAAGTGCCCATTTGAGATAACATTGTTATGCTTCACCATGGCTTACCTGCAAAAGCACCAGTTTGCTTTATTAAGTATAGTTGCTTCACATTTTTAATCTCACAAGGAAAAGAAACAATACCAGAATCAAATATTTGGAAATAAAATATTTTTAACAATCTAAAACATACTAGTACTCCCTGTTTATGTTGATTTAAAGAGATATACGAACACATGGGAGATTTCAAACAAAAATTATTAAAATACTTGAAAAACCGTGAAAACCACTATTAAACACTATTTTTTTCGTTCTTTTTATATGTTTTTAATCTTTGTTAAAACCAAAAAAAAATTAAAATATGTAGATTGCGGAAGTACATATATAAATGTAGCTCGTAATCTACGTAAACTTATCTCGTATGAGATACATATATGTAACTTCCCAAGATACACGTATATGCTTCCACAATCTGAATATTGTTTTAATTTCTTTTCGGTTTTGACAAAGATTAACAACATATTAAAAGAGTGAAAATATAAAAATTAAATATCAAAGCTTTTAGGTCACGTACCTGAAGAAGAGACTTAAACCTTAGCCGGCAGAGTTGAAGATGGGAGGAGCTTTAAACCTTATATTAATATATATGATCTGATCTGGTATATCGGGCCTAAAACTTAACTTTTTTTCAATCCATAATCCATTAAATCTAATACTAATTATTAGGCCCAAACTAAAAAAGAAAAAAAAAACATAATACTCTATATATTTTTGTTATTTTTATCGTTAACGTTAATTGTCGTTTAGAAAATATTAGCTTATAGTTTTCATTACTCGTTAGGGTTTATGGGTCTTTTTATTTTAACTCGACTGAGGTATATAAATCATCGGGACCAGCCATGGATGGTTGTGTTACAACATTCACGATACTGGCATGTGGAGTTTTGGTTAAAAGACGTAGTGTGAAGGCTACAATTTTTTTTATGTTTTATCTACATAACAATAACAATGTTTTTTAGCCCATAAAACTCTAGTATACTTTTCAATTTATTATATATTGTTATACTTAGAAAAAAAAAAGATTAGAGGACATTGAAAAATTTTTCGTAATCATAAACATAGTTTGAATAATTATTATATATGTTGTGTGATTATTAACCCGTGTTGGGTAATTGTAGATCACGGTTGCTGTGAATACAACTTTAGCAGCAAGCCAACAAAAATACTTTAACTAGGGGTGTTTTTCGGGTTAGTTTTTCGGGTTTTGGGTTTTTCAACTAGGGTTTGGGTTTGGGTTTGGGTTCAAGTATTGGTTTTTTCGGGTAGGGTAATCGGGTTTTCGAGTATCCTAGGAAAAAAAAACTACATTGCTAAATTTTAATGTAACGTATTTCTCTTTACTCGTAATGTAAATAAACCAATAACAAAACAAAAATAAACTGATAAACCATCTTATTAATAACAAGAGTAAAATTTAACAAAATTTAACCATAATAAACAAGACCGACATAATCGTCTTCGGCATTAAGGTGTTGAATTATAGTTGCTTTCAGTCAAAAATTGAAACTTTAATTAACAATAAACAATCAATTCATAATAGGTGTAATGAGAACAGTCATTTGGACTAAATTATGATAGTATCAGCGGCTGAGGTTTAGCATGTAATACCTAAAAATTTATATGGTTATAAAACTAAAAGTTTATTCGGATTATTCGGGTTGACCCAAAACCTAGAATTTGGACCCAATAACCAGCCCAAATTACTTTGGTTCGGGTTCGGGTTCTGGTTAGCCTTTTCTCATGTTCGGATTTCTCAGATCGGTTTAGCTCGGGTTGGGATACGGGTTTTCTCGGGTTGGGTTTCGGGTAAAAGTGACAACCCTACTTTTAGCTATTAATAGTTTAATACTTTGTTAAAAACTCGAAAGTAGTAGATAATGAAAAACCTTTTTCACCACCCCCAAATAACTGAATTTGGTGCTAACCACACCACTTTTTTCTCATATAAAAAAACAATGTCTAAACTTTAGAAAATAAAAAACACAAACCATATTTTTTTTTCTCATATCAAAACAAAGTTTAAACTTTAAAAAATAAAAAACACAAACCATCTAACTCCAAAACAAACATTCAAAACAGTTTTAAGGCATAAGTTAATCAAACCAAGCAACCAACAACCTTTCACCTATTTCATTTCTTCCTTCTCCGCCTCTGCGTGCCTCTTAAGCCTTGCACCCAAGTGACGCTTGTTCATCCTCTCAAGACGCAACTTAGCATAAGCATTAAATGGTTGCATCTCTTGAGTAACCTTCACAAGTTCAAAAGCGGCCTTCTCCCTAACAATAGGCAATACCGGACCTTGAACCTGAGTAGCAGCTGCAAGCTCTTCTCGTGTAGAGTCACCTGCCTAATTAGCCAAAAAAAATAATTTTAACCACACAATTATAACAAGTAGTTTAAAAATAACCAAACACTTGTCACGTTTACCTTTGTCTTTCTTGCACGTCTTGAGAAGACAACTAACTTAGCCTTGAAGGTTTTTAGCCTCTGAACATTGGTTTGTAAACCTTTCAAAGAGCGGTACCTGTGAGGTTTGCATAGACTGCAGGCTGGTTTAGGTTCTTGTCTTTGTGATCGGTTCATTTTTTAAAATGTTTCCTGTATGAAATATTGATTGTATGATTAAAAGCTTGAATCTATTGTATTACATTACAAGGCTTATATAGCCTATT
Source organism: Bidens hawaiensis (assembly GCF_021521415.1). Taxonomy (NCBI): domain Eukaryota; kingdom Viridiplantae; phylum Streptophyta; class Magnoliopsida; order Asterales; family Asteraceae; genus Bidens; species Bidens hawaiensis. The sequence continues at coordinate 122,095 of NW_027491517.1, forward strand.
ACAACACAGAAGGTACAAAAAGGAATGGATCTCATCTTGCCTACGGTGGGCAATAATAATTTTATAACAACCTCAATCATATCTAAATATACATTTGAACATAAATGGAAATACTTAATTGACATTATTATTGGTATCTTTAATATGCCCCCGCAAGATGGAGGATCCGTCGGAGACTCCAATCTTGGATCGGAATCTATGAAAGGGTCCTCGACCAAGTGGTTTGGTAAGTACATCAGCGAGTTGATCTGCAGAGTGAATGTGTAGCACTCGTAACGAACCATTTGCAATTTTCTCGCGAACAAAATGATAATCCAGTGCGACATGTTTCATACGCGAATGGTAGACCGGATTTGCACACAAATAAGTAGCGCCCGCATTGTCACAATATAGTGTAGGTGATTTAGACATGGATAAACCAAGTTCCAACAGTAGATTCTGGACCCACGAAAGTTCAGCCGCACCATTTGCTAATGCCTTATACTCCGCTTCGGTTGAGGAACGAGAAACCGATTTTTGACGCGTTGAGCGCCATGAGATGATGTTGGATCCAAGGTATAGAATATAGGCAGTTGTGGAACGCCCCCCATCAGCGATGCCACCCCAATCAGAATCGGTAAAGGCTTGAAGATCGAGAGGAGAGCCACGATTAAGAAACAACCCGTGACGAATGGTGCCTTTTAGGTACCGGAGAACACGTTTTAACGCTTGCCGATGAAGCTGAGTTGGTGCATGCATGTACTGAGATAACTTGTTGACTGCGAAAGAAACATCGGGCCGAGTAAATGCTAGGTACTGAAGGGAGCCTACGAGTTGGCGATAGGGTGTAGGATCAACTTTAGATGAGCCATCGATGAGAGTTAGCGTCTCGGTGGAGCTAAGTGGTGTAGCAACAGGTTTGGCATCATCCATTTTAAATTTGTTAAGCAAGTTTTGTATATGTGCATGTTGAGATAAAAATAATACCTTAACTGTGGAAATGACTTCTATCCCAAGAAAATGATGAAACATACCAAGATCTTTAACTGAAAATTTCTCGGATAATGCTCGAATAACATGTTGTACAAAGGGACTGTTGTTGCCGGTCAAGACGATATCATCAACATAAACTAAGAAATAGGAAACGATGCCACCCCGATTAAAGATGAACAACGATGGATCGGCCAAGGATTTTTTAAAACCAAGATGTAAAAGAAACTTGGCAAGCTCCAAGTACCATGCACGGGGTGCTTGTTTAAGCTCGTAAAGCGATTTTTGAAGTCGGCAGAGATGATTAGGTAGATCCGGATGAACATAACCTGGAGGTTGGGTCATATAGACTTCTTCATGCAAGGTGCCATGCAAGAAGGCATTATTAACATCTAGTTGCCGAATTGTCCATTTTTCAGACAAAGCGATAGCAAGAACCGTACGGATGGTTACGGGTTTAGTGACCGGACTAAATGTTTCAAAATAATCTTTGCCATGTTCTTGAAGAAACCCCTTTGCGACTAGACGGGCTTTGTATTTCTCAATGGATCCATCCGGATGGAGTTTGATACGGAATATCCACTTGCATCCGATATGCTTGTGTTGTGACGAAGGAACAAGTTCCCATGTGGCGTTTTTAATAAGTGCATTGAATTCGTTATCCATTGCCTTACGCCACTCGGGATCTTTCATTGCCTGAGTGTGAGTAGTTGGTTCTATGGAGGGAGGAATCGAGTGAAGTGTAGTTTGGTTAACAAACTTGAAATTAAAGTATTTAGAATTGGGTTTGCGTGTACGTGGAGGTAGGGGTGAGGGTGGAGTATCTGAAGAATTCGATTGAGGTGGTTGGGAGATGGGACTAGATGCATTATTGGTTGGAGTGTGAACTGAGGTCGAAGTGGTGGAAGAATTGGAGTAAGTGGACACGGTAGATGGGGTTTCTTGGGCTTGTGGTTGCAAGTGTTGGGGTGTCAAGTCGGGTTCAGGTTGTGAATTTGTGTTGGTGGGATGTGAGTTGGAGTGGGCTGAATTTGGGTTTGGAATGTGAGTGTGGACTTGTGGACCGATTGGCTCAAGAGACATTGAATGGGAAGCCGGCTGGTTAGGGATATTGAGTGGTTGTTGTGTGGAAGTGGGAATTGGAACTGAATGTTGTGAGTGAGCCGAAGAAGTGGAGTTGTCCACTAAGATACCCAGAAATTTGTCAACAGTGGGAATGGCAATGGGAGTATTTAATTGTGAATGTAGAAGAAATTGTGTTTCAATAAACTCAACATGCCTCGAGTGATATAGGCGTCAATTTGTGGGATCATAACATTTGTAAGCGGATTTAGATGGTGAGTAGCCCAAAAAAATACATTGTTCTGAGCGTGGGTGTAGTTTGGATTTTGCGTACGGACGAAGCCACGGATAACACAAACATCCAAAAGGTTTGAGTTTTGTGTAAGTTAGGTTTTTTTGGTAGAGAAGAGCATACGGAGTTTTGAAATCAAGAATCGGAGTGGGTAAACGGTTGATTAGGTAGACGGCGGTTTGGAAAGCATGTGTCCAAAAATTGAGTGGAAGTCGAGCATAGTGGAGTAGAGATAGACTGGTCTCCACAATGTGACGGTGACGGCGTTCGACAACACCGTTTTGTTCCGGGGTATGCGGCGGGGTTGTGAAATGAGAAATACCTTGAGATTGGAGATAGGTGGCTAGACCAATGTATTCGCCACCGTTGTCGGTAAAAAGAGAGATCAAAGGCGTTTGAAAAAAATTTTCTACTAGCAATTTGAATTGTGGAAACAAGATGGACACGTCGGATTTACGTTTCATCGGGTATAGCCAAATGTACTTAGTGTGAAAATCAACAAAAATTCACATAATAGGTGAAACCATCAATGGATTTTTCTACCAGTCCCCAAACATCCGAATATATTAATTGTAAGGGCTTGGTAGTGGTAAATGAATTCATGCCAAAGTAATCTTTATGACTTTTATTGATGGAACATGAACTACAATGAAAATTGAGAAGATTAAAATGTAAACCTAAGCATTTGGCTATTTTCTTGAAAATCCGAATAGATGGGTGTCCAAGTTTGTGATGCCAATCAAGAGGCGATGTGGTGGACACTGCATTTATTTGAGGTGATGAAGGAAGGTTTGCATAGTAGACATCAAGGTAATTCTCGCCCCGCATTAGACGTGCCCCCGTTCGAAGATCCTTGACAAAGAAATGGGTGGGAAAAAATTCCACCGAAACATGGTTAGTCTTACATAATTTAGCAACAGATATGAGTTTATTTTTGAAATGAGGAACACACAAAACATCTTTTAGTGAAAGTGAACCATTAGATGTTCGAAGGTATCCTTGACCGATATGAGTATTAGTTAGAGTATTACCATTGCCAAGGATAATTTCATCGGGTCCTCCATATTCGGACACAGAGTGGAAGGACGCGCGATCTGGATCAACATGATTAGAAGCTCCGGAGTCGAACATGTAAGATGAGGTAGCGACATTAGCAGTAGGTGAGGTCTTGTTTTGGGTCATGGAACCTCCTGTGGTGACTTGATTTTCTCGAAGAAACCGGGCAAGTTTCCTACACTCTTTGGCTTCATGACCTGCAAAATTGCAATATTGACAATAAATGTTGTTACGGGTTTCACGGTTACCACCACTAGAGTTAGATCCAGTAGACCACTGATTTCGGGACGGTTTGTTGTTGAAGTTTCCACGATTGTTACTTCGGTTGGGTACAGATCTGAAACTTTTTCGTGTTTGACAATGAGTATAATTGGCGGTGGCCATGACAGTCTGTGATGGAAAGAGTGTGTGATTGAGCTCCCTTTCATAATCAACTAGTTTCTCAAATAATTCAGGGAAAGTAATTTTTGACTGAAGTAGGCGAAGAGATGTTGCAAAGTTTTTGAAATCATCACCTAATTGGCAAAGGATATGAACCATTAGATCTTCATCCTTCACGGGTTCTTGAACCATGGCGAGTTCATCAGCAATCGACTTCATATCGCGCAAGTATTCGGCGACATTACGGCTTCCTTTCGGGTTTGAAGCAAGTTTGGATTTCAGTGAGATAATCCTAGACCGAGATGTATTTGCATAGCTCGTTAAGAGCTGTTCCCAAGCCTGTCGTGAGGTTTCAGCAGAGGCAATCATGGGCTGGATAGTGGGCGAGCAACTGCCAAGTAGTGCAGCCAAGATGACCTGGTCTTGGCGATACCAGGGTGAGAATTCTGGGTTTGACTTGGTTCTTTCCAAATCGAGAAATTCTGTTGGAGCGGGTTTATTGCCGGTAATGAAGTGGTCCAGATCCATTCCGATTAAGGTGGATTGAACGTGGTTGCGCCACACCGAAAAATTGTCGTGTGTGAGAGTAACATTGAAATTGGTAGAAGCATTGATCTGAACAATAGGAATTGGAGCCATGGTGGTAGGAATAAGTGGGTGATTGGGACAGTAAGGGAAGAATAAATCAGGCAGGATCAAAGACTCGTTTGAGTTACAGTGCTCTTGATACCATATGAAATATTGATTGTATGATTAAAAGCTTGAATCTATTGTATTACATTACAAGGCTTATATAGCCTATTACAACACAGAAGGTACAAAAAGGAATGGATCTCATCTTGCCTACGGTGGGCAATAATAATTTTATAACAATCTCAATCATATCTAAATATACATTTGAACATAAATGGAAATACTTAATTGACATTATTATTGGTATCTTTAATATCCTGCAGTTTTATACATATTTTAATAAGCAAACTAGTAAAATTATTAAACATGACAGGACTAGTTCTCAACTTGCAGGGACTATTGTTATATGATTAATTGATGCTTCAAATTATAATGGTTTTGTGATTTAACAGTAAAGATGGGAATTAAACAGTTTTTGAATATTGTAAACCAAACACTTATGCTCTTGTTAGGCTTTATAAAAAAGAAAATATAAAATACTAACAAAATAAAGAAGCGATAATGTTCACAACTCTTAAAACTTGAAGTACCAACTTAAAAAAGACTATAAGAATTCCATTAGTTATGTATCAACGTTCCAACAAAAATAGTAAAATATAAAAGGTTACACAGGTCAAAATCCTATGGTCTACTTTTTCGTGACTTATTTCTAGTGTAAACCATAAACAAAACCAATCTTTAAAAGTTTGAAAATTTCTCAACCTAGAGACTGAAAATTCCGGACGCCAAAATAGCTAGCCGGACACCAAAATAATTTATTTGCTTTTAGGACAAGTGGGAGAATCTCTTTGGCTAAGAATCCCCATCGAATTAATAATTAAAAGTCAATAAGTCGACATGATTTAAAATGGACATTTTGGGAAAAGGCTGTCAAATGGACATGTCGGTCATTATCACAAATATAAAAGTATGGTCCGGTTTGGTTTTTAGTGACGTATTACGAGTATAAATCATAAACTATACCTTGTTTTCTCAACCTAAAGACCAAAAATTTTCCAAAGAAAACGACCTTGAAACAAAACATGTGATCACATTGAACGGTTTCACGTTTTTAAACCAAACTAGACCCTTGCTTTCTAGAATTAGTATCAGGCAAGTAGCTAACTAGAGAAGTTAAGATATGCAGAAAAATAAGGTTTTAATAAGTAGAAGACAGAAGACAAACTTTACTTGTATGACGACTAAAAAAGAGGTGTCAACTGTCAAGTCGGAGCAAAAAGAAACAACGCCGTCCAAAGAAGGAGAGATGTGATGATGGATTAATTTTTATAACTTGTGCACCAAGTTTTTAAGAGTAATTAACTAGGTTACCTAAAACAAGGCCTATACAACCGTGTGGCCTGCTAGGCCTAGATAGCCCACCTATGCAAATAACCTGTTAAGGTTGTTAACGGGTTTCTAAGTGGAAAAACATTAACCATTGTAACCGGTTAGTGGTGGCGGAAGTGGCGGAAGGTTAATCAGGCATCATGTGGTGGAAGGTTAATCAGGCATCATGTGGTGGCGTTGATAGCCGAAAGACAAGGGCACATGCACCGATCAGCCGGTGTCCCGATGATTGAATGCTATGTGCCTTATGTCCAAGGCTTGATGCAAAACTACTATCGAGCCGGGGGTCTCACCGGAAGCAGCCTCTCTATCCCTATGGGATAGAGGTAAGGCTGTCAACATCTTACCCTCCTCAGACCCTACCATAGCATTGCTATTGGTGGGATATACTGAGTACGATGATGATGATGATGATGATGATGATTTTGTAACCGGTTAGGTTCGTTTAGTAACTGGTTAATTTTATTAACCTATTGAATATTTGAATATAACCTTATGGGCTTATTAGCACTGCCTTATTAATCCATTCGATCAAGACCGGCCCAAGCATAGGCCGAGGCACGTAATTTTTTGGGGCCAAAATTCTTTTTTTATTTATATTTTTAGTTTTTTTTTTTATAAAGTAGGTAAGGATCATAATAACTTATTATAAATTGGGCCCGATACCTTTTTCTTATCAATAATCCATTTAAACTATTGGGCCCAAACTAAATTTAGCTTATATATTTCATTACTCGTTAGGGTTCACCCGAGATATTTAAATTCATAGAAGCGACCTTGAACCCATTACCGGTTAAATGGTCTCAACCAGTTCCTATTTAAAAATCATAACTGGTCTTTAAGAGCATACAACTAATATCGTTTACAAAAAGATTTCTTCTCCACCAGGTTACTAACTGGTATTTGTTGTCGGTTAGGTATTAATGTGTGGGCCCAAACCATTGCAAGACTATTTTTTATTGTATTTAGCCATTTGAACTTTCTCAAGGCATTGGATTGCGGTTTTTGATTTCATTTAAAAAGTTTAAAATTTTGCTATTTCAACCCTAAGGGTTCATTTTCATTGCAATTTTCGTTGTTTCGTTAACATATTTTGGACTGAAGTAGCATATTTTAAGAAACCACTAGGATGAATATCGCATTGAAAATGAAAACATATGGACGAAAATTGCAATGTAAATGAAACCTTAGGGACGAAAATAGCAAATTTTAAACTTTTGGACTAAAATAGCAAATTTGAACAAACCACATGGCCGTTATCCGCAGTTCTCTCATTTCACTTGTTAACAAATATTTTTTTTATTGTTTAACTAGCTTTTAGCCTTTGTATAACACTGTGTGTTTTTTTACATTTGTCATAATATTAAATATATATCTTTTTGGATTGTAATTTAATTTATTGTAAAGAAGTACTATGTAATATACTTGAACCTATTTTGATTCATTTTTTTGGTGATTATGTTCGTTTATATATATTTTTGGATGAAACATTGAATGAATCATCTAGGGGTGTTCATCGGATCGGATAACGGGTTATTCGGGTTATTCGGTCCGGGTTATTTGGATTTGAAAATTTTTGGACCCTATCTGAAATCCGATCCAATCCGAATTAGGAATAATCCTATCCGATCCGAATCTATCCGAATTCAATTCGGATCGGATTCGGATAATATCCGAATAATCCGAAATTATCCGAATAATCTGAAATAAACCTAAAAAAATTTCCTAATTTTTTGTTGCTAACATTTAGTAGTTTAGAATCACAATAAACATACAAACCGGAAAATACGAATTACTCTTAACACAAATTTAAAGTTCAAACTTCAAATAATAGTCTAGTAAATATACCAAACCGGAAAAAACCACTAAAAATATGTTTTTTATTCGGATTAAACGGATATCCGAATAATCCGAACAATCCGAAGTTTTTAAAATTCTATATCCGAATCCGATCCGAATCCGAATTAGTTATTCGGATATTCGGATTGATCCGATCCGAATATCCGAATAAGAATTCGGATCGGTTTATTTGGGTTTCGGTTTCGGTTCGGATTTCGGTTTTTTTCGGATTTCGGATTTCTTGAACACCCCTAGAATCATCTACTTATTGTTTTACATTTGTTTGTGTTTATTTATGATTGTTTGCGTTTGTTCATATATATCCACTTATGTTCGTTCACCTTTGTTAAATTATTTTCGTTTACGTTCGTTTATATATGAATTGTTCATATATATTTAACCCGGTGTAGGCATGTAATCAAGGTTGGCGTGGTGGTGGTGGTATGAGTGATTAAGATGAAAATGTTGACCCTTATAGGGTTTCATAAATATAAGAGGAGGTAACGGGCAACTTGATCTGAACCAGTGGTCGATTAACCGGTGTTCATTTAGCGATTCAGAAAAAATCTAACAAAGAAGGGGTGGTTGTTGTAGATGACGATGGTGGTTGATGCATGAGAGGGGAGGTTGATGCTGGTGGGTGGTAATTGGAAATTAACCGGTGGGCGGTGATGGAGAGGATAGACCGGCAACGGAGAATATATAGAGAAGAGAAATTAAATTAAGGTTTGATGATGAAAGAGTTTCACAAATAAATGAGAATTTATAACTCGTTTAAGGGTTATTCTAGTTTGCTGAGACTTATGACCCGTGAAAATTATTGTTTGATTATAAAAGAAGTTTGCAAATAAATGAGATGTTATAACCCGTTTAAGAGCTATCCAGGTTTGGTGAGGCACGTGACCTACTTATTTTTTTTAACTTTAATGAGATGCTATAACCCATTTAAGAGCAATCCGGGTTTAATAAGACCAATGACTCGTGAAAATTATTGTTTAGTGATGAAAGGATTTCACAAATAAATGAGATGTTATAGCAGGGTTATCCATGTATGATGATACACCGTGACCCGCTTATTTTTTTGCTTAAATGGATCAAACGCATAGAATCTCACCATTTATGAATTTTTTTATTGGACCTGACACTAAAATGAGCAAATAGCCTAGATACATAACTTTTAAACCATAAGGCTGAAATCCAATAGTTGTGTTAAACTAGATAGATCATCCATCTAATACTACTCAATGACAAGCTCATGTTTCAATTTACATTAAGATATGTTAAACTAGATGGATCATCCGTGTAAGATATGTTTTGCTAGCAAGCAACAATCATGTGACGTAGTGAAGGGGCTAAAAACGCTCATTTTTCATGCCATGTCAACAATACATAGATACCTAGGCTTTCTCCAGTTTTATGCCTAATAGTTGAAGGCTCTTTGTAATAACACCCACCTCTAATTAATTAAAACGTTGACCCACACGATTAAAAAATCCACGTTGTGGGATTTAAAATGTATAGGACAGGCAAGGAATTATATATTTTCAGTTTTCTAGATCCAAGTTGGGTTGTATATGCAATACTTGTTACAATTATGAGTTAACCAACGGTTGATGATATACACTATTCCTTTAATTAGTCACCTCGCTTGCAATTCTTTGGAGCTGATCTCTCTTTTCGTTAAACCATCAAAATCAAAATGATGCATGTCATAGAAAAGTTTGAACATCTCAAAATACCACTAGAAGCAATAAAATTAGCAACCGAATTGCTGACAAGAATTGCATCGGGGGAGGAGGATTCGGGAAAGTATATAAGGGAGAACTAGTTCTTTCTGATATATGTACGATTGTTGCTTTGAAGCGATTAGATAATAAATTTGGGCAAGGAAACCCCGAATTTTGGAAGGAGATCATTACTCTCTCTACTTACAAACATGACAATATTGTTTCTTTATTAGGTTTTTGTGATGAGAGTGGTGAGAAGATCCTTATATATGAGTATGCGTCTAAGGGAAGTCTTGACTCGTATCTCAACAATAACGATCTAAAATGGACTCAACGCCTGAAGATATGCATTGGGGCAGCTCATGGACTAGCATACCTTCATAATCCTGGTGTAACCCACCAAAGAGTATTGCATCGAGATATTAAAGAGTTCCAAATTTGGGTTTGTCTAAACTTGGCCCCGCTAACCAACAATCCTGCATTGATTTTGATCCAACAGCCACGCAGTCAGAATACTTGGGCCAAACGCATGAGACAAAAGGTGTGGACGTCTAATCACCCCTAAGTTGTTAATTATTTTATATGAGAATCTAATGCTTTGCGTATATGCTTAATTTGAATGTGTATGTGGTGATTGTTTGTACCCGTTTCCTATTATCATTTTCATCTTTAGTGTCACCATCACTACATAACTTCGATTTTTATTGTATTACCAAAAGGACTATAAACGGTATCAAGGTAGCACATTTGAGAAAGCAGTTGAGGAAGTTGAAGAACCAGTTGATATGTTTGAAATTACCAGTCATGAAGTTTGGAAGATGAATTGAGGACGATAGTCGTTGCTTCATCATGTAGCTCGGCCATGTTCTCTTTGAGAAAGTGTATTCAAGAAACTCTTGTTCTAGTGGCGTTTGCATGTTCATCACAGTATCACACATGGGATTTGTTGTATTTATGTTTATAATGTGTATAAGAGACTTTTCTTTCGATTCTCTACGTACTTTGGTTTATCATGTTCTTTAATCCGACGATATATGTGAGTTGAATAACAAATGACATTTATTTGAACTTCATAATGTCATTGTAATATACAACAATTACATACACACAATGCAATAACACAGTCAACTAAAGAAATATTATTGTGATATTCACATAATCAAACCAAGTTACATACACAAGGCATCACTATATAATCAGGTGGCATTCAACTTTTTTACACAAAAACAATCCACTATATAAATGGTTGATCTAATTACGATAAATGGTTGATCTAATTACGAGGGTTATAGAGTAACAAAGTTTAAACTTTAGAAAATAATAGAAACACAAAGTCACAAAGACACAAACCATCTAACTTCAAAATAAAAATCAAAGTAGTTTTCATGACATAATAATCAAACCAAGCAAACAACACACTTTCACCTATTTATTTTCTTCCTTCTCCGCCTCTGCAGCCCTCTTAAGCCTTGCACCCAAATGACGCTTGTTCATCCTCTCCAAACGCAATTTAGCATAGGCATTAAACGACTTCATATCTTCGGTAACCTTCACAAATTCAACAGCAGCCTTCTCCCTAACAATAGGCATCTTTGAATATGTTATCTGCAGTTTTATGTTAATGTTAATAAACAAACTAGTTAAATTATTAAACACCCAACCGAGACGAGTTCTCAACTTGCACGGATCATTGTTATATGCTCAATGTTTCAAATTATAATGGTTAAACCGGAATTTATAGTAGACTATTTTTAGACAGTTAACAAATTAGATTTCTCACTAAAATCAAAATGATTACAATAAAGTGACAGACAAACGGGCAACAAGCTGACCGCCACCCCTTTTTGTATAGCAAAACCAATCATACTAAAAACAAAGCTTTTTATGGCTGTTAATATAGTCTTGTTTGGTTTTATTATAAAGAAAATATAAAGCTTACGAAACTAAATACGAAACAAAACATAAAAAAAGTAAAAAAAATAAAAAACTTACGAAAAGTTAGTTCTTGGAAGTTGGAATATAGAAGTCGTAGGATGATGTGGAAGTCGATGTACCTCCTTGGCTCCTTTTATTTCCTGCCAACCATTTAACACCTAGTGGGCTGTTGAACTCTTGGGCCCACTATGATCTCCATCTCAAAATAATTTCATTTATTTCCTTTTTTGTAGCACAATATTAAACCAAGAATTATACAAATCATTCATGTAAGCCCACGTAATTTAACCGGACATGGTGGCTAACTAACCGAAACCACACCTACAAAACAATATAAAGCAGAGTCCATTCCAACTAAACTTATATATCCAAAATGTTATGATGAGGACGGTTTAAATGAATGGAATGCGATGAAAATAAGTGCTAAAATTAAGCTTTACAAAATAATGAAATATGCATAACAATGAACCTAACAAAGTGACAGAATCTGGTTGGTTAAATATCATGTCAAGTGAAGATCAAAAAGTGAAATGGTCAATGATGAGTTTTAGAGATAACATTATGGGAAATGGTTGGTCAAATGAACAAGTAGGTCATTTTTTTCAGCGACAAAAGGTTACACAAGAAATCCTATGGTACAGTTTGGCTTTTCATGACCACTAATAACTATAAACCACAAATCAAACCGCTCTTTAAAAGTTTAAAATTTTTTCACCCTATAGACAAAATTTTAAAAAAAATGGCATCCAAAGAAAACCTGTGATAAGTTAGAACTGTTTCATGTGTTTAAACAAGGCCATAAAAACCTTTTTTTCTAAAAAATTATATCATACAAAATAGCTAAAACGTGAAATTAAGAGGGGAATATCTTATAGTTTTAATATGGCTTTAATAAATAGAAGACTAGGAGACAAAGTGGCAAGTCTCCGGATTTTATTTGATTTCTTTTTCTGAAGCGCATTTGTTATTTTATTATGCTATAAAGTATACGGCTTTAGATTGTTAAAATGACACAAATGTGAAACGCTACAACTTTCTAGGTTTCAAATTTAAACATAAATAACTTTTATATACTATTGAAGAGGTAGGTCCTAGCAGAGCCCAGTTGGACCCGCAAGACTCACCTTGAAGAGGGACGTCTGCGCAAAGACCAACTGGATCCGCAGGACCCACCATGCTCAGAGAGATGAAGACCTTACGCATAGTACGCCAGCTGTTCCCGCAGGAAAAGCCTCCCAATGGTAAAGTACCCCGCCTGTTCCCGCAGCTGCGGATTCAAGCCATCAGGGAAGGCTACCCGCACTAATAGTAAGGCTACACGCACAAGGCATAACTCTTAATACTTCAGCAATGTCACCTGAAGAAGGAATGAGCAAGGCGGGAATACTCCCGCCCAAATGAGCCAGTCCGTATGCTTCTGGAAGATCTTTTGTACTATACCTGCCAAGGTATGGACAAAATAGACAAGATCTGACCAAAGCAGCCCATGAAACAATCACAGGGTGACAGCTCACCGACAATAGTACGAGGAGGAGCATGCTCCAGTACAAAATGTCACTATCAGCCGCTGCCTACCCACCAACCCTCATCGTGGCACGTACATAGCCTGTAGTTGGTGGAAAAGGAATAGTACACAGCCGGCCATGTCACTATCAGCCGCTGCCTACCCACCAACCACCAGCATGGCACGTACGTAGCCCACAGTTGGTGGAAAAGGAATATTATACAGCTGGCCGTACCTGCTTGGAAACCTACCTTCGGCTATAAATACTCCAACACCTTGGAACGGTATGATCATCTTATATCATCTCATATCATCTGATATTATATTATCTTCTCTAGCTATTTCTCTTAATATACACTTATATTCAGAGCAATCTAGTCTGATTCTCACGCCGGAGGGTGGTCACAAGGAGGAACCCCCCCTTCTCAGTGACAAGCTCACGGTGTCTGTTTTGCAGGTCATCAGAAGAATAACCATCTTTGCCGGACCTAACCCTCGTGGGAAACATCTACTTAACCCTAAGATTATCCGTAATTTGCCGGGGTCACTTAGTGTTTCTTCAACTATATTATTATTATTATTTAACAGTTATAATTATCAGTCAACCCACTTATTCATTCAATCAATCGAACCCAAGAAACCCAAAACCCGTAAGCACAACCCGAATAACACCCCTAGGTAATTATACAGCACTCTTGTTGTGAACACCAATTGGTTAAATTTTAACTCAAATGCAGTATAGAATGAAAAACCTTGGTGCTAATCACACCATTCTCTCATAACAAAAACAAAGTTTAAACTTTGGGATAATAATAAAAAACACAAAACATCTAAACTCCAAATAACATTCAAAACAGTTTTATAACATAAGTTAACCAAACAAACCAACCAATATCCTTTCACCTATTTCTTCTCTTCCTTCTCCGCCTCTGCAGCCCTCTTAAGCCTTGCACCCAAATGACGCTGGTTTGTCCTCTCCAAGCGCAACTTAGCATAAGCATTAAAGGACTTCATCTCTTCAGTAACCTTCACAAGTTCAACAGTCGCCTTCTCCCTAGCAATAGGCAATACCGGACCTTGAACCTGAGTAGCAGTTGCAAGCTCTTCTGGTGTTGAGTCACCCGCCTGATTCAAGAAAAAGAAAAACCACACAATTATAAAAAGCAAGTAATGTATAATGCTGACGAAGCATTTAAAATAGTTTACCTTTGTCTTTCTTGCGCGTCTTGGGAAGACAACTAACTTACCCTTGAAGGTCTTTAGCCTCTGAACATTCGCTTGTAAACCTTCCAAAGAGCGGTTCCTGCGCCTGTGGTCCACAGCGATACCGATGGTCGGAGCAAGTTTCTTGGGAATACCCGCAGCCTGTTTTTACAAAAACAAGTTTAAAACTTTCCAGCTAACTTCTAATAAAACCATTTAGATGACTTAAATACAAAACCGAGCACGTCTTACCTTCAACTCTTCAAGAGAAAATCCCCTGCCCTCCCTAAGTTTCATGTTGTATTTCAAGGTTTGACCATGAACCTGGGGACGGAGCTTTCCAGCAGGCCTCGGGAAAACCTTAACCGCCTTCGCTTGCCTAGCTGTAAATATATATATAAAAACATCAACAGTGAGACACCAACTTAACTAAAATGAAACAGAGTAAACAAACTAGCTTTAATGACACGTCAGAGCTTACCATTGCGTCTCCTGGTTTTGCGGGCAGGTTGGTTGAACCAGGTCTTGACATAATTTTGCCAATGCTTCTTGAAGTGGCCGTTGGGGATAACGTTGTTGTGCTTCACCATGACTTACCTACAAAAGGCATCATATTGCTTTATTAAGTATTGAGTGTGAGCAATAGCCAAACAGTTAAACAAAACCGAACCGTAAACCGACAAAACCGAACCGTAAACCGACAAAACCGAAACAAAATCAACCAAAAACCGAGTTAACCAAAATAATCAGTTATGAAACTGAAAACCTACAAAGCCAAACCGAAATTAACTGAAATAACATAATCAGTTATGGGATCTTTTTGTGCGATTAGTTAACCAAAATTAATAAAATCGACTTGAACCATTAATATTTCCATATATTGAATTCTAGCTTTTATACCTCCATTTCATTTACTTCTAAGCGAAATTAACCAAACCAACAAAATAACCAAATAAACCAAACACATTAACCGAAAACCGATTACTTAATAAACCAGTTTTAGTTTGCAAATACTAATATTAACAATCTAAAACACATTCACAAATACTTTATCTTAGGATCTTCATTCACAGCTGACTAATATTATTGTGCATTGGCAGCATTGTAACTAATAATCAAATTCAACTAATTACAAACGTATTCTATGCTAGCTAAACGAATTATAGCAAGAGTTAATTAATTAATAAGAATATGAAAGTGAGCAACCCGAGGATACAGAGAGATTGAAGAAGCAGAGGAATCGGTGGTGGCTTTGGTATTAGAGTGTTTTAAGTTAGGTGAAGTTGATTGTGACCTAGATCTAACGGCTCAGATTTCATGTCATGGTAAATGGGCTGGACTAACTAGGATATAAAGATTGAGCCCAATGGGTCGTAAGTGTGTATGCAAAACTCAAGACTAGGGCCGGGCGAGTGTAGGTCAAGACGTCAAGTCTGTTAACCTCTGGATTTTGGACTTGATACAAGCTAAATACCTTGAAAAGAGCTAAGCCTTATCGAGCCCGACCCCAACCTCAAAACAAAGTTCTTTTTGTTATCTAGCCCGAGCTTGAGCCTTGTATGGAAAATCGTTGAGCCGAAGGAGCCTTGTGTAATTTTATGTTCTTAAATGTTTGGACTTCTATGTATTAGTTTCACATTATAAAACTAGGCACGTGCTGAGCTTAGGCTCATTGAAGGTTTTTTTTCTCAAATTAGCTCGAGCCCTCTCGAGCTTCATTTTTAGCATACAACTTGAGCTCGAGCTTTGAAAAAGACTAACGAGTCTAACTCGAGCTGAGCTTAGGCTCGTCGAGGTTTTTGTCTTTCAAATTAGCTCGAACCGAGTCTATCTCGAGCTTCATTTTCAATATACGAGTCAAGTTTGAGCTTCAAAAAAGCATAACGAGCCGAGCTCGAGTGGCGTAGGGCTCGGGTTGAGCTCGACTTATTTGCACCTTCTATCAATATCATTCTCTTACATTTCCATATTATCATCCCTTCCTCCATTCATTTTTTTATTGCAAATTATTATTGTTTTTTTTTCTTTTTTTGTAGTAAATTCAAAACTGTTTCTTTCAAATTTTGTGTTGCTTAAAATAAGGGAAAACACTATAAAATAGTAACCAAGTTTCAAGTTTGTGTCAATTAAGTCACTCATATTTTTATTTTTGTCTCAATCAGGTCACTCAATTTTCAATTTGTCTCAATTAGGTCACTTAAATTTCAATTTATGTTTTAAAACGAGAGGGAAAAGTTCTATATTATCGTAATATATACTGATAAAAATTAAAAAAATGTTGCTTTTAATAACGTTTTAGTTATTTATGAACATACAATATTAAGGTAAAAAAAATAGTATTAGAACATTTATTGAGAGTTGAGTGACCTAATTGAACTAAAATTAAAAGTTGAGTGACCTAATTAAGACACATTGAAAGTTGAGTTACTTAATTGAGACAAAATAAAAAATGAGTGACTTAATTGGAACAAACTTAAAACAAAACAGGTCACCTCGTTTCAATTTCTTCGTATAGCTAATGGCTCTATGACTTCAACGTTTAAACTTAACAAAAATAAAATGAGATCAAATCACAAAGGAAATGTAAATAAACAAATGTAAAACTATCAAGCAAAACATTCTGCAACAGTCATTCAGTTTAACCACAAGAAACTGTAATTTCATATTTTTGCAAAAATCCAATACTTATTTATGCCGTTGCTGAAAAAACATCAAAGTAACAAACATTCTACACCCGACGCTGCTTCTTGCGCCGACACCCGTTATGTGGCTTACGTGTCGTATCTTCAAGGTACACAATCGGGTTTTTATCAGACCTCGAGTTAGTGTACCCATCTCTAAAACTCAAAATAGCCAACTTCTTTTTCTTAAAAAAAGTGAACCCGTTAACCTTCATCACAACCGACTTTAACCCCATACGTTTAGCCTCTCGTCCCACATGTTCACAAGTTGCTTCAGCGGAATATTAGAAACCTTCGGTCCGCCTTTCATTTCAGCCAAACTACCCGCAGATGACCCCATTTTCTTGTTCCCTTTAGAATCAGTTACTGTCACGAACGTATTATTGCGCATAATTTTAACATGAACTATATCTGCATTTTGCTCTACCCCAGATCGGTAATTTTCATTCTCTCTCATAAAACCCCCAGAAAAATTCATATTCCTACCAGATAAACCAGATTGAGATTGGTCAAAACCTTGCACATATGGTCTACTGTCCTGACCCGTTTCACTTAGGTCTCGAGATTTACCCATGTCAGCAAACTTTCTGGTCAAATTCTGAAAGAACTCTGGCTGAATGGGTAGTTGTCCTCTGTTTATATCGGCCAATCTTTGATGTGGACCTTCAAAAGATCTAGCATAGTTTTCTCTAAAAACAGGCCCGTTATTCGCGCCTCCAAAATATCCAGAATTGTTTTCTCTCTCAACAGGCCCATTAGTCACGCCTCCAAAATATCCAGAGTTATTTTCTCTATCACCACGCCCATTATTATCGCCTCTCTCAAACTCCTTTGGGCCCACAGTATGGATAGAGTTTGCAAAGTTTAATGAGGCAGGAAGATAACTTTTTTGTGCAAAACCTAATTTCATGCCCAAGTTTCCTAAATATTTAGGGACAACATTGTGAAGAACGCGAGTTGGACTTTGGTAGTTCTCTGAAATTCCTGAAAGAGGTACACGTTTTGTAATTTTTAAAAAAAATCCAATTTTGATGTGATATCTAAAAAAGAGAAGTGTTGAAGTTTTCATGGGACACAAGACTTGTTAGAGCATATTGATTTTGACTTATGTTTTTGAAATGATATAACACCAATATTATCTTAATATTAGAAAGTTAACTACTTAACTATATTTCTTTCATACTTAATCGCTTCTCTAATCTTAATCATGTCTTAAAATCTCTATAAAAAGCTTCCCTCTGTGTGTCTTGTTTCATTATAACAATAAATAAAATCATCCTAAAACATGAAGGTAGAATTACTTTAATTTCATTTTAAACAAATCACCTATTACTTTTATATTAACTATGCCATCTCAAACAATATATCCCTCTCTCTTTTACCAGTCAAAGTGAAAAAATGCTTTATTTTCAGTATTTTCCACTTTACATCAATTGTAACATCCAATTATCAAATACAAACTTTACATTAACCTTATACAACATACAAATAAGAAAATTAAAAACCACGACCATCCAATGAACTTGTTATCTGATGGCCAAACATGCTATCACACGGTTTTTTATTTACATATGCTTTAAGGTCAATGCAAAGCCTATATTCGCTCACTAAATGTTGCAATTGATATAAGTAAAAAAACTAAAACAGAACACATTTCTTTCAACAAGTAGAAAGTGGGACGGTTATATTGTTTGAGAAGCATAGTTAATATAACAGTAACTGATTGAGTTGTTACAAATAAAAGAAATCAACTTTCAAGCTTTATCATGATTTTAATTATACTTATATATATACTACAGATCTAAAATACCTCAATCATAATACACTTATTATAACATGAACCCTAAACAAAAGCCCCAAATTCTAAATACCTAAACACATACATCATCATTATATATGAATTGAAAACATTAATATAACAGCTTGCCTGAAAACAAGTCACGCTTTTGTCCGATTTGACCGGAGATCCGGCTCTTGCCGGGAACCCGAGAAATGATTTGCTTGAAGACCATTGGATTGAATTTGGCTCTGAATTAGGGTTTCTACGATGAAGTGAAGTAATAAAAAAGAACCCGGTTTTAATAGATTCAGTCCTTTATTCTTCTTGTGAAGTTTTAACACTTTTATAATATAAAATTGATGACGGGAGACCATGGAGCATGTGACTTTCACTAGTTGGATCTTTATACTGAACGGGTTTTATCTTACCGTATTGTTGTTCTTTCAAGTGAGCGTTCACAGGCGTTGGCCTTAGGTTTGGGATTTTCTCGGATTGAAATATGAATGTATCCCGATGTTGTGAATTTAGCCAGTAGCAAATGTAGATGATTCGTTAGCAAGTTAAAGAAAAGTTATAATATGTGATTTTTGAAAGGCTAAACCAAAAAAACTAATAAAAGATAAATCACTAGTTGGATCTTTATACTGAACGGGTTTTATCTTACCGCATTGTTGTTCTTTCAAGTGAGCGTTCACAGGCGTTGGCCTTAGGTTTGGGATTTTCTCGAATTGAAATATGAATGTATCCCGATGTTGTGAATTTAACCAGTAGCAAATGTAGATGATTCGTTAGCAAGTTAAAGAAAAGTTATAATATGTGATTTTTGAAAGGCTAAACCAAAAAAACTAATAAAAGATAAATTACAGAGTGGATGGGAGCAACAAGCTTGTGTGGAATGCGACCATCAGTGTTCCCAATTCAAAAGATCAAAACCAACAACGTTGATGTCGTTGTTGCTAACTGCTAGAAATTCTGATTCCATACTCCAAAACCAACGCAAGTTAGTCGGTACCGTGTTGGTTGTGATTCAAAGGTAAAAGGGATGAACAATACAAATTTTAATTATTTGAAGTTCGATGGTTTGATTTTTTTTTATTATTATTATTTTCGCTCCCCCCTCCACTCCTCTCCAAAAAAAATCAGTATAAGTTTCTTTTGTAAATGAATCGAAATTTAGTGGAAGTGTTATGCAAAACGTTTCTTTATATATGTTTATTTTATAAAAAATGAACAAGAAAACATGTCATTTACGTTCGCTAGTTAAAATTTGCTAGTTTTTTTATATCCAAATAAAATTTTAGGTATAGCACAATTTAATCCATTTAGCTAGTTAGAAATAAAAACAAACACAAAATATTTCATCTATATATAAATGATTTATTACCCCTAAATTTTCAAAACTCAGCTTACAAAGTCAAAAATGGTTCATCTTGAAATCTTTATAGAATAAGTGCATTTGGATATCTTTGAAAGCAACTAATAAACGCATCAATGCAGTAAATTATAAATCCAAACTTGAAGAGGTAGGTCCCAGCAGAGCCCAGTTGGACCCGCAAGACTCACCTTGAACAGGTACGTCTGCGCAGAAACCAACTGGATCCGCAGGACCAACCATGCTCAGAGACGTGACGTCCTTACGCGCAATACGCAAGCTGGTCCCGCAGGAAATGCCTCCCGATGGTGAAGGACTCCGCCTGTCCCCGCAGCCTCGGATACAAGCCATCAGGGAAGGCCACCCGCGCAGCAAGGCTACACGCACAAGGCACTTAGCTCTCAATCACTCAGTGTCACCTGAAGGAATGAGCGAAGCCGGGAACTATCCCGCACAAGGGCGGGAGGGGGAATACTCCCGCCAAAATAAGCCAGTCCGTACGATACAGGAAGATCTTCTGTACTGTACCTGACGAGGTATGGGAAAAAGATCTGACTAAAGATACGACAGCTTACAGACACAGTATGGCGAGCAGCATGCTCCTGTACTGTGTCACTATTAGCCGCTGCCTACTCACCAACTACTGCCATACCACGTGCGTAGCCGGCAGTTGGTGGAAAAGGAATAGTACACAGCAGGCCTGGTCACTATCAGCCGCTGCCTACTCACCAACTACTAGCAGGGCACGTGCGTAGGCCACTGTTGGTGGAACAGGAACACTGTTGCAGCCGGCCACACCTCCTTGGAAACCTACCTTCGGCTATAAATACCACAAATGGTATGACCATCATATCTTATCTGATATCATCATATTATACCTGATATCTGCTCTAGTAATCTCTTAAATATACATTTATATTTAAAGAGCAATCTAGTCTGATTCTCACGCCGGAGGGTGGTCACAAGGAGGAACCCCCCCCCCCCTTCTCAGTGACAAGCTCACGGTGTCTATTTTGCAGGTTATCAGAAGAACCATCTTCTCAGGGTCTAACCCCTCGTGGGAAACATCTATCTAACCCCCAGGTTACCAGTAATCTGCCCGGGGTCCGGTTGGTGTTTCTTCATTGGCGCCATCCGTGCATAAAGCTAGAACTTTATTTTTCTCCAGTTTTTTCAAACTTATAAGATGGTTAGAGAAATTCCGGTAACCACAACCCCAGCTACTGGGGGGAATACCGGCAACACAGTTTTTGCAAACACTACCCCAGCTACCCAAGCCGGGGCAAGTGAAGTAAATTTTACGAACACTACCCCAGTTACCCAAGCTGGGGCAAGTGCAGTAAATAATCGCTCACTGGGAATCACCGATACCCAGTTAGAGAAACGAACAAGACTTCCCCGCCAAACACTCGATGAAATTAAGGCATGGGCGGAGGCACGACAGAGGGAATTCCAAGCTGAGTTGGACGAACGCTTGCGTTCCGTCCAACAGGCTGACGAATTCGAAGATTACTTCGATGACTCGGAGGAATCCGACGCGAACCCTCGCCATAGGGCAAAAGGGAAGCGTAAGGAAACGGACTCCCAACCGAAAAGGCTTTTTGGACAAGCCTTCAAACCAAAAAGCACAGGTGGAAGTCCACGAGACTTCTCCAAAACGTTCAGACCAAACGTTGCAAATGCGGGAACGTCCAAATTTGCAAGGGACATTGCGGAAGCAATCGCCCCAAAGAGTGCCAAACAAATGCCTAACATAGGCACATATGACGGTATATCTGATCCAGACGATCATTTGAACAGGTTCATAGCGGGGGCAACCGTCAGCAATTGGACGGAACCCACGTGGTGTTACATGTTCCAAATGACGCTTGTTGGGGCTGCTAGAGCTTGGTTTGATCGTCTACCGGTCAACCACATCTACGACTGGGCAGACTTCCAGCAGAAGTTTAGCCAACACTTCAGTCAGCAACGGAAGTATACCGAGGAGCAATGGACAATCCTCAAATGCATACGAGAAGAAGATGAATCTCTGCCAAACTTCATCACTCGCTTCAACTCAAAGAAGCTAAGTTTGGGCAATATCAGCGAAGATCTTGTTCGCGCTGCCTTCATCCAGGGCGCGCATGACCCAGAGCTCATCCGCACCCTAACGGGTAAAGATGGCATGCCGTCCACATGAGATGCCATCATGACAGCAGCAAAACGCTATGCGGAAACGGAGAAGCAACTGGGTAGAGATCTCCCACAGAGCACAAACCTCTACACTCAGAAGACGAGAGAAGACAACGTCCTCACCGCCCGACTAAATAAAAAGCGGAAGCTAGGCATTTGGCAGTCAAGGGTAAACCTTGACACCTCATCCGGCTTGCAACATCGATTGGGCGGAAGGGATAATGTACAGCCGCACCGGAACTCCAGATGGACGCCACTCACCAAAAGCGTCACTGAGATATTCGCTACTGAAGAGCTCCCGTGGCCAAAGCCTCCAATAGTCCGACATCGTCATGATGCTGATCGGAGCAAATACTGTGACTTTCACAAGACAAAAGGCCACAACACTGAAGAATGCATAGACGTAAAAGACATGGTCGAAGCATTTGTCAGAGATGGGACGCTCGCGCACCTCGTGGCGCAATAAAGGCTGAGCTGGCGGGTGCGTGTAGAACCTCAGCTGGGGAAAACACGAATAAAAATTCCAGCTTCAATGTCGAGACTACATGCTGCGTAAAGAACGAGATCCCGAACCAGGTGCGTATCGGCTCGATGGCACTCCCATCCCAACATGGAAGGGAGCTCATTTACACAGTTTGCATGTAAATCAATTCCAATTTGTAAAGAAAAGGCCAAGAGCCACTTCTAATGGAAATGATTCTCTTTAGAACATCGAAGCTGATGATTTTACTTTTCTGAACACTAATATGCCGGCTTTCACCGCATAATTACGTGAAGTCGTTGCGTGGGAAGGCGGTCCTACCCGCACAAACCCAATAACAGGACAAAACCTTCACGCAGGTCAGTTGAAGGGGAAGAGTTCAATTATCCCATTAAATGAAAGTGCCGGTCTATCCGCATGAATCAGGAAAGGAAACTGAACACTAACCTATCGACAACCGCGCGTCGAACGGTTCAAAACAAATTTCTTAAAAGGATGAGGAAAACCCACACGCAGGTCAGATAAGGGTAAAGTTTTGACATCCTACTAAGTGCAAGTGACGGTTCCACCCGCACAATCACGAAAGAGAAAGCAAAACTTCACACCTATTATCTACCACGTTCAAAGGTTAACTTATCCTCAAAGGATGAGGAAAACCTACACGCAGGTCAGATAAGGGTAAAGTTTTGCCATCCTACTAAGTGCAAGTGACGGTTCCACCCGCACAATCACGAAAGAGGAAGCAAAACTTCACACCTATTATCAACCACGTTCAAAGGTTAACTTATCCTCAAAAGATGAGGAAAACCTACACGCAGGTCAGATGAAGGTTAAAGTTTAGCCATCCTACTAAGTGCAAGTGACGGTTCTACCCGCACAATCACGAAAGAGGAAGCAAAACTTTAACCCATTATCAACCACGTTCAACAGGTTAACTTATTCTAAACACTTGGAAAATTGCTAATTTAAACTAAGTATGCAAGTCATAAGTTTATAAAGCAAGGAACCCAGAGAAGGAAATAACAATCTTATACGCAAAAAGATTTGTATTTCACAAGATATATTACAAGAATGGCCGGGTAACTACCCGCCTACAAAACAAAATCTAGTATATCCTAGCAGCGGGAAGGGATCTTCAGAATCAAGCTTCAGGACCACTTCCACTTGGACCCGCCCCATCAGTGGAGCGTGGCGGTTCAAGGAAAGCCTTGAGGATAGCAAGTCCATCATCAGCAGCAGCGACTTCCTTCACCTTCTCCACCACCGGATGCGGGAAGGCGGCATATTGGTTCACCGCTTGGTCATATGCAGCTTCGGTGTCCACATTGAACAAAGGGAAGTTGGAAGGCGGAAAGCCTCTCTCAACGAACCCTAGACCAAGCAGGAAGCCGGCCTTTTCCCCATCCTCATGAGAAGCGTTGAGGGCTGCGCTCATGGCATCATCGTAAGTAGTCTCTGAGAAGACCCGATGCACAACCTACAAAAAAAATACAAGTGTCAAACACCTTTTCTATGTGCAAAGGAAAGCGTGAAGACGTAAAGCTAAACATACCTGAGACAACGCTTCTCGAAGAATCCATTCCTTGGCAACCAGAGCTTCTTTAAGGGCGGCTTGAGCTTGGGTGCAGGCGCGTTCGGCTTCGCTTTTGTTAAGTTTGGCAAGTAGCACTTCCTTTGCGGCAGCCTCTTCGACGCCCTTAAGCTTCCGTTCGGTATGGTCAAGCACGCCCCTCTGGTCCAAGATCTCCTGGAGCTTCTTGGCATCTTCCATCGCCAAGGCATCATGAGCACGTTGGAGAGCCTCTAATCTGGCCTTGAGCTCCTCGTTCTCCACGCGTAAAGGCTCAGCAACGGCTTCAGCCTTGGTGGCCCTCTCGGTTGCGTTCCTCGCAGTCTCCTTAGCCAGCCGAAGCTGTTTCGTTAACAGCTTGGGCAGCCTTGGAGCGGGCCTCGAGTCGCGCTTGAACCTCAACCTCGAGGGCCTTGAAGGCCTTCTCCTTCTCCGCAGCAGCTGCGGCCAACTGTTGGTTCTCCTCCCGAAGAGCCCGCGCTTGAGATACATCCTTGGCGCGAGCGGCTTTCAACTTGTCGTTTTCACGACAAAGCAGCTCGACGCGCGGCTGCATCCGGGCCTGGAGAACCCGAAGCTCATTGGTTAGCCTACCCTCCTGGTAGCTAGCCATGGCTTCCCCCAACGCACCATGGGGAGCAGCGTGGCGAGCCCATTCCACGCACTCCACAGGGGTACGAAGGGTTGTTCTTCGGCGTATGTTCCATCGCGGAACATACACTTCATTGGAATCCGACACTGCAAAAAACAAAAAAGCAGTTAGGAAAAAAATGATAAATAAAAGTGAAAAAGGGCCAAAGGAACCCTACGCACCTGTAGGGTCTATAACAGGCCGATAGCCGCCGAACCCATCACCTGAACCCAAAGAAAACCCATCCAAAAGGTCAGGCAGATGGGAAGGTGGCAAAGATTGGCGAGTACTCCCATGCGTACCTGATGGGCCGGCCGTCGGTGCCGGTGGCGGGGGCATGGTGGCAGCCGCCGCAGTCGCTGCCGCAGAATCCGCAGCAATCGTAACCGCCGGCTCGGTGAAGGATGCTGTAAAAATCGCACTCACGGCCGGCGGTGACGTCAACTCGGCTGGAACAGTCGGCTCAGAGTGAGCAACTGAACCAGCGGGAGCAGGCGCAGGCGCCTGGGTCGACGCCTCAGGTAGGCTGACCAAGCCTACCGTCATCGGCGGAGAGGTACTACTCGGCACTCCACCCTGGAATGCGTCAACATCCACGCCTGCACAAGAAGATAAGTGTCAATAAATTTATAGTGAAATCTACAAAGATAAGGATGTTTGTACTTACGGGTTTTCTTGAGCTTGAACGTACGGACGGGCGGGGACGAATCCGATGGAGCCGGTCTCTTGACGCCGGCCACCGTCGTCGCCATTGGTACTCCGGAGGTAGCAGTCGTAGCCTCCGGAACAGTGGTCTTCTCACCACCGGGGTTCCCCGCTACCTCTTCATTATCTGACTCACTGTCAGATAGGACCACTGGATCGGCTGTGGAGGCCACCTTCTCCTTCCCTTTCCCGCCGGCAGCCCTCTTCTTCCGCACCAACGGAGGACCATCTGCGGATTCCTCAGAAGAAGACAGGATGTCAGGAATTCCAGCAGCGGGTACAGCATTGAGAGGGGGAGGATAGAATAACGCCTTACCTGGCCGCCGGTAGCTCAGGATCTCGTGGCCCAGCGGATAGACCTCCACAAACCGATCCGCTGTTTGTTCCAGGATGGGCAACTCGTTCTCGTCTAGAGCACGAGTACCCACCCGCACGGGACCGTCAGCTTCCCGCGGGTACAGGAGCGACTCCAAATCGTTCCCCTCTGAAAGAAAAGAAACAATTAGAAGCCAAACTCAAATCAGCAAAAAAGACAAGACATACCATAAGGAATAGAATTCAAACCGTATTCGAGAAGGATGGGAAACCGAGACGCCTCCTTCCATACCCGGCTCATCCCCAGCATTACCATCCCGGACTCCGGGAACCGGTAAACCGGAGATTGGACAAGAGATATCTTCGCGAACCATTCCGCCTCCTGGTAGCTGGAAGCGTGAAGGCTCGGAAGCGCTTGCCCCTTCTTAAACTTCATGGCAATGGGGATGGCGCGGGCAGAAATGTAGAAGAACTCCCGCTTCCACGATCGGAGACTGCGCTCGGTCGCGCAAATCTTCAAACCCTTAATCCGGGTTGTCAGGGTGTACCACCCCTGGATGCACCTCCAAGTATAGAAGGTCATCAGGCGGTCCACATAGGGCTCAATGCCCAGAATTCGGCACACCCACTCGAAGTGCCGAACCTTGGCAATCGCCATCGGATGCACCTCGGTCAGGTGCACACCGTGCCTCTCCAGGACACGGTACACAAACTTTGTCAATGGGAACCTAAGGTTCCCATAAACAAAGAATGCAGCATATACCCCGATCTTGCCACTGGGGGCATCGTACACAGTCTGCTGAGGTTCAGGAAACTCAGGCTCAAGAGACTCAAGCATGAATTTCCTGACGACATACTGGTACAGATCGATAGGTAGAGCACACTGGCACTCGCCAGCAGTACTCCTATCGTCAGCTACAGCTTCAGCATCATGAGAAGACATATTGTAGAGGAAGAAAAAATGATTTCGGAGGAATGCTCAACTGAATAAGGGAGTATTCACCAGAAATCGCCTTAGAGATGAAGAGAATAAATGAATGTGTGAATTACAAAGGACCCTCTCCCTCTTTATATAGTGATCGCAATTAATGCGATGAATTTAATGCGAAGGAGAGAGAAATTGAAGGTGCAATAAAACCGTGACATGTGGCACCGGGCAAGCTGGCAACAGCTGTTGACAGGACGAATGCCATTAATTTCGCGGCCACGCGCCCGAAAAATCGCGCCCACGCGCCGTAAAAAGCGTCTGGAATGACCATGTACTGTCACGTCACCATAACTTCCTGCACGTCCTGACACAGTCAGAAGAAACTGTCGCACGACGTTTCAGAGGTTTGGACTGTTCCTATCTTTCCACCAACCTTTCGAATTTCAAAATTCAAAATTTAAAAATATTAAAAAGTAAACGGGAAAATACCCCTTACCTTGGCAAACAAGTAACCGTAAGACGGATGCGGGTAAAGTGTAAAGGCAAAACCCTTCACGCACCTAGCACCCGCAGGGAATTGAAGCCAAGTAAACCTAGGCAAACAAGTAACCGTAAGACGGATGCGGGTACAGTGTAAAGGCAAAACCCTTCACTCACCTAGCACCCGCAGGGAATTAAAGCCAAGTAAACCTTGGCGAACAAGTAACCGTAAGACGGCTGCGGGTACAGTGTTAAGGCAAAACCCTTCACATACCTAGCACCCGCAGGGAATTGAAGCCAAGTATTCCTCGGCAACCAACTAACTATAAGACGGGTGCGGGTACAGTGTAAAGGCAAAACCCTTCACATACCTAGCACCCGCAGGGAATTGACGCCAGGAATACCTTGGAAGTAACCGTAAGACGAGCGCAGGTACAGTGTTAAGGCAAAACCCTTCACATACCTAGCGCTCCGCTGGGAATTGAAACCAAGAAGGATCTTCTGGGCAATGCTTGCGGAAACGGAAATAACATCCCCGCATAGCGGGAACGTCGAGAACTACGTTGTTTGAAGCTCCAGGATGGAATTGGTGGTCTTAACATAATTGATCACTATGTTCAAAACTACCAAAACCTCATGGAGAATCAAAACAAGTGGGACTCAACGCTCCTGACTTGCGAGGAGGTTACAGACCTACCCGCATCATACCTAAAGACCAAGCAGGAAACTCGGGAATTTCTGCAAGTGACAAGGACTTCCGCGGGAGAAATCCCCATGGAAAACCTTAAAAACCCCCTTTTCAAAAACCCTTTGCTTAAGTCCAAAAGTTCACCTCACTTTATTAAACACGCATGAGAAGAACATTGGACTGGGGGGACTTGAAGAGGTAGGTCCCAGCAGAGCCCAGTTGGACCCGCAAGACTCACCTTGAACAGGGACGTCTGCGCAGAAACCAACTGGATCCGCAGGACCAACCATGCTCAGAGACGTGACGTCCTTACGCGCAATACGCAAGCTGGTCCCGCAGGAAATGCCTCCCGATGGTGAAGGACTCCGCCTGTCCCCGCAGCCTCGGATACAAGCCATCAGGGAAGGCCACCCGCGCAGCAAGGCTACACGCACAAGGCACTTAGCTCTCAATCACTCAGTGTCACCTGAAGGAATGAGCGAAGCCGGGAACTATCCCGCACAAGGGCGGGAGGGGGAATACTCCCGCCAAAATAAGCCAGTCCGTACGATACAGGAAGATCTTCTGTACTGTACCTGACGAGGTATGGGAAAAAGATCTGACTAAAGATACGACAGCTTACAGACACAGTATGGCGAGCAGCATGCTCCTGTACTGTGTCACTATTAGCCGCTGCCTACTCACCAACTACTGCCATACCACGTGCGTAGCCGGCAGTTGGTGGAAAAGGAATAGTACACAGCAGGTCTGGTCACTATCAGCCGCTGCCTACTCACCAACTACTAGCAGGGCACGTGCGTAGGCCACTGTTGGTGGAACAGGAACACTGTTGCAGCCGGCCACACCTCCTTGGAAACCTACCTTCGGCTATAAATACCACAAATGGTATGACCATCATATCTTATCTGATATCATCATATTATACCTGATATCTGCTCTAGTAATCTCTTAAATATACATTTATATTTAAAGAGCAATCTAGTTTGATTCTCACGCCGGAGGGTGGTCACAAGGAGGAACCCCCCCCCCTTCTCAGTGACAAGCTCACGGTGTCTATTTTGCAGGTTATCAGAAGAACCATCTTCTCAGGGTCTAACCCCTCGTGGGAAACATCTATCTAACCCCCAGGTTACCAGTAATCTGCCCGGGGTCCGGTTGGTGTTTCTTCAAAACTCTTGGCCTAAAGTTGCAAGCTTTAAAGAGTTATATCTATTGCTCAATTCTTGTACAACCTAAATTCCTAAACATAAGTAATCATGAAGCACAAGATATCATAATTTACTTCCAAGTTCTAACAACAGAAGAAAAAAAAGATCATTTCTAAAAGTTATTGAACAAATTTGGAAAGCTGATCAAGCGCGACGACAAGATTGCTGAGACAGGCGATAAGCTTATCGCCATTAAGTCTAGTTAAATCTGCATTAGACTCACCATTAGCCGAATCCTGTTTCACAATAGCTTCAATTAGCTCTGCATTTTCTCTAAGTTTCTCAGCCATTATCTGTTCTTGATTTTCTTCACTGACTTCAGGTCTCGAGATTGCACTTAGAATGTCGTTTTTTGGTTCTGAACTGCACTCCCCCACTTTGATTTCTTCAGTTTTAGCCTGTCTTTTTGTACTTTGAGTATCTTCTATGCTGCGTTTCTGAGGTATCACCTTTGATCTTTGCTTCTTCGAACCTGATGTTACTTTAAGAAAAAAAAAAGTGTAAACATTTACAAAACGATCTACATAAATCAAGTAACAACCAAAACAATGCATTAACCGGCTTCTCTAAACGATCTACATAAATCACAATATAGACTATCTTCAGAAATCTATATGTTAACATTTAAGAGATTTAAAAAACCTTCATAAGAAATACTACTGTGTATTTCCAGAGAGAAATGGATCCGAAAACTAACAAGATGATAGTCAAAACTCAAAAATCGCATATTTATAGTGTTTACTTCAGTACAGCTTAACCAGAATGATTTCTCTAGCTAATGTTCTAAAAAGGAAGAATAACCATTAATGTTAAAACTTAAAGAGACCCTTTTCTTTCCTTTTCTGATAGCCATCTGGGAAAACTCAAGGCCCCACATATACGCTGCTAACCAGGAGGACCAGGTGTGTTGAACAAGTGAATGCTACTATAAAATCAGATAAAAAATCTAAAAACATTTAAGATCATAAATTATCTTGTTAAGCCAAGTAATGCCAGATTTTCCTCAATACATATGAATTCTATCTAGTTCAACTCTTCATCATCTTTCAAACTTATGCTTTCAGAAAGTAGATTAAGAAGTTATGCTAAACATGGGAATTCCGGTAAGGAACCGAAAAATAGAAAGAAAGAAATACACAATTACATAACATTCGAAGGCATTTATAAAATCGTGATCTTAAAAAAGTAAATACACATACAAACTTGATCGTAAAAACTTAAAAGCGTGATTGCAATCTTCGATGGAAGCGTTTCTTACATGTAAGAGTATAAGGTAACATTTTATCACTTTGATAGATTTAGAACTTCACTTTAGATCCATCAAACTGCAGCAAAATCGTTTCTAAATTTTTTAAGCCAGTGAGCTCAAATTCCATCTATAAACATTAATTTCATGGTCCCAATTTGCTTTTGTTATACATAAAACCTCAAGATTGTTTAGCACAAACAACCACAAGAAAAATCTAAAAAGCTACAAACCAAATTGTCATCTCGTGAGCAAAAAAAACGAACCGTTAACTGAAAAAACTATACGAATAATCATAACCGACAAAGCCGATCGGTTATGGTTAAGTGAATCTAATTAACCGACCATTCGGTTATGGTTATGGTTATGGTTACGGTTAATGCGCCTTCGTTAACCGAAACCAAACCTTGTACGTTTGTGTTTTTCCAAATTTTACATCTCCATTCTAGATTCGAACATGCTTGTGTTTTCTCAAATTTTACATCTCCATTTCTAGATTTGAATATTTAAAATCATACTGCAAGTGTCTATAACCAAGCTTGGAACACCGTAACCAAGCTTGAAATCGGCATACTTCAACTTCAAAACTTCATAATTGAGCTTGGTGTTTACCATAAACGAACCATTTTCAACCATAACAAAAGATATAAATTTTTTATCAAAATAAAATACATTGCACGAGCTTAACCACAAATAACCAAGCTTATCCGAAACCAAACCTGTAACCGACCATTCGGTTATAATTAATCCCTCGTAACCGAACTACACACCCCTATCCCATACAAGTCTTTTCTAACTACAATTAACAACAACTTACACAAACAAACATTAACAAGCCTAAACCACGTAAACAAACACATTCACAGATATTAAAAAAACTTCCCGCAAACCAGTTCCCGTTACCGCCCTAACAATTAATAACCACTTAACAAAACAAGTATTATGCAAATTAACATACCAGATTCAAACAAGTATTATACAAATTAACAAGTATTTCTAAAATTTTTTGACCCAATAAAGAAATCCCTCAAATTATCGGGAAACGTTGCTAACCGAACGAAACTTCCTGTTCATCTGTTCGTGTTCTTCCATTAAGGAAAATAGGAAATGAACTTGTTCGTGAACCGTTCACGAACACAAACGAACGATCACACATGAACGAACGATCACACATGAACACAGTTGAACGAACATGACCTCTGTTCGTAAACAATTATGCTTAATACAATAAGGTTATAAAAGTCATTAAAAAGTATTAAAAACCTTTAACAAACAAGCATAAACAAACTTCCCGGCAAACAGTTTGCCGGACGTTTGGTTCGTTTACAGCCCTAAATTAAACAACACAAATTACCATACCAGATTGAAACATGGAAGCAAGAACCGGTTCCGGGTCAACCCCAACAGCAGGGTCCGACTCAGTATCCGGATCCGAATCATACCCGCCTTCATAATCCCTAACATATCGTTCAATGACAGTAAACACTTCCGAATTAAAAGTGGCCTTCTTGGAAGCAGACTGTTTAATCTTCTTGTAATCAGAGAGCAATGAGTCCCACTTGCGGCGGCACTGGTTGAGGTTGCGGTTGACGCCCAAGGCGTTGCAATTCTCCACGATGATTTTCCATTTCTGGAAGGACGCCAGTGAGCCGCCGCAGTCGGATTCCACGGCGGATACCTCGTTGACGAGGATTAGGGATTCTTCGACGGTCCAGTCGGGTGCTACCTTGGACCGAGTGCGGAGGGTGCTCGCGATGTTGCTGGTGTCATCCATGGTGGGTGTGATGGGGGTGGTTCCGTGATGATGCTGTTTATATAGTGAGTTGAGGTTATTAAAGTTATTTAATGGGCTGAAAGTAAATAAATTTCAAGTGGGGATGTAGCTCAAATGGTAGAGCGCTCGCTTTGCATGCGAGAGGCACGGGGTTCGATCCCCCGCATCTCCATCTGTTTTTTTTACCTTTTTATAATGTTTGACTTAATTGTAGTGTCTACATCTTTTTGCAGGATTCAACTCTGTTGTGGGTTTTTTTTCCCAGAAACCACCCAAGTGGTCAACACATTTTTTTTAATTGAAATCAGCCGTTAGTTAACATCAGTTAGTTCTATTAGGCAAATTCCTCTTTTCACTCATAAACCTAATATATTATTATTATTATTATTATTATTATTATCATCAATAACAAAACCAGGGGTAAAACCGTCTTTTCCACTTTTTTTTCTTTTCAAATTAACCTAATATATAATCAAACACATCACACAAGACCCCGACTAAAACGACTTGTTTAAAAAACGGGTTGGGTTCAGGTTGAAAAACTTAGGTGTTTGAACAAAAACTTTATTAACTATATTTTTATTTCCTTTTTTTCACGTTTTTCATTTTTCTGAAAATACACTTGTAATTTACAAATCATGCATCAGCTTAGTATTCATTTATTCATGTACTAGTTTGAGGCTCGTGTATTACACGGGTAATTGATGAAAAGTTTGTACTTTAACCATTAAATGAAATATAGTAAACAAAACGATCATATATTTTATACAGTTACAACTTACATTAAAATAACAAAAGTTGCATAACTAAGATTGCAAAACTATGTTATAAATAAGTAAAACAGTCCTTGTACACTACACGTGTAATTGTATTGGTTGTTATACATTGTTTATCACAAATCAAAATCTTTAGTTCGTGTCTGCTTGTAACTCTTGATAAGGTAACATATATGTATGCTTATAACTTTTGATATAGCCACGTATAATTGTCCATGTGATAAATAAGATTCTTCAAGTACATACAACCATAGATGAATGAGAATATATCAATGAAACTAACAAATAAAAATATCCATACACATAAAATATCATACTTTTGAATCAATTAATATATATAATGTCATTTGAGATCATGTGGTCATTTTTATCCCAAAAACATGATTATCCAAAAAACCAGATTGCCTGAACTTGGATGATATAGTCATCCTTATAATTTTTTGAACTTGAAATTGATTGATCATGATAAATTTGATGTCATTAATATTCTGTGTATGACAAATTATTAATTGATATTATATTTTACAATTAACAATTGTATAATCAAGCAACATATAAAACCGGAAATTAAAATATAACAAAATGATTTTTTTTTCATTTCATATTAATGGAAAACGACAAAGACATACTAACCTTAAAGCCATGTTCAAATAAAAGTGATTATTCTAAGTTAACATAATAATAGAAGATTTAAGGTTACGTAAAGTGAATGTAGTGATTGTTAATTATAATAGTCGAAATGATTGAATATGGAATGCTTAAATTTTGAATAATAATCCCCTGTTATTAGTTAATATTATGGGAGTTGTCGGACTATTAAATTAATCGATATATATATTTTAAAAACTTATAGAAAAAAAAAAGCAAAGATTTCGGATTTGTTGGAAGCATGGTAAATGACTTTTAACCGGATGAACTATTATTTTAAAAAAATTAATGTGAAAATATATGTTCTGAAGCATTTTGGTCTAAATTGTAAAAGAAAATATTGAAAACTAAATATTAATTTTCTTATTGCCAAAACCATTTATACTACACAAAAAATCATATAAATAAATGACATATACTTCATATAGTTAATCGGTATACATATAGATTATAATTACAATGTTCAACTTCAATAATTTAATGCTAAGCACCAAGATATATATAATAGATATTCTCTATGTTTGCAATATTTATACAAAACGCTTGGAGAAAATTATGGAAATACGCATTTTTCTGAGTTCAAATGCATATGAGAAGATTTTAAATCCAATTTTGAAACCAATCTTATATAAAAATTTATGCACTGTTGCTTGAATCCCAGTTTAAAAAACAATTTGTAGTTTACCATACAAATCCAAATTCTTCGACAATGATGCACCTTTATTTGTTTTAATTTGCAATTACCTATGACTTTAAAACTATATTCTAACAAACATACAACGTCAATTTTAATATTCCTTATTTTTTTATTTCACCATTAATGTTAATGATTGAATCTATTAGGATTTACATATAATAAAAACAAACTTGAATTCATATATTAACATGACTTAAAAGATAAAGAACATATATTGAAATAAGTAAAAAATATGAGAAGAGCTATGAAAGTGATAAGTGGCAAAAATAGGTAGTCTTTTATTAGAAGAGATAGATTTGACTATTTAATGTGTGGAGTTTAGACAATAAGTTAGTTTATGGATTCAAAGCTTATTCAACTACAAACATAGAAAGATACTCCTATCCAAATCATATTTATGATATTTAATAACATGATTTGTTGTTGTTGTGTTTGTTCGTAAGATCAATTATGTTAGTGGTGCTTTGCAACTTATCCGAAGGTCAGGGCACTACTAGCATGGAGCGTAGTTGCATAGCTTTTATGACAAATGGTAGAGAAGGGAGGGTTATTCGTCTAGCTTGTTGCTCGATTTGATAACATTTATAAGTTGTGTTCGTCTTATTAATTTAGTGATTGATTTGAAAAATATAATGCAAGATTAGTAGACTATCATGTTACATTACATTTTTTTATGATAGAGAGAGAAACGTTAGTACAAAAGACCGAAAGATAGTATGTAATGCTAAGCAGTTATGTTTTATAGTTCTCATACCTTCAACGTCGAATGGTATTAAATCAACAAAAGAAACAATGTTGAGAGTGTTGTGAAACAAGCCTAATAGCTAAAACATAGAAGAAGGAGATGTAGGGAGAAAGAAAGAGATTTCATTAATTAGGTGTGTAATACAAGGAGGTACAATGAGATATATATATAGGATAGGAAAACTTGAAGAGAAAGCTAATATATATTAGGTATTGATAACCATAATATTAATACATTTATAACACTCCCCCATGGTTATCAACTTAATACGCTTGGAGATGCTGCCTCATTCAAAACCTTGCTAGGAAAACCCAGTGGGACAAAACCATAGTTAAGGGAAAAAGAGTGCAGCGCGTATTGTCTCCTCCTGATTTATATATCCGTTAAAATGGTAAATATTGATCTTCTGTGAAAGTTTACCCAAAACTTTGGTAGTTAATCATTTACGTCTTCTTCCCTTGACATTCGAATCCTTAAGTTGAAATGTTGTATGATCTTCACGTGAAAACTTCTATTGCTTCATCTGGTAAACACTATGATCCTGTTGTGTTTCTCTGCATCAACAAGACTAACCAAACTTGTTTTGATGGGTTAGTAAAATATAAACACATATCTTTCATACCTGAAATATATGTTTTAACCCGTTGTGATGTCTCCTAGCAGAACACATGCCAATAAATATAAATAAAGAAAATAATAATCATATATAGCTAACAATACGACATAATGCACAAATGCATTTAATTATGGTATTTCCAAATCAACAATATTTCGTATTCAGATAGGAAATTATATAGAGTCATTGTTAGACATCCTTTAACATGCTAAATATGATTAATCTTGTCCATGGTAAAATGTCTCAACATTTTCTAGATGCACTTTGATGGATTTATAAGCATATAATTACACATCTACTCGAATCATAAGTCGGACAATAATCACACTATGGCAAGGTCTTTCAAAAAGAATTTTCTCTTTAAAAGCTCATATGTTTCTCTCAGTGACATGTACATCATCATTGTAAACTGTGATTATAATGAACTTTTAATAGTGAAATTTTGATAAAAGTATGGCTAATTATATCCAACTTATCTCCCTCTTTATCAAAATATCTCTTGATTTATGTCAAGCTCAATCCAAATAATTTATTCCATAAGCATAAATCCATGCATTTACCAATCCATCATGGACTTCTTTTCAACTTGACAAATTATGCATAAGCATTCACTTTTTCAGGATTTTCTGCATAAACTTGCTCATTAACATATCATTTTATATCACATATCAAAAATCCATATTGTATAATTTCTTTGTTTATTGAGATATTGTACGTTCTCTTCTATATGTATGTTTATTGATGCACAAGAAGTTCATCATTAAGATGTATCAATTAACCTTTCAAGTATTCAACTACCTTAGGAAACTCTTCAGGAGTTCCATTTATGTTCAACATATCAATAGTCATAACGTATTCACATATGACTTTATACATAACAATCATTATGTCCTCGAGAACTTACTTTACATGATTTGATAATTCAAATCCTTCGTAGATTTTATTGTAAACTTTCAGTATTAACTGAATAACAATATTTATTAGACGCATATTCTCTCTTTATATTACCAGACTGTTTAGTTATCGGAAATTCATTGCTTCCATCATTGGAGAATGTGTCTACTCATAATTAATCATGGGTCTTTGCAAAATCTTTATGCCATAAATCTTGCCTTATATCACTTGATGAATTTTCATAACTCATATACAAGACCTATTTGTATCTAACACATTTTACAACTTTAGTTGTACGGACTGCTGGTCCAAAAACTTTTCGTTATTTAGAGAATTCAACTCTGCCCTGTTTGCGTCTTTTCACTTTAGCCAATCATTTTTCATAGGCAGATTTAAAATCTTGATCCTCATCATCATCATTTCAAGCGCTAATTATATTTATAAAAGTATAGCGACATCGACTTTATTTCGATTCCATATATCTTTGTAGACATGATACAATATAATTTATTGAGAGCTCTTTGTTTTCAGGTACCTAAGGTTCTTCAAGAACCATCATGTCTAATCTCTTTCAAGAGACCTTTTACTGCACCTCGACTTGACCATCTTCATTACTTGCTCCAATTTTTGAGGAAATTTTACCTTTGGAACCGATTGGTCTACCATGTTACGCGCGTGTATTAGACCCATTATCAATATGCTTTTGTCCTTCTTAGACAACTTTAATTAGAGCATTAGCAGTTGGTATATGTGTCTTATATAGACACTCTCTTTTAGTCAGTGAATCGTCTGGTAATTGATTCATTAATCTTAATTATACATGAATTATCCTTTAACTTTTAGTTTATAGAGGATCAATGATAATTCATTTCAACTAAATTCATTTTCCAACTGCTTTATTTCTCCCCCTAATGTTGGAAATGTTGATTCACTGAAGTGAAAACTAATGAGCTATAAACAAATTAACGGTTCTAAGTATATAATCATAGATATCGACATAAATTCCCAATTTCCTTTGTGACCTCATCTTTGTGTCTTGTGGTGGATTATATTCAGTATATAACACACACTGATTATTAGATGAGAAATACTTGGTTACTGACCAAAAACCAATTACAATGGGGAGGAAGTATCATGACTTGTTGACTTGATGTGAATTAGTATTTAAGACATGTAAAATCATATGTACTCAAATACAAACATGAATTGTTGCTCTTATGATCACTTGCTTTGAAATTAATTCTAAACATTCAATAATTGTCTTAACAAAAGCAACTTATGTGTGAACATAATCTATATGAAGTTCAACAATTATTCCAATAATTATTAATAACTTGGGAATTGAATTCATTATTATAACCAATAATAAATATGTCAATCTGGAAAATGTGCTTGCTATCTTATTAGCTAAGCCATAAATCACGCAAACTTGAAGTTGCGAATTTGATAACCATTTAGACGATGCATCGATTTTCAAAACACTAAATGGTATCATGTTAGGATATGTGTATCCTTTTCTCAATTCCATAACATCTAGGGTTTCTCACCCTCGTTCAGTTGGTAAATAAATAACTCCCCTTAAAAGCAATATTACATGTATAATTATTAGGAAGAATCTTTTGTTCTTCAATAAATTTCACATCATTGACTCGGTGTGGTCTAACCGGTCATGCCCTTAGATAATCATGAACCATAAACTTCATGTTTATGATCATATATGCATTATGCTTCTTTAATGCAAATATTTAAATATGAGAGAACATTGTATTATCATTCCAAGCGATGTGATTTCACTTTTGTATGTCCGCATTTTGTTCTCGTATATGATCAATCCATTTGCCACTTGTAGTGGTTGATCTCATCATTAACATGACCATCACTGTAATTCGGATGGTCGATCTCATTGTTAATATAACCATCATTACATTTTTCAATTATGTCCATGATCGCAACGATCAATACATAGTCACATCACTTCAAGGAATGATATAAAACCAAACCATTTTCATGGTTTATTCATAATTTTCTTGAACAAGAATACAATATCACTTCAAACTTTCATTAGTGTTAATAATATAGTCACTTTAGGAGCATATCTGAAGTTTGACTGTAACACATAGAAAATTTAAAATAATTAAAGCAATTGATATTTAGGACTTTTAGTTATATACGTATTTGGGTTATAAGTAATTTGAAAACAAAATTTATTAATAATAATAATATATATGTATTTGAAATTGGCACTAGATATTTTGTTATAATGATTTGCAACAAACTAACTAAAGAATCGGATGATGACTCCTCGTTGCTAATCTATAATACGCTTTTGGCATTGAATAGTCTCTATCTTTCATTCTGATCTTGAAACTCCTCGTTTCTTCTTCCTCATATATGCCTTGCTTTGCATTTAATAACCGTGAGTTCCAACAGCAGCCAGCGACACACCATCACACCTGTAACAACAAACACTCGCGGACGCTGCTGATGGTCACACAGACATACACCATTACTTCCTGCCGATGCCATTTAAGTCAAAGTCTGTCGTCGTTTATATCTTATGCCGACCTTTTTAGGTAAGGACTTCCGACCCTCTGCTGTTACGCTTTCTGTTAACATGCTTCCGTGAGTTCGATTTATTCCGGCGACTTAACCTATATAATAAATCTGAGATTTTGTGTACGAAGAAAGTGGTAAAACAAATAAATTACGATTCTGTTTGTTGAAATTGCTTTAGTGCATATTCACATAATTTGTTATAATAAGATTGCTATCATCTTATAGTTAGGTGAAGCTTGAGCTTAAAAATATAAATCATAACTGAATTAATATGAATTGTTTTGTAAGTTTGGTGTTTGTAATCTAGCTAGCTATAAATAAATTCAAAATTTAGAATAGTTAATTTATGCAATTATATAAATTGGAATTGATTAATCGAGTAAGGGAAAGCTTTCATTCTATGTCATACGTTTTAAAACTCTTCATGGAATAAGAGGGATTTTGGAAATACTAAATTGGTGAATATAGGTTGTTTTGAGGTCTAACCTGCACACCCACACCTCATGCATCCTTATTTTTATGTATATATAAATTAAATGGTAAGATGAATAAGAAAGATAAAAGAGGAAAACAAATGTTTTGAAAGTAGTTGTCATGCAAACTCTTAATGTGCAAGTTTGATCAATGCTAGCATCAGTAGGTGTTAACAAGAATATATATATATATATATATATATATATACATATATATATATTTATATATATATAATAGTTATGTGTGGTATAAGTTTCATAAATGAACTTCCCGCCGAATTGTTCATGAACAGTTCACCGAACGTTCGTTTCGTTTTCATGCCTACACTTTATATATCTGATCATAGTCTGTATATATACATATACAGGGGCCATACATATATGAGTATTTATTCTGCAATTTGGTTCTGGATACTTTAGAACCAATAACATTATGTGTTGTTTTAACTATTATAACTAGAATGCACAGCGTCTGTGTAATATACTAAAATTTATAACTCTAAAATATTAAAATGATGAATTAATATGTTGAATATTAACGAGTTGATATTAAAGTATACTAACCGAATGTGATAAATAATGAAATGTTAATGCCGACTAACCGAACTTTATAATAATAATAATAAGATGTACATGATGGTTAAAAATAAGGGTTAAAACGTAAATTACTTAAGTTTGTAAAAAAAAAAAGAAAGTTCAAGGGTCAGTTTTGCGAATTCCTAAAACACAATTTGAATCATGAGCACCTACGTCTTCTATCTTCTTTCAGGTGAAAACGTGAACAACAAATCATACGGCTATATCGGGATTTGATTTAGTTTCAAACTCGTTTAATATATATATATATACACACACACGATAACATTCCAACGATTTTCATTGATCCAAAAACCTTAAATCTTAACCTTTTCTCTACCGCCAACACCCACCGCAGCCGCCCCGTGAATTTGCCGGAAACTGTACCACCGCCTCCACTGCCGAGTACGTGTCAGTTGTCATCATCGTCTAGTTGCCGGAGCTAGCCATCACCACTGCTTGTCGGAGAACTACCGCAAGTTTTTCCGAGTTATACCACCTACACCGGAATCACGAGTGTCGCCGCAGCCACCGCTACACGAGCTTTCGCCGACGCCGCTGGTAGCCACGCACCACCGCTCGCCTCCACTTTTCTATATTAAGTCGCTGTCACCGGGAACTCGTTGAGTGTCACCGCCATGAATCCACGTCGTTGTAGCCACCATCGAAGGTAACAGCCTAACACGCGATTGATTTATGTTCTCTGTTTTGTTTCTACCGTTTTGAACGAATTACCCAAAATATAAAGTTAATGTGTTAAAAGATGCATGGAGCAAGGTTTAATAATTTTTGGAAACAGTTTTCACCCTATGATCATTTGTTAATTCAATTGTTTTCAAACTGAATGTTACATGTTAAAACCACACTTTGCGAACCAAACTGATTGTCTTTTTTTTTAAAGGAATAAATAAATAAGGTGTCTTGGACTCTATAACCAACCTTAAAAGTGTTTTGGAAAAGTTGACAAAGCACTGGTGATAATATACTGCTTAATATTATGTAAAAATATGCAAATGGGGTATTTAAATAAACTACTTTATAAAATATCTTTTGAAAACTCAAAGAGATGCAATCCCAGTTAAACTTTATAACATAACTACTGGATTGATTAGCTATAGTGTAAATCGATACATATACAGTAAACAACACCAAATATTTAATTAGTACATGAATACCAAAATATAATCTAAGTTGCAATGGAATATTGTAGGATCGCGTGTCGGTTAAGAAGTACTTATTCACTGTGTTTGTACTCATCGTATAAGGTACGGATTCCGTGTTTCTCTTCTTTTAGCTTTATATTGTTTTCACCGTTCTCGTAGTGTACGGTTTCTGTTTTTGTTACTCTTAGTATTATTTATATTCTGTTACTTGGTAGTACGGTTTCCGTCTTTGTTTCCTCTTAGTATTAATTATATTCCGTTATTTCGTAGTGCGGCTTTTGTTCTCGTTTACTAATAGTATTGAATCTATTCCGTTACTTTGTAGTACGGATTTTCGTTACGCGTCGGTTATATTTTGAGTTCAGTTATTTTATATAATATATTTTAGTTATATGTTTTTAGTTTTAGTACTCTGTTACCCGAGCATTTTCTGACTTGTCGTTGGGGCGTCAACGACATGGCACTTATCGTGACAGTGCGTAATTAAAGTTCACGGCGTCTCTAACTAGTACTTTTGAAGTATTAGGGCCACTTAGAGGCGTATAGATCGATCTTAGCTCCGACTCCTGACTCCTGACTCCTGACATGGCACTTATCGTGACAGTGCGTAATCAAAGTTCACGGCGTCTCTGAAAGTACTCATGTAGTACCTTGGCCACTTAGAGGCGTATAGATCGATCTTAGCTCCGACTTCTGACTCCTGACTCCTGACTCCTGACTTCTGTTTGAGATGGAACAATGTGTGCACGCCACCCACACCGTCTCCTTGGTGCATGGACTAGCTAGCTGAGTACCAGTCTGTTCTGTTTTGGCTCATGGGTGTTTACGTTTCACGTGACTTTGAGTTCTTGATATGTGTAGTCACGTGATTTGTTGTGTGTATATGTTATGATATGTTTTTGATATGATTCCGTATGCGTTTGATTATGTTCTGGCCAAGTGTCGGTTCATACCTCCGAATTTTACTAAGTATATGTTTCGGTAAAAAGTTTGGT
Source organism: Bidens hawaiensis (assembly GCF_021521415.1). NCBI lineage: Eukaryota > Viridiplantae > Streptophyta > Magnoliopsida > Asterales > Asteraceae > Bidens > Bidens hawaiensis. The sequence continues at coordinate 164,255 of NW_027491517.1, forward strand.
TTCGAGTTTGAATTGAAGTTCGTATATTTATTCTCTTACGTCTGTCCTTACCTATACTATTGTTCTTTCCGTTACTGGGCAATTTTTGGCTCAGCCGTGTTTTCTTGTTTTGTTTTTCTTATTTTGTTTTCAGGTAATCCGGGATTCTGGGTATTTTAGTGATGAGAGATAAAAAAATGAAGTTCAAGTTTCTAAAGGTTAATTCATTTTGTTTAATAATATGACGTAGGTTGCATTAATTTTTGTTGTATTTTGGATTGTGGCGTTGATTTGATATCTGTAATAGTAACACGTTAGCCTGTTCCGGGTTGGGGTGTTACATTGACAAATATAAAATTGTCTTATTCGGTTTTTCCTCATAATTAATCTTCCCTTCATATAATATCTAGAGAAGTAATTACATGAATGAGTCATGTGTGTTTTGTTATACTAATATTTAATAACCTTCACTAATGAGGGAAGACTCACACTTCATGTGTTATATTTAATTACATTTACACTTTTCACAATAGTGATAATAAACCACAACTTTGGTCATTCGATTGATCTCTTAAATATTATAGTCTATCTAAAATGATAGCCTACATAATACAAACTATAAAATTAATATGCAATATACAGTGGTATAACATGTCATTATAATAAAACGAATTATAATAAAACTTTATAGAATTTTTTTTTCAATCACTTAATAGAAAATACATATATAGTTTCAGTAGTGAGCTAATGAATTATTGTACTTTTCTTCTTTTGTATGACTTTATAATTACTATTCAAAAGGTTCAAATTGAACATAACACAATTATATTGACGTGAATATTAAATAGTATCACGTGGATTTGCAAAACTGAGAACCTTGAAAAATTTAGGTTGGTGTATATCAAACAATATAACTATTGATATAACATTTGCAAATATATTTAATGTTTGCGCATCAAGTTCTAAATTAACTAAAAATAATTGAAGAATTTACTGAACAATATATACTCACGCGTTTTAATGAAATCATAAATGAAACATTTAATTTGGAACATCACACTGTAATAATGCTTATAATCTTTAACTAGAGAAAGAATAATAATAGACGAATCTGGATTTTTTTTTTCATAATGTTGTTCCATAGTAATAGTGGAAAATCATATATATACCAAAGCATAAAATTATACCAAGAATTAGGTATACACAAAAACTTCCTTTTATTTATTTCCAAAATAATGATAATAACTTTTATAAAACTTTACAAATATTAAAGAGACGTTTAATAATGATATCAACTTTTATTTATTTCCATAATAATGATATCGCTTTAATAAATATGAAATTATGAACTACAATTTCTAGTTTATTGTCACCGTTTACTAATATAAAACTATATATGATAATTGATTTTCTTTCCTTCGATAAACAATCCTACGTCATACTACTTTTTAGGTGTATGTTTTTTGTTTTCAAAAGAACTTCTGTTAGCATTATAATTTATAAGATTCATTAATAGTTCGCTTGTTATCGATGGACAATAAACTATTTTTCTTTTAATGAACAACTGATAACAATAAAATAAATTATAACAAAGTTATGATCATAAAAGGAAACAATTACTCAATAAACAGAAAGTAAGAATCTTGAAAAATTTTAAGTTTTTGTTTTAGCATGTAAATCAAAAAAACAAAATCCATTGATTAAAAAATCTCGTTTATCATCAAGGCCTCAAGGATTTACAACTTTGCATATACACGAATCAGATGATAAAACTTTTTAATGAAACCATATTCAAAGGACCAAATAGAGTAATATGTATAATATGTATAACTTGTTGATTTCCTTAGACATTCTTTAAATTCAAAAATCCCAATATTTTATACTTCAATAAACATTAGAATAATATATATCACGTAAACATGACAACTTAATAATCGAAAGTGATAACAATTTAATAAATCATTATTTATTATTTGTAACAGATATAGAAAATAAAAGAGAGAATGATTCAAAACAATCATAATCTTAATATCCGGTTATTAGTTACGGTATACCCTTTAAGCTATCAATGGGACTGAATAACATAGGGTTATTTCACGCAATCTCTTGAATTCTTTCTTATGGTTGAAAAATTTATTGAAAACAAAACACACAATAGAAAACTTAATCCGTTTTAAAATTCTAGTAAACCAATCTATTTAGTGATTTTCTTTTTAGGAGGAGCATGGACAAAAAGAATTTACCACATCCTAAACAATTGCAAGGCACCATTAAAATTTAGAATATAATTGAACTATCATCCAGCAATTAATACCAATAAAAATATTTAATTCGCTGGCAAACAGAAAGAAATTATAAGTTGCAATCACGTACCTTTAAAATCAATCGAACGGGCTGAAGATAACTAACACCATTAGAGCAGCAACCAACCATTGTAGGATACGTCGAACATACTCTGATGAAACAATGATTGTCAGCTTCGCGCTGATAACGTGTTGTGAAACAAGCCTAATAGCTAAAACATAGAAGAAGGAGATGTAGGGAGAAAAAAAAAGATTTCATTATTTATGTGTATAATACAAGGAGGTACAATGAGATATATATATATAGGATAGGAAAACTTAAAAAGAAAGCTAATATATATTAGGTATTGATAACCATAATATTAATACATTTATAACAGAGAGATATATATTATGGTAATTTTACTTTAGTTGTTGAAATTTTTTGTAGTAAAGTATTACATTTATCATTTAAATTTAGCTATTATGAATTATATTTGTTTTAACATAAAAAATCTAGACGCACGAGTAAAAACTGATACACGATATTAAATTCATGAAGGAACCCAACTTCCTCTTAAAAGTTCAATTATTTTGACTTTTGAGTAAACTTTTAAAACAAAACATTATCATCTCCACATTATTATGAACAAAACAAAATATACAACTGAATAAAGTAATAAATCGGTTATCTAGACATTGGACAAAAACAGTAACACATCAACTTAACTAGTAACCGAGAAAGAGAAATTATCATCCTCCATTGCTCTTGAAGAGTATGCATCACCTTCACTAGCATAAGATGAAAACTCTTCATCATCATCCCTGTCTTTTAACCCTTCAATCTTCTCAACCGTGTCTCGTATATCACATCGCCTCGCGACATCCCATTCGCAACAACTCATCCCAATCTTCAACAGTTTCAACATCTCCCCCTCGCGGTTCTTGGTCCCTTTCATTTCCTTATCAAACACCTCACCGGTCCACTCTTCCCTAACCACCGAGTTAACCCATGTCCCCAAGTCCGGTTTCCCACCCTTACCTTGCTCTAGATAGTTAGCCGGGAACTTCCCGGTTAACATCTCTAGTATTAATATCCCAAGGCACCAAACGTCGGTCTTTTTCGTTGTGTGCCCATGTTGTGTGAACTCGGGTGACTTGTAGGCCACCATGAGGTGTTGTGCGTGGTCCTTGTTGATAACCGGGACTAGAGCGTAGTCGGATAGAAGGGGGTTGAATTCGTCATCAAGAAGCACGTTTGATGACTTTAAGTGACCGTGAGGTAAGGATAGACGGGGAAGCTCTTGGTAAAGATAATCTAGCCCGCGTGCTACGCCCTTGATTATCTTCAACCGTGTTGGCCAATCCAATCCTGGCTCGTCCAGTCTTCGTTTTACTATATGCAAAGCAAGCAAGATAATTTAAAGAGGGTGTGAATTTATTACATTGCATGTATCTAACACGAAAATGAAAAAGATTTGTCAGTTTAGGCTAAACGAGTGTGGTTCTGTTTCAGGCCTTGGACATGTTTAGCTAAATGAGTTGGGTTTGGGTTGATTTGTTTTTCTTTATTATATTTTAAAATGTGTTTTAGTGTCACAACTTAAAGTGGATTGGTATTATAAATTAAACATAATAAGAAGCTGGTATCAACTTTAATAATTTAAAGGTAACCATTTTATACACATTTGTTATTTTCTTATGTTAGTGAGTTCATATTTACAGTCTCAAGATGAAAAAAAAAATAGGGAAAAAGGTTTATGTTCAAACCAAAAGGGGTTGTGTTCAAGCCAACCCATTACCCATCAATATTCATATTGTGTTTGGATTCATATGTTTGACACCATTTTCAAATATATGTCAATTCAACCCACCAATCCATGAGCACGCCCAATTAAAACACTACAATTAGTTGGTGGAGCTAAATTAACATATGGTGTTTAGTTGAATCCATTGATATATTTAAAAAAAAAAATAGTTAATTTCATCTTTCTGAACCAGTTGATATTTTGTGTCATTTAAAGACCCAATGATTGAGTGTTATGTGCCTTATGTCCAAGGCTTGATGCAAAACTACTATCGAGCCAGGGGTCTTACTGGAAGCAATCTCTCTATTTCTACGAGGTAGAGATAAGGCTGTCTACATCTTACCCTTCTCAGACCCTAACATAGTTTTGCTATTGATGGGATTTACTGAGTAGAAACAGCTTCTTAATATGAAACAACTTACCATGAAGATGGCTAGCCAAGCTACCATTAGCAGCAAAATCAGTGACCAGCAGTTTCTCCTCTTTCTTGTAGTAAAAAGCCACAAGAGGTAGTAAATTAGGGTGTGCCAAGTTTCCTAACATTCTCATATGCCCATAAAAGTCTTCTTTTCCCACATTACCCATCTCCTTAAACCTCTTGACCACCATCGGGGCACGACCTGCAAGCATCGCCTTATACGATGACCCAAAACTCCCGCTTCCCAACACATCAGCCGAGGCTCGTAGAAGCTCTTCCAACTCGAACCGTTCCCTATCAGTCCTTACAAAGTGTAGTTTCCCACCATTGTCAGATCTTTTGTAAGTTTGTTCTTGTACTTTGGTGTGCATCTGAATTACCTTATTGTTAGCATTATGCTTGTAAGCATTGTTTATGTTGGTCTTTGTTACTTGACAGTTTTTGTAATCGATTTTTCGCCTCCTTCTGGATCGAATGATGAATAATGTCATGATAATGGCAACTAAGACTGCAAAAATGGACGCACCAGCAATGATGAAAATCATTTTTTTGTTTAGTTTCTTCTTGCAGGAGTTTAGAGGTTTACCACATAAGTTGTTTCCTGCATGGCCCAAATGACAATTTCCCTTGTTAAATTATACATTATAACAACTTATTAAATATAAAAATAAGCACTTTGAACAGGATTGAGCTTATTTAAAAATATTTAGTTATTTCTTAAATACTTAAAAAAATAGGCTCGTTCGTATCTAGTATCTTACACTCCCGAAAATAGGCTTCTTTTCAGCCTAAAGAAGTTTAACAAGGCACCGTTTCAGCATACAGAATCTGGCGCATTTTAAGTCAAACTAACCTGATTAGGCACCAACCGAGCTTAGTTGGTGTGGCCGGGTTGTGGCTTGATTGGAGCTTGAATCGGCTAAGGAGGTGCCAAGTTAGAGGATTATGGCTCAATCCTAGCCTAAGCATAAATGGCATTGTCTTAGCCTAAGCCTTCTATTTGGTCTCCTATGTAGCCTACTTGTGACATGTGTCAGCTTATGAGTGATGCGAACTAATTAGTTTTTGGAAATAAGGTTAGCATAAATGGTTCCAACCGGAACCTAAAAGAGTATGGTCACCTTCCTATTGGTTTTGCCCTACCTTTTATTTCTAGTTTTCTTGTATAGCAATATATAACATAAGATAAACTAGTTCATGTTTTAACAAAAGGTAGTTTCAAATAAATCAGAATAATAATCTTTCTATCTATACATATACCTAATAAAAAAATAGGTTGAATCATGTGTTTTTTTTTCTCTCCATTCACCCCTTCGTATTTATAGTTATAAAGTAAGTTATGTGGATTATTTTACTTCAAATATATTAAATTAGTAGTTAAATTTTTACATAATTTCAATCGTATGATTTGTATCTTATTTCAAAAAATTGATTTATAATTCATAAATGTTTATCAATAACTATTTTATAATTCAACCCGTATAATACGCAAATATAATATAAATAATACAACATGCATGCATGTTTAGAAATGTACCTTCAAATGAGCTTGGGTCCTGATTTCTAAGCCCCTTTGGTATTGACCCATCAAGTTTATTATTTGCAAAGTTCACTATCAAATCCTTCTGCTCAAAATCCGGTATCTCTCCATCAAACTGATTGTCTTGAAGCTGCAAATCCACAAGAATCGGTAACCGAGTAAGCGATATCGGAATCTTACCACCAAAATTATTATTAGCCAGTTCAACTTTCCTTAGTGAACTCATCCCATTAAACGCCTCACCGCCTATCTCCCCTGAAAACTTGTTATTCGATAGGAAAATGGAACGCAACGGCCCGATTTTCTGAATGTTAGGCATCGAACCCTCGAAACTATTATTCATAAAACTCAACGATCGGATACTAGTCACCTCAGCCAATGTATCCATGTCTATATTCCCACTTAAACCCATGTTCTCGAGGCGTAACCCGAACACACTCCCGTCTAGGTTACATATCATTCCGTTCCATTTCGGTGATCCACCCGCACATGGTGCAACGTTAGGGTCCCAATCGCTTAGAGCCGCGATGTTTGTGAGCGATTCTTTGAACTTTATTAGCCTTTGGGGGTCTTGTTGGTCGGATGAAACAAGTGAACATGTTAGTAATATTATGTGAAATATTATTAGGAGTGGAAACCAGTGTGGTGGACGGAAACAAGACATGTTGGGTTGTGAAGATGGTAGGATCAAAAGAGGATGTTTTTAAGGTAGTTTTGGTGGGCGATATAATCAACTTAGATTCTGATGTCGAGGAAACAAATAGGGACGAATGGTAAGAGTTGAATTAATTAGTGAACGTTTTAAGGAGAGACAAAGACCATTTTATAATGTGGTGAAATTACCAATGGTTGGATGATTGTGACAAATTAATTGAAGTTGTCTTCTAATTGTGGCCGGCTAAGATATTTGCCATATGTTTCAACTATTTGATCTATACCTTATACTAACAACGTTTTACAAACTGTTAAAACCGTTTTACATAGACTCAACTGATCCGGTTACGTAGGCGGTTTTTGCTATGTCAGGTGTTTTGAGAACAATATAATCAGATATAATCCAGTTTTTCTTTAATAACTTTTACTTGCTATTTTCTAAAAAAAAATTCAAAATGCACGGTTTTGTTTAACTTACCACCGACATTATGATATGATTAACCTTTTTTAATACAACTTGTTTTTAGTATAATTTTATTGGGATGTCGCATTTTTTAAAAACAAAACTGTGTTTTCAGATATGTTTGAAGATTTATGAAACAAGAGTTATTATTGAAGATAAATCAAAATACAAATTAAATGAAATACGGAGTAAGCAAAATAAAACAAAATTAAACTTGGATCGAGTTTGCTTCCCTAGTTAGCTAACTTGGTAAGTTCGTTGCTCACTCAAACTTGGTTTTAATACAAGTTATCATGGAATGTCGACAATTTTTTAAGCAAAACTTCGTATTCGAGGTATCTTAGAAAAATAACGAAAATTGTGATTATATCCCAACTAATTATAAGCTAAATGAAATGTTAAATATGAAAAGTAAAAACCAAATTTAACTTGGTTCGAGTTCGCTTTCTTGTTCCATTACCAACTCCATCGAACTCCCTAGTTTTACATCTAGCTAGTTTAATTCGTAAATCAACCTAGAGGTGCTTGCTTGTTTTCGAAACCACCTAGCAATACAAAAGAATGCATTAGTTAATTGGTTCGTGTTCATACTCCATCATTTCACTATATACATATTATTGGTGTTCAAAATATATTGGTGTTCTTGTTTGAATTTGTCAATTAATGTTTGTGTTGGTTGGCCTCATCGCCCAATTTTAGTTTCTAGTGTATTTGTAACTTAAAAAACAAGAAAGTTAGTTTTGGCAGGTAATCAATGTCTTGTTGACCTAGTGCATGTTGTGTCATTTGTGTGTGTTTTTGTTTGATACAATGTTTAAATTGTTGCTAGTTAATTATTAATCAGCGATATTCTATGGAATATTTGTCTTTCCAACTATCTATTTACTATATGCCGGAGTTTACATTTGTCACACATTTAGAATCTTAACTTTATTATATCAAATCAAGAATGCTTACCTGAATAGAAACTGAAACAAGATCAAAGAATACACACAAGAAATAACTTGAATAAAACATACAGAATTCAAATCATCATCATCATAATCATCATCGTGACAATCTATACAAGACTTCAATTAGAAAACTATAGAGTAAACAACAAAATCTAACTATAACTGTGAAAACCTAAATCGAGGGAGATTCTTCTCTAAAAAGAACGATAAAGGAAAACTAGATTAATATGCGACGAAAACGTTCTCTTAAAACTCAACGTTAATTCATAATAAAATCAGACATATGACTTTAAGCTCCAAGCCCATCAACATATCCAAGCTTCCAAGTCCATCAAGAGCCCTCATTAACAATAGGGTTAGAACTAAATCGCACACAATATTTTTTTTATAATAAGATTTGAATTAGACATATATCAACATGATCACTTGCATGGTATATTGTTGCTATCATATGATACAAATTTCATTATAATCATTTTAAAACAAGCATAAATCAGATTATATGGAGTTATGGCCATTTATGATCTATGGATGCATTCGACTCCCTAGTCCCTACCCATGACTTTGAAGATCCACTCCCAACTTTTTTCACTTTATTTGATTACATTTTCAACTATGGATTATTCACTCATTTATTTAGATGTTAAAGTTTTTTTTCGTCATTTTAGTATTTAAATTAAATCTAACTGAAATATGGCATTGAATTTTCATGTTTGTACTTCCATTATGCATTAGAACACTAAAATGACTAACTTAGAGGAGAGTACTAAGAGAGTGGTAGTACGTTAGAAGTGTGCTACTTGATCGACTAACAAAGAAATGGAAAAGGTTTTCACTTCTAAAGAAAACTCCTCAACAAATGATGTAACCTTGACATTCTAAATATTTACGTTTTCGTTATCTCCAAAGCACCCAACACACTATTAGAAACTTTCAGTGATAAAAGTTATCACTAAATGTATTAACATTTAACAATGTAATACAATTTTTAATCTTTGGCGATAATCATTCATGATAGATGAGATCTTTGATTCATCGGTAATCGAGGATCAACGGCACATCAATTAGGGACGAGTGGTGGTTTTAGTTAATGTTAGAGGTAAGTGCCGTTTTAGTACTTGTAGTTTGGCCAACTGCGCAACTTTAATACCTAATCTTTATTTGGTGCAAATGGCTACCTTAGTTTCCCAAAACTTGCATTTTTAGTACTTTTTTTTAACACCGTCTATTTTTTCCGTTAAGTCAGGGATAATTCGGTAACTTTGTTATTTTCTTTGTTTTTTTTTCTTTTAAAAGCTTATATCTTGTATACCCTAAATCCCTAAATCATAACATCAAAATCCAAATCCTAAATCCTCAAATATCGTAAAAATTCAAACCTTATGATGATATGGAGAAAGGGTTTGGTGATTTAGGATTTGGATTTTGATGTCATGATTTGGGGATTTAGGGTTTACAAGATATAAGCTTTTAAAAGAAAAAAAAACAAAGAAAATAACAAAGTTATCAAATTATCTCTGACTTAACGGAAAAAGTAGAAAAGGTTAGAAAAAAGTACTAAAAATGCAAGTTTTGGGAAACTGAGCAAAATAAAGATTAGGTACTAAAGTTACGTAGTTGGTCAAACCACATGTACTAATATGACACTTAACTCTTAATGTTATTTGCATCGGAATATATGTAATCAGTTTGTTAGAATTCTAATTCATAAAATTTCGAATAAAAATTTAAGTGGGTTTTACCAAAGAATTTAAATTTGCAATGGACTGTCCCTTGGTGACCGGTCACAGATAGTGAAGATTAGACTCCTGGTGTTTCTCAATCGTTGTCAATTGAAAATAAATGTGAAAGACACTAGTGTTGCCAATCCATCAAAATTGTTCCATGTCGCCTCGTGTTCCACTCTAATTTTCACTTTGTTCTTATTAATCTCTTATGGATGATACTATGATAGTGTTTCTTGATATCACCTTATGTTTGTTCGGAATATATCAAGGTTTCAAATGCAAATGCGTCAAGTAATACTTCATTAGTTCAAACGTGTTTGAAATTAATTTGTTGATGTTGATTGTCTCAAAATTATAATCGACCATATGTATTTCCAAGAAGGTCGCAAATGAAGGTCGATTACGACATGTTGTCATTGATCCTTTGTTTGTGGCACTTCAGACTTCTACATATTAGTGATGCATGTTGTTTGTGGGCGAACTCGATTGTTGGTAATGAAGATGTTACTGAAAAAATTATATTCCATATGTTCCATTAAAAGTGTCTATATTTCTTTTTTTTATATTTATCATTACAAATGTTCACTTTCAAAATTTATTATCTAATTTCCAAGTTTGTCCTTAAACACACAACTAGCATTAATAAACAATATTGATGGACCCAATTTCCACGGGCATTATTGTCATTTGATAAGCAAAAAAAATAATCATTCAGTCTACCTTAAACTTTGTGCTTTTCAAACCATGACACTTAAAGAGGGACGAAGGGAGTACAAATTTTCACATGTTGGTGAAATGCCGATGGAACACAACTATGTTATGATGTAGTGGTGTTTGCTGGTGACACGCCCATGATCCGAAGTAATCATTGTCTGTGGTATGTTGATGAATCCCTTGCATCATGTTTCCGGCGGACTATCAATAACAACATTCACCATTACCTACATATTATCGACGAATACACTTGTCACCGAAAGCCCTACACTTTTTAGTGACGCTCAGCTCCGAAATTTATTTACGTTCTAAAATATATAACATTTCGATCACTTTAGTTGCACTAAAAAGAAAATAATAGATTATTGTTAATATTTCTTCACAAATAAGTATTCGAGACAAAGTTATCTTCATGGCCATCTTTAACATTTCTTCTCAAGCTCCAACCATCTAATAGGTTTAATTCATTGGTCAACTTTATAAACAAAGAGAAATATCCCACGATGTCACATGTTCAATCCAATTATCCACTAGCTAGAAGTAATAAGTGGTATTTTTCGTTCACAACATATCCTATCCTACTTTACTAATAAAAGAAAATCTAAGAGGACACATGTCATTGTAATATCACGTTATTGACTTCTTTTCCCGCTCAAAACCCAATGCTGTCCAACTAGAAAGACTTTGGGCCGGATCGAACAAACTGTTTTGTTTTAAAATAATACCTGCCGACATTCACCGATCACATCCTATATTTTTAATCTCAAACCCTAATTGCTTACAAATCCTCCTTGATCAATATTTTTTTGTGAAATATTTCTTGATCTCAATCCTTCCTCATCTCAATTGTTCTTCAATCACGGTAACTAATATAGTGCATGACTATATTAATCAGGGATATCCTTGACTATTGATTGATGTTGATATTGAATGCATGAATAGTCCACATCAGGTAATCATATCTAAGTAATCATATCTAATAAAATGTGGGCTGGAAACTTACAATATATATTCATATCTTTAAATGTGTGCATTTAGTTCATCTCTAGCTTCATTCACCCTTTTAAGTTTGTTTTTGTTGTATTATGAAGGTGTCTGGAACTTCTTGAATCTGAATTTGAAGAACGGGTGATAGCGTGAGTTGGGAAATAACTTGATTCAAATTGAACTTATAAAATTGTTTGTTAATTCAACACGTCTATTTTTTAGAAAACTTTGTTTTCCTTTTGAAAGTGATGATGAAATCCTAGACATGGCTAGATTGAAGGTAATTGTTTTAAGTCTATAAAAAATCTCATACATCTGAAGCAATTTTTAGAAATTTTATTTATATATGTGTTGGTTTAACTAAGATGGAAACACTACGATACTTGCTGGTTTTGATGGTGAATGCTTGAGGTTCTTTATTAAATTATGTATATATCATCATGCTTTTTGTTGTGAAGCGGCTATCTATATCACTTTCGTTCGGGGGGGGGGGGACTTTGATTAAGGGGAGGTGTGATTGAAACAAAAATCAAAGTAGATATGTATTAATGGAATTATTATATCTACAGTTGGAATCAGAGGGTCTAAAGGATGGGAAGAAAGAAAGAACGTTATGAAAAGCAATATAACTTGTGAATATCAAGATAGCAGGATGGATTAGAATGGAATTTTTAAGGGCAAAATGTCAGGGATGTGCAAAATAAACCATACAGTTAAGGTTGACTTTTTTTAGATAATTTTGGCTTTTGTCAATTTTAAATTTGAATTTCTAGGGTACTCGAATTTTACATTTGGTCAGAGTCGACTTTTGTGGTCAGGATTGATCAAAGAGACATAGGTGGGTTCAAGGTTATAAATGTCAAACCGTATTTGAAAATGTTTTTGTTATATGATTATGCAATTACAAACTACTAGGCTCAACATAACGACGATAACTTTGAATCTTTGATAATAGGTTGTGCATATGGGCGGCGGGTTTTGGCCTGAAGGTATTAATTGTAATTCAACTGTATCCTAATTTAATGTGATAATAGTTTATTTGCTGAAACCTAAGGTTTTTAGGAACTAATTTTGGCTTCGTGATTAGCATGAATAGTGAATATGCTTAAACTTTAGGTTTTTAGACTCTAATTATGGATTTATGAGTTGATCAAAACTGAGGTTAGCAGTACCACACTCCTTCAAAGGAGTTGTGATTGCTCAATTGCAAATTAAAATGCATGAACTAATAAACTAGAACATACAGTGAACTATGACCAGAATAACAATTATATTATTATTATTATCATTTTCTAGCCAAAAAAAGAAGAAGATGATGATGATATTGACAACAGGTGTGAGAGAAAATCAGCGAGAATGAAATACCTACAGGATCTGGTACCAAGCTGCAACAAGATAAAGGGAAGCTAGAATGCTTGATGAAATAATCAACTATATATGTTCAAAAACAAGTAGAGGTAATTAATAGTTTAAGCAATCTGTTAATGATACTACATATCTTTTTATATTGAGAAAAGTACCAAAATAGCCATTGTTACTTTTTTTTTTTAGTTTTTGTACAACAATTTATTTTTCCAACTATTCACTTCATTTATCTAAGTGATTTTTTTCCCACCTATTCATGACCTCCGTCTCAAGTGAGACTAGACCCACAATCATTTAGTTGTAATGTATATTTCTTTGCCACTAGACCAAGCTTGAAAGAGTATATTTATAGTTGACTAATTTCAAATGTTTTGACATGTTTGATCTGCACTCATTCTTAGCTAAACCTTTTTAATTGATTCGTTTAGCAGCTAAAATTACTCAAATTGACTCATTCATAATTAGCTAAACTAAAATTACTCAAATCGACTCATTCATAATTACTATTTGTTATGTATCTCAATGGATATAATATGCAATGCTGAATACGAAAATCAAATACCGGAGACTCAAAAGCAAAAGATTTAAATAAGTTTTCATGAAGGGGGGGGGGGGGTGTGAAAGTGGTAAGACGGAAAAAGTAAGAACAAAAGGGCAATTGATTTGCTAGAAATATTCATGGAAGTTAGATTAGCTTGGCTTATACGTTGAATCTATTGTTTGTAAAAGATGTAGTAGATTTTGAAATGATGTCTCACCAACATTTGAAAACCGTGTAAAAGTTAATTAAATGCGGTTTATATTTATTTAGTTTTTATCTATATATTTCTATAACTTAGTGATATTTTTTTTGACGGTTAGAATCATTTTATTATTTACCCGTGTAGTACACGGGCTTTAAAACTAATATTATAATAAACAAACAAATGCCCGAAGGTATATAATTATTGATGGAGGTACCACGTATCCGCATTCTTCAAGGGATTGATTAAACCCACTAAAAGATCGAGTCGCGAACACTTGTGCACTTTTACATTAAAAAAATCATCATTTTTGAACAAAAAAAACCAATCTAACATGACTAGCTAATTAACTTCCAATTCCAATGCCACGTACACTTGAAGGATATATGATTTTTCTATTTAGTTTCTTCTTGCATGGCTTTAAAGGTTCACCACATAAGTTGTTTCCTGCATGGCCCAAATGACAATTTTCATTGTTAATAAACAACCATGTAATACTTGAGTTTTTAATTAAATTAATGATAAACTGAATATATATATATATATATAATTAACATACAAATTTTTTTATAAAAAACATTAGGTTTCAATGATTCCTTCAAGTTCTTAAATAATTTAACAGTTCTGTAATGACACTCATCATATATATATATATATATATATATAGCGGAAGGTTAACATACAAATGAAATTAACGTGCTAAACGTGAGAATCAAGTACGTAGAGTAATTATACTTGTATATATAATTACTCTACTTGATTCTCACGTTTAGCACGTTAACATGCATGCATGTTTAGGGTTATACCTGCAAATGAGCTTGGATCCTGGTTTCTAAGCCCTATAGGTATCGATCCATTAAGTTTATTGTTTGCAAAGTTCACTGTCAAATCTTTCTGTTCAAAATCCGATATTTCTCCTTCAAACTGATTGTCATGAAGCTGCAAATCCACAAGAATCGGAAACCGCGTAAGAGATTTAGGAATTTTACCATCGAAATTATTATTCGCTAGTTCAACTTTCCTTAGTGAACTCATCCCATTAAACGCATCACCATCTATTTCCCCAGAAAACTTGTTATACGAGAGGAAAATGGCGCGCAATGACTCGATCCTCTGAAAGTTAGGCATCGAACCCTCCAAACTATTGTTTATGAAACTTAACGATCGGATACTAGTCACCTAGCCAATGTGTCCATGTCTATATTCCCACTTAAACCCATGTTCTCGAGGCGTAACCCGAACACACTCCCGTCTGGACTACATATCATTCCGTTCCATTTCGGTGATCCACCCGCACATGGTGCAACGTTAGGGTCCCAATCGCTTAGAGCCGCGATGTTTGTGAGCGAGTCTTTGAACTTTAATAGCCTTTGGGGGTCTTGTTGGTCGGATGAAACCGGTGAAGTTGTTAGTAATATTATGTGTAATATTATTAGGAGTGGAAACCAATATGGTGGTCGGAAACAAGACATGTTGGGTTGTGAAGATCGATGGTAGCATCAAAATAGGATGTTTTTAAGGTGGTTTTGTTGGGCGATATATACAACTTAGATTCTGATGTCGAGGAAACAAATAGGGACGAATGGTAAGAGTTGAATTAATTAGTGAACGTTTTAAGGGGATATAAGGTTGTATAACTTGGTGAAAATTAATACCAATGGTTAGATGATTGTGACAAATTAATAAAAGTTGTCTTCTTAAGGCCGGCTAAGATACATGACATATGTTTCAATTATTTGATATATATTCTATTTTTTCTATATATACAACTCGTTTTAATATGAGTTAGATCTGGACATCGACATATTTTTAAACGGAACTGTGTTTTTAGATTTTTAAGAAAATTGACAAACATCGGTATCAAGTAAGAAAAATAAAAACAAAATTCTTCTTGGATCGAGTTCGCTTCCCTTGTTATCAAACTTAGTAAGTTCGCTAACCACTCCAGTAAAATCCTTAATTTTTTAATACAACTTAGACTAGAATATCAATAAATGTTTTGTATTCATAATATCTTAGAAAGTTAACCAGCACAAGTTATTTTAAATCAACTTACACTTTAGATGAAATGTTGGGTAAGAAAAATAAAAACAAAATTCAGTTGTTACGTGAGTTCCGCCTTCCTTTTAGTCGTTGTTCAGTGTTTACTCCATAAAGTGGTTCATGTTCAAAGTCTATCGTCTAATATTACAATAAACAAAAACCACTTTTATAACACATGACATATAATTGTCTCATTTTTTGTTAAGTGAGATAATTATGATTCAACTTTAAAAGTCATAACTATCTAATTAAAATAATTATTAAATATTTTAAAATTTTCATATTAATGATTTATCTATAATTTTATAGTAGTAAATAAAGTAAAAAATTATAATTAAAAGAATGTGTGTGTAGAACTTTTGAAACTCATTTTCACACGTGTAAATTTGTGTTGTATGTTTTTAGTTTATTAGTGATTGATATTCATCTTTACTCTAAGCGATACGAAAATGGTTCATCTCATATGATTATTTTTTACTATTAATTCTATATAATAAACTTTTTTATATGGATGGATAACTTTTGCTAAAATGACATAATTTAGTTGTCAATGAAAATAGTAGATTGATGATGATGCATACCCGTACTTTTCTTTCATATCTAATAATTATGTGCATTTTTTTATCACATGTTAACTGGTAATGAAATTCATTGTGCTTATTCATTATCACAAACTTGCATCAACTAGAGTAAAGGGCCAAGCTGATATAGAAAATGAGTTGTTTTGATCCCTAAAATACAATGATGTCATAGTGAATCTTGTTTCCTTGATGATATCCATATATATTCATGAAGCAAAATTCATAACTTTTTCGGTAGAGTTCCCTGATGGTGATGACATTGTTTTTTATAGGCACACCACTAATTTCTTTTCTTTTTTTAAATCTTACAAGTTAATATTATAAAGTATATTGACTATTATAAATAACAGGAAAATGGTTGTTTATGGGTGTTGCAAATTGATTTTATACAAAATCATTGCAAGGAGTAGGATCATGAGTAGGATGTTCGAAATACTAATCTGTTTCTTTTAAGTTGTTTTGTTTATTATTATGATTTGTTTGTGTTCTATCTTCTATACAAGAATCTCAAAATTGTTTGATATATGTGAGGAATGATGGTTTGGTTTTCATTGAGATACTCATTTGTTATGAATAAAATCTTTGCAACAATTTTTTTTACTCTTATTTACGTAATGGGTCATAACAAGTTTCACTTAAAACAGACCCACTTTTAGTGTGACTTGGAACATTTCGGCCAAGTTCAACTTGTATTCGACCATTTAAGTAAATGAGTCTAATTCGCTACTTGTGTTCTCTTATAGCTGGCAAAAAGGATGGGTCGTGTCAATCGGCGTAATGCATAAGAACCGGTTTGGTCAGTACAAGTTAGGGCCAAAACTGGTTTTTTTAAAGAAAAATATTACTTTTGGTTCCGAACATGTTTTCCTTACACTTTTTTTACATTTACACACAAATATAAAACTCACTATAATTGTTTAGTTTCTTGTATATTGATGTAGTTAAGTAAAATGTATCAAGATCATCTAAAATTATAAGTTTAATAAGATGACATGTTTGAAATCGAAAAAAAATGTAATAAAATGCCTATAACTTTATCAGTGTTATCACTTTCTTTGTCGATATTACCTAATATGTAGTTTCTCTTGCTTCTAATTTATAACCTAAGGCATAAATTAGAAAAAAAGACATGAATTAAGCCACACAAGTTTATTTTTCGTTGATTATGGATAGTTAATAATTTAATATCATTAAGCCCTCAATTTGAATCACTTGGTAATTTTTTTATCGATAGAAACTCTTGCAAGTGTTAGTTCAATAGCAATATATGTTGAAACTAACACAACAATATACTTAGAAGCATAGGCGGATCCAGGAATTTTCGCTACGGGGGGCACAAAATAAATCGGGTAAAAATAGGTGGGGTCAAATAGAATAGGGCCGACCCACCGTTTTTCAAGGCCCATAGTGGAATGAAATTTCAAGGTATATGAAAGAGTAAAATAAAAAAATAATTGGAGGGTCACAATATATTTTTTGTTTATATAAGCTTCATGAACTTACTAGCAATAGTTGATAATAATCGGGGTCACAAATTATCTTTTCAAAAAGACTTTTTTACATAATAATATAATATATTTCTTTGCAAAATTGTATTCTAACCAAATAATAAAATTCTTACAAAATTGTATAGTAAAATATTTTAAAAAATGTACATACCCAAACACAATTAAATATAAAACAAAAAAATAAATAAAAATGACAAAATGTAAAATTATTAGCTCCTCAACCTTGATAGACAGTAACTCAGTAATAAAATAATATACTATCTCATCAACCTTGATAGACAAAAGGTATAACGAGTAGTAGGTTTTAAAGGTGTATAATAAAAGAATATATGAGCCTTTTAATTAAATAGAGTTTGGAAACACAACTCTAAAAAGGCAAAAACTAATATACTACTCTATCTTCCTCGTTCTCTCTTTCATTTTCACGTCGGCGTCGCCGGACCGTCGCTGGTCAAGACCACCGGTCCCTGTAAACCTACCAATGACGATAACCGACGGTGGGCACGGGCTGGCAGCCGATGGTGGGCACGAGCTGTTTGTTAAGTCATAATATACTAACACGTACTTGTAGACGCGACACTCCGGCAGCCGGACGGTGGGCACCGGCCCATTGTCGTTCTACCTTGGATCTGCCTTTGCTTATAAGCACTTTTTTTTAAAAATTTTCAACTCTTGTAACTTTTCTTGAGTTTTGATGTGTTTTTTATACACAATTATTGCAACTTGAAAAACCATAATCATATAATAAGATAATGAAGGAGATTTAAATTGTTAAACCCGTGTGTTACACGGGTTTATAACCTAGTGTCACTATATACATATTTTCGGTGTTCAAAATGAGCATGTAATATATTAGTGTTTCCTTGTTTGAATTTGTCAATTGATGTTTGTGTTGGTTGTCCTCATCGCCCATATGGGATTTTAGTTTCTAGGGTATTTGTACCTTAAATAACAAGAAAGTTGGTTTTTACAGGTAATCAATGTGTTGTTGACCTAGTGTTGGTAATCAATGTGTTGTTGACCTAGTGTTGTATGTGTTTTTGTTTGATACAATTGATGACGGGGGTAGCTCAAGTAAATAATAAAATGGCTGGAACACATTAACGCTAAAAGGGTTAAAAGGTTAAAAGCTTCACTTCCCGCCCAAACTTATGTAAACAAGTACCCACGTGCTACAGTACGATGTCAAATCACTGTTCACATCCTTGTCCACTCTGAACAAAGGACATGCTCAGACAAAGTATTATTATTTTAATTATGGACCAGCGGTCCAAACCTTCCCGACCACAAAGGTCAACTCTCTAGGCAAACTGGAGGGGAACTAGTTTAGTTACAACTGGACGAAAGGCTTAAGTCTCTTCTCCTATATAAGAGAGACTTAGCCACAAACAAGAGGACAACAAGATCTGGGCAGATAACATACTCTCCCTTATCTTCTCTTCTTCCTTGAGAAATATGCTCTTTGTTTATTTCTTTCTTACTTCAATAACTTCATAGCTTCACCAAGAACATCATCCAAGAATCGATCCCAAACATCTCGGTCTTGGACCTTCGGTGAACTATAACAACTAACAACAAACTAGTGAACCTCCTTTGTACGTTTTGCAAACGTAGAGGGACACCACGGCCTGAGTTAGGCTAACTTGAACCCTTGAAGCCTGTTAGCCTAACCAGTCTATTCACTATCATTGGTCTTATCTTTGTTGTAGCAACAAGTTGGCGCCCACCGTGGGGCTACGCCGCTTACTTTATCATAAAGACCAGTAGTGTAGCTCCATCACCATGTCAGAAGGTGGATCTCCCGGTGAAGTCAACCAAGTGTCAAGAACACCGACACCAAGTGCCGGCCAAGAAACTCCGGCGACAACCTCGATTTTTTCCACTCCGGGAGGAACTCGAATGGAACCCTTGTTCCTTGAGTTTTCACCTTTCCGAACTCCAACCCCTTCACGATCCGGAGTTCCTTCTCCCCATACAGGAGTCACGAACACCCCGGAACGCGTCGACTTGACGCTGGAAGGGGTATCACGGAATTTTTTGCAACTAAGGCAACTTCTTAACCAACACGTGAGCCAAGAAAGAGAAAAGGGGATAAGGATAAGGCTAGATTATGACAAATCAGAGCCCTCATTGTCGCTTGGACGTCCACCTTCCCCTCTAGCCAGCTCACGACCGGCTGCTTCTCTTTTTGAAGCTGGTCCAAGTGTAACCTGTCAACCCTTTAACCCATCTCCCTACACCTATGGGAGACCAAGCCCAACGGCTTTCCCTTTGTTCACTTCACAACCCCTTGGTCACGAGACCACTCTCGACCAAATATGGCAGTCACCAGCTTCAAGTATTGCTCCTACAGCCACTACATGGGAGCAGGCCATGTCAGTCTTGCCCTTGGCTCGAAGTGCTGCAATGATCGCTCCCATAGGAACAAGTCAAACAGCAGCAACCCCTGAAAGCCTTCAAGGATTTAACCTGATGCCTCAGATGATGGCTCAAATGATGGCACACTTCCCTTGGACCCAGCTCATCAACCAAGCACTGGGTACTCACCAAGGAACAACAAGTCATAATCCTGCTGTAAGGTTAGATGAAAATTTGGCAAAACCTTACAAGCCCGGTAACCTATCTTGTTTCTCTCATCAAATCGCCGATTATGACTTTCAAACAAAAATCAAGATGTCACCCCATATAAGAACATATGATGGGACTGAAGATCCCGAAGACCACCTCCAGATCTTCACTGGGGCGGCCAGAATCGAAAAATGGTCCCACGCTGAATGTTGTTTGATGTTCATGCAAACACTAGTCGGATCAGCCAGGATATGGTTCAATGACCTTCCTGCTCGAAGCGTTCGAAGCTTCGATGACCTGAGCAAGGGATTCTTGGCTAACTTTTCGCAACAAAGAAGGTACGTCAAGGATGCCACGGTCATTTTTCAGATAAAGCAAAAAGATGATGAGAGCCTTCGAGACACATCGAAAGGTACAAGAAAGAAGGGTTACAATATGTGGGGGCTGATGAACAAATGAGGGTGGCAGGCTTCATGAACGCCATCACCTCCAAATACCTCACCAGGGACTTTAACAAGTGTCTACCTAAAACCCTTAAAGAAGCTCTCGAGCGAGCTGAAGCTAATATCCGAGGCGAGGAGGCCGTCGATTTCAAAGAGCAAAGAAAAAGAGCTCCTAGTTGGCGAGGCAACAGCCCAACCGAAAGAAAGGGAATTACAATCCCTATGACAAATACCCCAGGAGCTCTGATCAACGAAGGCCCGAAGGCCGGAACCCTCCAAGCAGGGAGAAGACTGTGAACTTCACAGCCTTAATCAAAACCCCTCAGGAGATCCTTGCCACCGAAGAAGTGAAACATAACTTCCGACCTCCTCGACCCTTGCCCAAGAGCAATGTAACATCCCCAAAATTTTGATCCAAATTTGACAACTTAGGAAAGTTGAGGGATCAAAAATAATATCAAGACAAGTTATGAGAAAATATTAAATAAGGAAATATAACAAAAATAAGGAAATAAAAATATTTACTAAGTTAAGTTTACTTACATGAAAGAAATTCCATCCCACATTGGAAGATGTAAAAGTGGAAGCATTCCACCAAAGTATAAATAAGGAAGATGGAATCCATCCCACATGGAAAGTGGTAAAGAAATGGAAGCTCTTTATAAAGAAGAGATTTTCCATAGTAATATTCTTTTATGAATATCATGCACCAAGTGGTCCTAGCGGAGGGTGCGTAGCACCCGACGCGCACGGGCTCGGGCGAGGACGAGGACGAGGACGAGGACGATGGCGATGGCGATGGCGAAGGCGACGGCAAAGGGCGTTGGGCGCAATGTAGCGCTTTGATGACCATGAGAAAGGATCTCATCGCGTACCGCGATGGGACAAAATTTCAGCTATAAAAAGGGAGGCCACAAGCTCATTTCCCACACACCTCCCACACTCTCTCTCCAGAATCTCACTTTCTCTACCTCGGTTTGCGTGCCGAACATCGTTTTGCGTGACACCGACCCGACAATCATTACCTCGTAATCTGTACCGTAAACCCGTTGTTTTCCTCGAAGTGCTTGCCACTCAAGAAACCCGACATTTTCATCTCGAAGTACGCGCACGACCCGGCGACACTCGAACGTTGTCTCGATTTGCGTGCCAAGAAGAGTTAATCAAGAACGTCTCGATAAAATGTGCACAGAGTAGAAGTGCTGCCCGTATAAACTTAGGAATATCTAACTCCGAATACCCGTGCGAGGTAAGGGGTTCTGCCTAAGTTATTATTTTATTATTATTAATGGCTTAGACCAAAGTCGGAGTTATAGCCGAACCTTATGATTAAGAATAACATAATTTTTTTAAGCAAAGGTTATAGCTAAAATAGTATTTCTTTATTGTTAAGAAATATAATATTCAAATAATATAGTTGTAACATCCTAAAATTTTAATGATGAATAAAGGAAGTTATGTTTAGTGATTTCCCGTAATTAATTAATATCGGGTAGGGAGCGGGTCTTGGACTTGGATTAATTGAGATGGGTTAAATGAGAATGGGATTTCAGGGATATAAATACCCCCAAAACCCCAAAATACCTTCATTTCCATCATTTTCCTAAAAACACTCCATAACATACACACCACCTACAACCGCCGGCGGCAGCCGAGGAGAGGGAGAGCGAGGTCCGAGAAAGAGAGAGCGGTTGGTTGTGATTAAGCAAGTAAACGAGATCCAAACAAGCCCAAAAAGGTATGGTTCTTGATCTTTGAAGTTTAAAGATCCAAGCTTTTTAGTGTATAAACGACCGAAAATGGCCGGGTAGCGTAGTGGGTGATATTGAACCATATCAAGGGTGTTAAAATCGCTCGAAATGCCGATCAGAAGCTAAAACAGCGGCTGTCTGGGCAACTTCCCCTTCATCTGGGCAACTTCGCCTTCAAAGCAACGAACTTCGCCTGCAAGCTAAGTTCGCCTGATGAACTTCGCCTGCAAGCTAAGTTCGCCTGATGGCAACTTCGCTGTAAAGTTAAGTTCGCCTAACTGGTAACTTCGCCTGAGGCCAAGTTCGCCTGATGATAACTTCGCCTGAGGCCAAGTTCGCCTGATGATAACTTCGCCTGAGGCCAAGTTCGCCTGATGACAACTTCGCCTGAAGCCAAGTTCGCCTGATGGCAACTTCGCTGTAAAGCTAAGTTCGCCTAGCTGGTAACTTCGCCTAAAGCTAAGTTCGCCTAAGGTTAACTTCGCCTAAAGTCAAGTTCGATTAGAAATAAATTAAAAATCTAATGAAAAATGTGTTAAGACAGTTAATGGAAATAAAATTTTTCCAAGCTGACCTGGCAGCTCGACCCCAGCCAGGGGCTCTGCCCCTTGGACCCTGCTAGGGGCTGCCGCCCCTAGACCCCGCTGCCAGGGGCGCTGCCCCCGGACCCCCGTTCGTTGTGGGTCATATAAAGATAGAAATACATTATAAGTAGTGATAGTTAAATTGATATGTATACTTGTTATACAGTCAGCCGTGCACAACTGAAGAAAGGGATTACGATCAACGGAGAACGTAACCGTGTTCAGGTGAGTTTCTAGCCCCATTCCTTGTTATGTTTTCGGGGCTGTGTGCATACTTGATGTGTTGTTAATACATTTATCCTAAGTGATAAGTGTATGCCCTATGTGATATATGTGATATGTATGAATGATTGCTTGATGGTACGTGAACGATCTTCGGATATTGCACGTACCGTCAGGTTGTAATGTTAAGTATAAGGTAAATATGATATGTATGCTCATGCGTATAAATGTGATAAAGTTAATAAAAGAAGGAAATAATGATGTATGGTTGTATGGTTACGAAAAGGGTACCGAGCCCTAATAATACTCGAGGTATGAGGTATGGTTGTATGGTAACGAAGAGGGAATCGAACCCTTCTAATATTCGAAAACTAGGGACCAGACCCTTATAATATCTGTGATGATAGAGACCAGACCCTTATAATATCTGTGATGATAGGGACCAGACCCTTATAATATCTGTGATGTTAGGGAATCGACCCTTCTAATATTCGAAAACTAGGGACCAGACCCTTATAATATCTGTGATGATAGGGACCAGACCCTTATAATATCTGTGATGGTAGGGAATCGAACCCTTCTAATATTCGAAAACTAGGGACCAGACCCTTATAATATCTGTGAGGTTATAGGGCGAAAGGCTCTTTAAGAAGTATGATTATGTATGTAAGGAAAGTATGAAGGTAAGAATGAACGTATGATTATGTATGTAAAGAAAGTATGAAAGTAAAAATGAAAGTAAAAGCACTTAGGTGTATATGAAAGAAAGTTAAGAGATTAAGTATGGAATGTAAGAATGTATTGTATGATTATGTGATTAACTAGAACTCACTCAGCGTAGCTGACTTTTAGTATGCACGCAGGTGAGTAGGATGAGACAGCTGGCTTGAGCGGGGACACATGGCAGAATAATAAGAGCCTGGCATCTGAAGACTTACGATGTTTTAATTTTAATGTTTTAATGTGAAAGACAAAGGACGTTTTGAGACAAGTTATGAAATATTGTAATGTTTTATGAAAGTTTTATATTCCGCGTAAATGTTTTAATTAACTCTGATATTTAGAACTGTGTTTATGAGTAAATCCAACACGAAAGTAGGGTTACCGGTAACGGGGCCTTACAATAGTTTGATTAATGTTTCTTCTTGAAGAAGAAACTCAGTATAGACGTTTCTTCCTGAAGAAGAAACGTAGCCTATAATTGGTAAAGAAAGAAAGGGACTAAAGGTCCAAATGTTTTGAATAAACATATGTTTTTATCAAGGTTAACGCTATACAAAAACAGACTAAAGGTCTGAAGCTAGATCGATGATCTAGTTATTTATATAAAGGTTATTCTCGTACTATAGGTCCGAGGTAACAAAACAAGAAGAAGGAAACAAAAACCAGGAATCAGTATCAGAAACGGATTATAAACAGAAAATGTGAATACGCTCCAAACCTTTTATAATGAGTCTGAATGTTTGCATAGGATTTACGAATCCTTAAAACTTTGTGTTACAATAATAAGAAACGGACACTCTGATTAAGAGTATACATGTGTCTGGATCCAAACATACATGGTGACTCGGCATTTCCCCGAGGCCATGCATATTATCAACATGCTTCTGAAGGTCTACGTGACTGTTCAGAGAAATGATATTGTGTATATAATTAATTGTACAAGATACTTAGGGTAATTTGATCCCAATTTAGTTGGGTGCCTAATGAGTAGTCACAAAGGTATTATTGTTGGTTCCACAAAGGTATTGAAAAAAGATTTTAGAGTCAGCGTTATTCACCAGCTTTGTACTGAAGTATTTTCCCACCTATGTTACAGGGAAACAAGAAAGGTTAGAACAGACAAGCAAGAAGGAATAGAAGATTGAAGTTTTAGTCATTAGATGCTATCTGATGGCTCAGATATTTTATTTCAAAATATTACAAAGAGTTATGTTTTCTAAAGGAATGTACTTGAAACATTGAACGGGTATTATAACCCGAGAGTTTAATAAGTTTTTAATATAATAATATTTTATTAAAAGACTTCCGCTGAAATAAAACCCGCAACTCTGATGTATTTACAAAACAGGTACCAACTATTGGTCACACGCCTAGGCCCTAAAGTGGGGTGTGACAAGCAAGAAGAACGAAAGCTCCACTCAGTTCTGTGATTTTCACGAAGAAAAATGTCACCACACAAACGATTGCTTTCAACTGTAACATTCTACTTTTGGTTATTATAATAAAATAAATTTCGTTATTTTATAGTGGGTTGTTATCGGTTTAGATAAATAGAATACGAGTTGGGCTAGTGTTGGGTAAATGAATATGGGTTATGCACTTGGGTTAGGAAAGAAAGAAGGAAAGACCATAGGCTTAAGCCCATGATCCATAAATATATAAACCCTTAATATCCATTTAATCCTCATTCACACATATTCCATACACCACCCAAAACACACACTTAAGATCTCTCTCTATTTCTTCCCTTTTCTCTAGCCGAAACCAAGAAGGAAACCGAGCACCGACCCGAGGTAATGATAGTTTAATATTGTATGAGCTTAACCCGTTAGATATAGTCACGAAACGACGAGCCGACACCGTTAAACCATTTCCAAGCTGACCTGGCAGCTCGACCCCAGCCAGGGGCTCTGCCCCTTGGACCCTGCTAGGGGCTGCCGCCCCTAGACCCCGCTGCCAGGGGCGCTACCCCCGGACCCCCGTCCATTGAGGGTTATAATTAGAATAGAAACGTGATAGACAATTGATACGAGTAATTGTTATACAGTTAGCCGTGCCCAACTGAAGAAAGGAATAACTATTAACGGTGAACGTAACCAACTTCAGGTGAGTTTCTAGCCCCATTCCTTGTTATGTTTTCGGTGCTGTGTGCATACTCAATGTGATTAGTTAATACACTTATCCTAAGTGATAAGTGTATGTCATATATGTATTATGTGAAAGGTATGAATGGTTTCTTGTCGATACGTGAACGATCTTCGGAATTGCATGTATTGCCAGGAAATGGTTGATGTTATATGTATGTTGTAAGATGAAGAATGAATGATGTATGTATGAAACTTACGATTATACATATAGAAAAGTATGTTAAAAAGGTATGGAAGAAAGGGTACCGGACCCTAATAATATCCGAGGATGGAGGGCACCAGACCCTAATAATATCCGAGGATGGAGGGCACCGGACCCTAATAATATCCAAGGATGGAGGGTACCGGACCCTAATAATATCCGAGGTATGTAGGGCGAATGCTCTTTATAACGTAAGGTTAGATATGTATGTGTATGAAAGATTGATGGACAGGTTAAGTATGTAATACGTACCTACGGGCACGTGTATGTGTATGTAAAGTAAGTTATGTGATTAACTAGAACTCACTCAGCGTAGCTGACTTTTAGTATGCACGCAGGCAAATAGGTTGAGGCAGCTAGCATGATTGAAGACACATGGCACGGAATCGAAGAGATTGGCATCTCGAAGAGATGTTGTGATGTTTTAAAGACTATGTTTTATTTAATTGACTATGAATGTTTTATAAGACAAGATTTGAAGGTTATGTAACATATTATGGTTGAAGTTTTAATGTTCCGCGAATATTTTAATTAACTATGATATTTAGAACTGCGTTTATGAGTAAATCCAACACCAAATGTAGGGCTACCGGTAACGGGGCCTTACAACAACTCAAGAGAAGAATTGAGGAAGCCGTTAAGTCTGGAGAATTGGCTCATTTGGTGAAAGGGGTTAAAGACAAGATGGCTGAAAGAAAAAGCAAAGAAGTGAATATGGTTA
This sequence comes from Bidens hawaiensis, assembly GCF_021521415.1. NCBI lineage: Eukaryota > Viridiplantae > Streptophyta > Magnoliopsida > Asterales > Asteraceae > Bidens > Bidens hawaiensis. The sequence goes on from NW_027491517.1 coordinate 191,381, forward strand.
ATATAGACCAAGGTGTTCCCCACAAACGACAACGCTTGGGGGCTTGGGAGCTTTAATGCATCTGCTTCCCACTGCCTCAAGGTAACTTACTCTCAAACCCTCTAACGGTGGAAGCGAATGTGGGAACACTCCAAACAAACAAAGCCTACATAGACATAGGGGCGGCCACAGAGATCATGTATGAAAGATTCTTCAACCGGCTGAGCAAGGAAGAGCGTTCAAGGCTTCAACCCTCCGAGTCATCTATAAAAGGTATCGCCGATGTACCCTTGAAGCCTTTAGGCCAACTTACCCTTGATGTCTATTTTAGTGAAGGCAAGATGAAGAAAACCAAACCGCTCACTTTTGTGGTTGTCAACACACCTTCCAACTATGATGTGATCATAAGAAGGCCCGGGCAATGCGTGTTCAACATGGCTGTCTCGGTTAGTCAAGGTGCTGTGAAGTTTCCCACCGACATGGGAATTGCAACCCTTCAACCTACCCAAGAGATTTACACGATTGAAGGGGAAAGCTCAAAAAGCAAAGACGAAGAGCAAGGCTTAATCATAAACCCCAAGTACCCCGAACAAAAAGTATGGGTAAACACAAGCCTCTCCAAAGAAACACTTTCGCACCTTGAAAAGCTGTTGATAAACCACAGCGATGTCTTTGCTTGGTGCCCGGAAGACATGACAGGCATTCCTCGAAGCATTGCAGAGCATGAACTCAAGATACCTCCCAATGTTAAGCCTGTTGTCCAAAAGAAACGGAGTCTGGCTCCTGAAAGAAGCTTGGCAGCATGTCAAGAGGTTGAAAAGCTTGTACAAGCTGGGATCCTACGTGAGGTCAAGTATCAATCTTGGGTGGCTAATCCAGTCATGGTTCGAAAGCCTGACAAGTCTTGGAGAATATGCATCGACTTCAAAGACTTAAACAAAGCATGTCTAAAGGATTGCTATCCCTTACCCGAGATGGACCTCAAGGTTGACTCTCTAACCAGCCATCCCTTTAAGTGATTTCTCGACGCTTACAAGGGTTACCATCAAATTCTCATGAAAGTGGAAGACGAGGAAAAAAACGCTTTCCACACGGACAAGGGCATTTTCTGTTATCAAAAGATGCCCTTTGGCCTACGAAATGACGGTGCAACCTATCAACGTCTGATCGACAAAGAATTTGCTAGCCAAATTAGCAGAAACCTGGAAGCTTATGTTGATGATCTGGTAATCAAAAGCAAAACCGAGCATCAAATGCTTGGAGACATACAAGAAACCTTCCAAAACTTAAGAAAGATCAACATGAAGCTTAACCCTGGAAAATGCTCATTCGGGTTCGAAGAAGGCAAGTTTTTGGGGCACATTGTGGGGAAACAAAGCATAAAAGCTAATCCCAACAAAGTCAAGGCTGTTCTCGAAACCAAATCCCCACAAAGAAAAAAGAAGTGGAGAGTCTGAATGGAAGGCTTGCAGCCTTGAAGCGTTTTACCTCCAAGCTTGTTGAGAAATCCTTACCCTTTTTCAAAACACTAAAAGGTTGCACCAACAAGAAAGATTTCAGGTGGACAGAAGAAGCAGAAGAATCCTTCAACCAAATGAAGCAACACTTGGCTTCACTTCCAGCTATTGCAGCCCCTGAAACGGGAGAATTGATCTCTGTCTATCTCTCAGTTGCTGAAGAAGCATTAAGCGCGGTTCTAACCATCGAACGAGACAAAGTTCAGGTACCCGTTTATTTCTTTAGTAAAACACTAAAACTGGCAGAGGTCAAATATCCTCCTTTGGAAAAACTTGCCCTGGCCTTAATTCAAACGGCCAGAAGGCTTCGAAGGTACTTTCAAGCACACTCTATACAAGTGGTCACTGACCAACCCATAAAGAGTGTGCTTGAAAAACCAAAAAATTCAGGCCGATTGGCCAAATGGGCTATGGAACTAGGTGAACATAATATCACCTATGTCCCAAGAAAAGCCATCAAAGCCCAAGTCTTGGCGAACTTTATTGTAGAAATCCCAAAACAAGTCATTCCTGAAATACACACAACTGCCACTGAACCTTCAGACCTGAAGCCTGGAAGCTTTTTACCGATGGAGCTTCCAGCATCGAAGGGTTAGGAGCTGGGCTCGTTTTAATCAACCCTGAAGGGTTAGAATTTACATATGCTCTTCGACTTGAATTTCAGACCACCAACAATGAAGCTGAATACGAAGCATTGATCGCTGGTCTGAAGATTGCCAAAGAGATGAAGATCCAAAAGCTACAAGTCTTCACAGACTCGTTGCTTGTTTCAAGTCAAATCAATGACAGCTATATAGCCAAAGAGCCCAACATGAAGAAGTACCGTGGAAAGGCAAAAGGGTTGATGACCACGTTTCAAGAATGCACCATCAAACAAGTCCCAAGATCACAAAACAAGAGAGCCGATGCCCTGAGCAAACTAGCATCCCTCACTTTTGCACACCTCACCAAGAAAGTACTGGTGGAAGTGCTGAAAACTCCTTCAATTCAAGAATTGGAGGTTTAAGATGTAATCACTGAATAAGGTCCCAATTGGATGACTCCCATAGAAAGGTTCCTCAAAAATGGTGAGTTACCTTCGGACCAGACTGTTGGTACATGTTTGTCAGTCGTTCATAGTCTAACGATTGTAATCGAGTCTGTAATGTATTTATGTTTTTGATTATGTTTATGTTTATGTAACGAGCGAAGTTGTCAACAAGTTCGCTCAGGCGAACTTGTTGAACAAGCGAAGTTGTTAACAAGTTCGCTCAGGCGAACTTGTTGACCAAGCGAAGTTATGGACAACTTCGCCTGAGGCGAAGTTGTCGTGTTTATATAAACTGTTCACCGTAACAGTTGAAAAAGTTCGCGAGGTTGGTTAGGGTTTCGTTTCAGTGAGAGTTACGTGTTTACAAGTCAGAGTCTGTAATTGTGACCTCGTGTCACGTGTTCGGGTTATCAATATAACGTGTTTCGGTTATTGCTCGTGTGTTTGTTTTATACGTATTCTACGCTCGTATCTACCTACGCAGGGATTCCGCACCTGCGCAGATAGCGACATCCCGTGTACGATCCGTCCAGGAACCTACAATTGGTATCAGAGCCATCGGCTCGATTGTGAGGTTCGGGATTTCACGCGGGTGTAGAAAACGTCTCGCTTGACCTATTCACGGGACGAGTTGTTGTTCGTATTGAGTTCTAATCACTATATACAGTCATTTTCAAGCCTTTACAACGACCGGAAACTGCAGAATCGTCGAAAACAGATCTGAATATTTTCAGTGTTCATCGGGCGAAGTTACTGTTCTTCAGGCGAAGTTGCCGTCACTGAAAGTAGGGTTTCGGCGAAGATATAAGGTTCAGCGAAGTTATTCACAACTTCGCCTGCCTCATAAGTTCGCCTAAGCGAAGTTATCCTCAACTTCGCTTACCTGCTAAGTTCGCTTACCGTAAGCGAAGTTATACTCAACTTCGCCGAGTCACACGAATTTAAGAATTTTTCCAGCGAAGTTAACACTTAAGCGAAGTTATTCTTAACTTCGCCTTTAGTACTGTTTGGACAAATTTTTGAATTTTTCGGGTTTTGAGAAGATGTCGCAAATTAACATCTCTGAATTGGTGAAAATGGAGGTCGAAGCGGGGTCAGCTACTAAGGCCCCAAGGCTGTTAAAAGGAACCGACTTTGTTGCATGGAAGGATCGGTTTATTCAGTATATTAAATACCAGGATGCAAAGATGTGGGTGTGCATCCAGGATGGATATATTCCACCGACCATGGAATACGAAGGTCGGGATGTGATAAAGAAGTACAGCAAGATGGAGGAAGAGGAGAAGAAGATGTACGAAGCCGAAAGCAAGGCTCACGCAGCTATCACTATGGCTCTTCCACAGGAGATCCTTCATACTTTCAGAAAGTATACATCGGCTCGAGAGCTTTGGGATGCTCTTGAAAATAGATTCGAAGGGAACGTGGGTATTCGTGCCTCGAAGATTAAACTGTTGAAGACTCAGTTCTCTGTCTTCAAATATTTGAAGAACGAATCTCTGGATGATATTATCACTCGATATTATCATCTAATGACAGAGCTAAACAACTATTCGATTGCTTACAGAGAAGAGGAGATAGTTGAAAAGCTTCTCGATGCTCTCCCACCGAAGTGGGAAATGTACACAGTTCTGATGAGGGAAGACAGAGACTTTCCTAATTGTGATTTGGAGACAGCAGTAAACAAACTCAGAACCTTTGAGCTTAATATGGTTCGTAAAGAGACACCAACAGATCAGATTCAAGACCCTGGTATGTATGGTGCCAAACTTAACTCAGGCTCAAGTTCGAAGCCTGAATCTGCTGCTTACTACTCCAAAGGAGAGTCAGGTTCAAACTCTTCTCATGAAGGAAACGTTTCAGTAAACATGAACGGTGATGTTTGCTTTGCTGCTGGAGGTTCAAGTGCTTCGAAACCTCAAACATCCAACCGTAGTTTCTCTCCCAGTGCCTCAAGCAATAACTATTCCAAGATGCCAATGAGTGTCAAATCTGCTGAAGAGCAGTTTGCAGTCTATGCATCTTTTATTGCTTCATATGAGAACTACATACAAGGGAAGATTGTGGACCCTGCTGTTTTGGATGAGGATTATGACCAGATCGATGCTGATGATCTGGAGGAGATGGATTTGCAATGGCAAATGGCCATGATAGTGAGGCGAGTCAAGCGTTTCATGAATAAGACGGGGAGAAAGTTTGTTGGTGGTAGGCCCGGATTCGACAAGTCTAAAGTGAGGTGCTATAACTGTCAACAGTATGGGCACATTGCTAAAGAATGCAGAAACGAGAGAGTTGAACGGGGTCAAGGCCGGTCTGCACAGCCTACTGGGATTAGTAAAGAGGTCAATGCCATGTTGTCTAGAGAAGCCGGTGAATACAACTGGAACCTGCATGCGAATGAAACTGGTGAGCAGGCGAATATGGCTAAGGTAGAAAATGAAGATTGTGAGAAGATGACTGGAGAGGAGAAAGCTACTGGTAAGGAGAAAGCTTTCATGGCAGATAACGATGGTCAACCCTCCGAGGTAAGTTCTAAACCTGTTTGTACAAAATGTGAGAATTTGTCTGAGCAACTTGCTACCATACCTGATCAGTATGTTCGTTTAGATGCTGAATTTAAAACTCTTAAAGAAGATCATCATTTTACTAAGGCAAGAGAAAACAGTTACAAAGTTAAAATAAAAGCATGTGAAAAAGATGTCAAAAGCTTAAAAACTAAACTTGCTGAAAAAATTGATGTAATTGACCTAAGTTATGAGGTTTTAGAAGAAAAGACTAAACTTATTGCTGAACGAGAAAAGCAGATTGCTGACCACCAGGTGAAAGTGGTGGAACTGAACCGAAAACTCGAGCAGTTCCGAAATTCCTCAGCTATTCTAGATCACCTCGTTAGTGATCAAGGTACCTCTGCAAAGAGGAGAGGAATTGGTTATCACGAGGTGCCACCACCTTATAACCACAACTACACTTTCAACCCTAGTATTCAGAAATCTGTGGATTTTGAAGTTCCTCAGACAGTTCCAATCAAGGTTACATGTAAAGAACCAACTGTTAGTAATGGCGAAACGAGTTCGCCTGTTTCTAGTGTAAATATTTCTGTTACGAGTCCAGTCTCATCGGATTCGGATAAATTGTCCGAATCAGGTAAGACGAAAGAGAAGGTAGTGTTACCCACTGGTGGAGATAAAAATAAATCTTCTAAAAAGAGTACTCCACTCAACCCGTATGTCCCACCTTATGTGAGACGAACGGCTGGTAACACTGCCTCTACATCCAAACCAACATTTGAAAAGAAAATGGAGAGTAGGTGTTGCTTTAGATGTAATAAATTAGGACTTCTCGTTGCAGATTGCCCTCTGACGCCGAGATACAGAGGTGTGAGGCCAAATAAAACTGAGAATAAGCATCAGTTTAATACTGCTAAAAATGAAAACTTTTCAAAATGCCAAAATGTAACTAATTCAAGTTTTCATAAAAACAAACCTCAGTTTTTCAACCAAACCACAAGATATAACACTTTCAATTCACATAGGTTTGGAAGGCATCACACTCAATCTTCAAGGAGATTTCCTAACAGGACTTACAGAAATTATCCTGATGCTAACTTTGGAAAGCCAGGGTACGGGACGTATCGATCCAAGACCAATTGGTCTTGGGTCCCAAGATTCTAATTCTCTGTTTTATTGTGCAGGAACAGTTGAACAGGGCTGCCCACAGTCTTTGGATTGTAGATAGCGGCTGTTCCCGGCACGTGACGGGCAACAAACACTTGTTGCACGACTTAAAACCTGTTCAGGGAGCCAGAGTTAGTTTTACTGGTGAAAGTGGAGGAAGAATTACTGGGAAAGGAACGGTGTCCAATGGGAAGATGACACTTGAGAACGTAAATTTTGTGGAAGAGCTGAAACACAATCTGCTGAGTGTGTCGCAGATTTGTGATAAGGAGTATACTGTTCACTTCACGAAGAATGAGGCGAATCATCATAAACCTAATTGAGCTAAACGGGATGATCAATCCCTAGTAACCATGCTTTTCTTTTGTGTCTTAAAAAAAAAAAAAAAAAAAAAAAACGTCACTAATCGCTTAAAATTATGTCGGTTATCTCAGTTGGAAGGACATGTCTTAGGATATGTTTTGGTCCTCATCTTCTACTTGTAGATTTTGAGGATAGCCATTAACCAGATGACTGAAAGTGACCGGGGCGATTTATGATGTGTTTTCTTTCTGTCGCTGAAAATTAGTCGGTCATACATAGTTAGAAGGACACATACTTGTATGTGATCGGTCCAGTTGATCCAGTGGATCTTCAGGATTGCCGTTTACCTGAAGACTTTGACGTGATCGGGGTGACTGAAGTCAAATTTTGTTTTGGGAAATGAAATTACTTTTCAAGTCTGTTACTTCGTAAGAAGTTCGTTAGCTATGTTAAACGGAAAATTGATCTAACCTTGGAAAATGATATATATACTAACTTTGTGTGCTTAACTGGTGAAGTTATTAGGCTTAAAAGGCTTTAGGACAATCATTGTATGTCATGGTAACTTTTTATGGTGCGTAAAAGTTGATGTGATACAAACTAATTTTACTTGATTTTACGTGGAAACTCCTTAAGAGTTTTGCGTGTCTTCATATATATCTTTTCGAATGATAGGCAGAAAAGCGATTACCCAGTCATACACGAGCCCATGTGTGGACACTGCAGTGATCCAGATTCGGGACTTGCAGTAAAATTCTACTTTGAAGTCTATGTTAAAAAAAAAAATTGAGTTATTGTAACATATTAGTGATCATAAATTCAAGACTTCTCTATCTTAGAGCAAGATGAAGAACGGGAAACAGAAGAAGAATACATACAAGTTAATCAGACACTATGGGTCGAAGTCAATTCGGGGTGACTTGGGGAAAGCCAAATACGCTTTGAGGATAGATAGGAGGCATCAATATTTCTGAGTTGTTGCCCACTTAAATTTTAAGGATTAATTGAACCTAACTCGTATCACAGAAACGATGAAAACCATCTTAAGTATATTACCTGCTTACAACCTGTCTCTATATGTCATAATACAGCTAAACACGGATCTATGTGACAGTCACGTAGTTAGTATGATTCCTGTTAGGATCTTTTCTAAAACATAGTTGTCCCTACCAAGACTGAAATTTGATCCCTTATACTTTAAATTTTTTAAGATTTTTTTTTAAGTTTTTGTACTTAGATAGTTTTATGATTTTTTAACTGGTTACTTAGAATTGATCATGTCGTTTATTTCTTAAAGGCAATGTATATAGATGTCTTGAAAGGTTCTTGGCATCTCAGGGGGAGATGAGCTGTAGAGGAGATGAGTTGAGATACAAGCGTAGAGAAGACCGAGACGATGATCCCAATGCACCGGAAGGTGCAGGTGGTGAGCTGCCAAGAACATCTCAAGCTCTTGGGGCTTCCACAGCTGAGGGGGAGTCTACCGAATACAGGGAAGTTAGTGGAAGATAAAGAGAGGGGATTGAGAGCAGATGGCAAGCCATGGATGGTGATGAAGTACAAGCCGATCCGATGCATCAAGGAGGTTCCAATGAAGAATATGCCTCAAGATGTGTTGAAGAATCTAAAATGGTGGTACGTTGATTGCCAGACTGCTGAAGCCGTGATGGAAGATGAGGATGAACAAGAAGTGCTGAGGGTTTACGACCCGATGCATCTTGTTAATCTATCGCAAGCTGATCTGAAGATGCTCAACGAAAAGAAGATCTTCTACATTCCTGCTTGGAAGGATCAAGCAAGGAAATATCAAAGGGTGGTGTCGGTATGTGTTAGAGAAGGAGCGCACGCGTAAAGATACAAGATTACAAGACTCAAGCTTTGAAGATCAAGATATGAAGCTACTGCCAAGGGGGAGTCTGTTGGTACATGTTTGTCAGTAGTTCATAGTCTAACGATTGTAATCGAGTCTGTAATGTAATTATGTTTTTGATTATGTTTATGTTTATGTAACGAGCGAAGTTGTCAACAAGTTCGCTCAGGCGAACTTGTTGAACAAGCGAAGTTGTTAACAAGTTCGCTCAGGCGAACTTGTTGACCAAGCGAAGTTATGGACAACTTCGCCTGAGGCGAAGTTGTCGTGTTTATATAAACTGTTCACCGTAACAGTTGAAAAAGTTCGCGAGGTTGGTTAGGGTTTCGTTTCAGTGAGAGTTACGTGTTTACAAGTCAGAGTCTGTAATTGTGACCTCGTGTCACGTGTTCGGGTTATCAATATAACGTGTTTCGGTTATTGCTCGTGTGTTTGTTTTATACGTATTCTACGCTCGTATCTACCTACGCAGGGATTCCGCACCTGCGCAGATAGCGACATCCCATGTACGATCCGTCCAGGAACCTACACAGACTGAGGCTGAAAGGGTTCGAATCAAATCCAGACAATATGTGTTGCAAGGAGAAACGCTTTATAAAAAGGGCTACCTTGCACCACTACTGAGATGTGTAGGCCCTGAACAAAGTCAATATCTGATCAAAGAGGTTCACGAGGAGATATGTGGAGCTCATTTTGGGCCAAGAACGGTGGTTGCAAAATTGATGAACCTCGGATACTTCTGGCCCACCATGCACCGAGATGCAACGGAACAACTCAAGAAATGTGAAGCTTGTCAAATTCATGCACCGGTTCCCAAAAGCCCTAAACATGATCTAGTCCCCATCTACTCGACTTGGCCCTTTCACAAGTGGGGAATGGATGTTGTTGGTCTATTCCCACCGGCCAAAGGAGGGGTAAAATTTTTGCTAGTAGCCGTCGACTACTTTACCAAGTGGCCTGAAGTCAAACCACTTGCAAAGATAATGGGAAAACAAGTCATCGACTTTGTGTGGGAAAGCATCATTTGTCGCTATGGGTTAACAGGAGTGTTGGTCACGGATAATGGGAAACAATTTGCTGAGAAGCCTTTTAGCACATGGTGCAAAGAATTCAGAATCACTCAAGTGTTCAGCTCAGTTGCATACCCACAATCCAACGGTCAAGTTGAAAGAACAAACAGAACCATCGTTGAAGGAATCAAAACAAGGCTGGGAAGGCACAACAACAATTGGCTTGAAGAACTCCCAAACGTTCTATGGGCAATAAGAACAACCGAAAAGACAAGCCACAAACGAACGCCTTACAGCCTAGCCGAAATCGGAGTTGTGACTCAAAGAACACTTTAATATCGGGTGGTGGCCGAAATACAACCGGGTTTTTCTCAACTTGTGGCTCAATAATTGGTGTTTTGATTTGTGACTTACCCGGAGCCTCCATCTCAATTTCTTCATCAACCACTTCCTCTTCTTCAACTCCAACCCTTTCTTTAACAACCTCGGGACCCAAAACCCTTCCGCTACGAGTCTGAGTAGAACCCGAAAACTGTCCTTGAGGCCTTTCATCAAGACGACGAGCAATATCACCAACGATTCTTTGAATATCGAGAATAGAAGATTGTTGATTTTTAAAGAGCATATCGTGTTCAGACAACTTTTGCTGTGTGATTTGATCTCTCTCCAAGATTTGCTTCATCATCTCCTCTAGACGTCCCATGCTCCCATTAGAATCCTACACATTATTTTGAAAATTAGTACCATTGTTATTATTATTGTACTGACCTTGTCCTTGATTGTAAGAATTTTGATAGCCGGGTGGTGCGCCTGACGGACGCCAGTTGGAGTTATTCTGATTCGGGTTCTTGTAGGTGTTCCAATTCTGATTGTTGTTGAAGTTGTTGTTTGGAAACCTATTCTGCCCACCAACATAATCGATCTGTTGATTCATCACCGGGAACTCCAAAGTGCTGTGTCCACCTCTACAAAACTCACACTTGTCCACCTTTGTCTTAAGTTCCTTCACCTCTCAGGTCAATAATTCCAAAGCAGAAGCCACAGTAATATCCGGATTAACCTGGTGTACACCACGAGAAGAAGAGGATGTACTGCTAACGGGAATGGTATTCCCGCGTCGTGGCCCTTTGGCGAGGTCCGATTGAGTGAAGCTCTCAAACATCTTGTTACATTCGGCGACATTCTTCCTAGCCAGTAGACTTCCTCCTGCGGGCGTGTCGAACCGAACTTGGGTTTCGTAGTTCAACCCATTGTAAAATTTCTCCACGAGAGCCTATGGTGTGAGACCATTCTGTGAGCATCGAGATAACAAGCTCTGAAAACGCTCCCAAGCATAACAATATTGCTCATCCGGCTCCATGTGAAACGAGTGAATCTGATCGCGAAGAACAGCCGCTTTAGCCGGTGGGAAGTATCTCTTGATAAAAGCAGAACGTAGTGCTTCCCAAGTGGTGAACGTGCCAGGTGGTTGCGTGTCAAGCCAAATAGCTGCTTTACCTGTAAGTGAAAAAGGAAAAAGATGTAAGAAAATTGCATCTTCAGTAGCACCTTGCAATTTAAAAGTTTTCAAAACCCGGTAAAGTCGGTTAATATGAGTTGGCGCATCCTCGTCATCGTTTCCATGAAACTGATTAGTTTGAACGATGTTGTTCATGACGTATGACAGAATCTGCCACGAGTTTGGGTTGTCGATCGCGGGGACAACGATGCATGACTGGTTTCCGGTTAAGCCATCGAAGGCTTGAGCAGCAATTGTCCTATCGTCGGCCATTTGAACGTTTGGTTGAATTCTCGAACTTTCTGGTGGTGAACTGTACGGTGACGATTTTGGTGTAGAAGTAGCTTCTGACGGTTGCTTTTCTGCTGACGAGCTAGCCTCGGTCTTCAACGAAGAAAATTCCAGGTTTTCCAACGGCGGTCCTTGCGAACGAAGACGTGGCATAAAACTGAAAAACGCAACAGACCAAATGGGTAGACTCTAATAAAAGACTAGAAAATAAAATAAAATAAACTAAAACTTAAAAATTAGACTCCTACGACTCAAACGAAAATAAAACAAATAGCACGTATGTAGCAAATAAGTCCAAAAAAAAAACTTGATGTGCTAAAAGTAGTTATATATTTATTAACTAAAAATAAGCTAATCTAGACACTAAGTAATAATTCTAGACTCTTAACTTAACTAAAACTACTAACTGGCAAGTGTACCGGTCGACTCTAGTACAGTTAAGTAAGTTCGGATATCGAACCCACGAGACTCTTTAAATTACGTAAATTAACTAATTAGACTCGACTAACTGATACGACTATTTAATTATTATTATTATTATTAAAGAGGGGGTTTACTTAAAAACTAAAATTAAACTAATTAAGAAAAATAAGTAAAATAAACAAGAGACAATTTTAATTGATTAAAATAAGATGATGATGAAAAACCACCTAGGCTAGAATCTCCAAAGTTTCAGTAATTAATTATTAGGAAAATGCTTGTTATGGAATTATGATCATAAAATAATCACTTAAAAGAAAACCCGAACAGGACCCTTCAAGAAGACACCTATGGATTTCTATTAAGTTCTTAAAATCACCAATTTTAATATTAGACTTCCTTACGGTTATCTAATTAATTATGAACGAGTACCTTTAAACGACAACCTACCTTACAGCGCGGAAATCAAAGGTAGCTTAATAAATTCATTCGACTCAATAGACAAAGTTGAAAAATCAAACCTAGACGGACTCCTTACGAAGAACTAAGTCTAGCAATCTTAATCAACAACGACCTATCAAATAATCTATCACCTTACAGCTTTTTAGATTAGCAGCGCACTTTTATTTATTTAATTAATAATATTGTTTCTATGATCTTATTATAAATCAATCACAAACTAGTCAAGAACACACAGTAAATGACCTAACAGAATCCTATTATATGACAGACAATCACCAAGGAAACTGTGAAACAATATAACTCATCAAATAAAACCAAGCACCCATATGCATCGAATAAATAATATTAAACTTTTTAGTAATTCATAAATCCATAACGAAAAGCAAACTCCAAATAAAATCAAACTTCAACAAAGGTTCATCACAAGCCTAGGCGGTCTAATAAAGTTAGCCTAGCATCTTAAAATCAAAGAAACAAAAATAATTAAGTTCAACAACCAAGTTCATAATTAACATAATAAATTCAAACCGAATATTGATGATGCTTGGTTGAGTAGGTGTTGAATCAAAACTATCTCCACTCGAACAACGGCTTTCTTTCTTTCTTCGAACCCTTGCAGCGGTGGGATCTCTTTTCACGTGACCTCCTTCTGACTTCAAATAACAATAATAATAATAATAATGATGTGAAGTATGCCGTGCCCCCTTAAGGATTCCTAAAAACTCAATATATATGGTGTCCCTCAATTATTGACATCCTTTCTTTATATAAGTTATTATATACCAACCAAACTTCGTTACTCGTAGCCGACATCCGATTTCCATAACAAACCCTCTAGAATGTTCTATGTAGGCCTTTTATAATTCCACCAAATATTGACGTTTCTTTACTGTCCAAAACAAACAATTTATTTAATTATTTTTAATGTAATAAAATTTAAAACAAAGGTGAGTATGCATCTTAATTATGAATAGTGGGCGTTAAAAGTTGTAGACACACAATAATAACAATATGTAAAAGTGTTTCAACTATTAATTTTTTATCTCGAAAGCCAAATAAAAATACTACATATTAACTCGTTGTCTTTTTTGAAACCCTGCGGTTTTAAATATAAACCATGAACGAGAATAATAAATAAAATCTAGCTTAAAATGTAGGAAATATTTATATAATAATATGTATATTTTAGACTACATCAAGTTTTCTAACCATTCATATTCTGGAAGAAGGTTAGCCCTCGGAGACGGACTTCGAGCAAGAGTGAAAGGTTTCCCTCGCATATTTGATTTGGTTCTCTTGGTGGGGATGAAGGTGTTATCAACTAATAGGAAGTATCAACTATTAATTATATCTTATATATTTGTGTTACATAAGTTTCCTCAGACAACTCAACCGCATGATGTCTAAAGAAAATTAACAATTTATATGTTTTCCTCATTATCATTTTGTAACCGTAATATTTCTTTGGCTTTCTAGTTATTTTAAAATTGAAAAATAAAATAAAATAATAATAATTCAAGTCGTTAAATGTTAAAATTGGGGGTCAAATGTTAAATGACTTAATGTAACAAGTCATTATTATTACAAGGACTAAACAAGTAACCTACTATAAGTAGAAGGTTTCGTTAACTTGCTGTGAAAGAAACTCAGGATATTAATAATAACAATAATAATAAAGTTCACATAACCACCAACAAGTCTGCAAAAATTAGGGCTTTTTTCTTCACTGCTTTCAAATCCAATTGAACTAACAAAGACGATGGATCGTGATGCTACTGCTGACGTCAACGCACCACACTCCATGGGAACAACAATCATCGGAGTGACGTACAACGGCGGTGTGATTTTAGGCGCCGATTCGCGTACCAGCACCGGTAATAATAATAATAATAATAATGAATTTGTTTAATTTGATTTGATAATTGATGATTGTTGGTGTTAGGGTTGTATGTGGCTAATAGGGCAAGTGATAAGATCACACAGCTGACTGATAATGTCTACATCTGTCGATCTGGATCGGTACGTGTTCCAGTGCTTGGAAGTATATATTTTTGTTGTTAGTGTGTGTTATGGTACAACTTTAATTGTTGAGCATTAAGTAAGTTGTAATAATGTTTAATAAGAAGCTTTTTTGTCATGGATTAGTTTAGGTAGCATTTGAAAAGAAAGTGTTAACCGTGAGACCGCGAAACAAAGGCACAATAGAGTTTAGCTTCTAGGGTTTATGGACGTGGGTAATGTCCTTATGAACATTTTCATTGAAATTAGTGCTTCTATGTAGTCATTGAAATTAGTTTAGTAGTACTTGTCATGTTATTGAGCTGCTTGTTAGTTTTATGGCTCGCTTATTTGTAGTTTCTTATATGTTTGCAACTTTGTGTGCTGTTAAATAGTTCTTTTTGCCAAAGGCTTGAGACATGAATATGTATCTGAATGTTTTATTGCCCCTACTTGTTTGCCAAGCTATTGTTGTGAATATGAGAAGTTATTAACTTTATGATGCACATCTTTTTGTGTTTCTTTCATAAGGAAGTATCTTACAGGCGAGAATCCACTTTACTTTCATTGTATTGTAGCACAATTTGTACACATTTTAACACCAAAGTTGTATAAATTTCATAGAGCCTGTATAATTTTAGGGGTTCAAAAATACAATGTGTATCGTGAAGTGTGTATATTGAAGGAAAGAGGGATATTGGTTCCTGTTGTGTAACGAGTAAAAGCTAGGTTTTTAATGGGGGCGTACATAAAGTTAACAGCTGTCATGTTTCTTGGTTTTTCAGGCTGCAGATTCTCAAATTGTATCAGATTATGTTAGATACTTTCTTCACCAGCACACGTAAGTATACTAGTTGCTGTTTCTTCTCTTTGTAGATTTCTTATAAATATGTTTTTTAAAATAAGTTGATGTTTAAGCAAGAAAGATTATGTTGATGTTTAAGTGCAAATTATACAAAGCAAATTATGTTGATGACTATTAATTTTTCTTTATGCTTCTGCTGTTTACGATGTGTGGAGTCCAATTCCGCTTTATTGGTGTTAGTTAAATTTATGCTATTTTATCTATACAATTCAACAGGATTCAGCTTGGTCAGCCCGCTACTGTGAAAGTTGCTGCAAACCTTGTTAGGCTTTTATCTTACAGCAACAAGGTTTGTATTCCTTTTATAAAGTTGTTAATTGATTAGTACTTTCTTGATATCTGAATTTGGCTTTTGAAATATAATATTTTGCTAAGATTTTCATATTCTTATGCGTTATAATTTTGCAGAATATGTTGCAAACCGGTATAATTGTTGGAGGATGGGATAAATATGAAGGTGGGAAAATTTATGGCATTCCTCTTGGTGGAACAATTCTTGAGCAGCCATTTGCAATTGGAGGTTTGTTTGCATTATCTTTTTGGAACAGTTTGCCTTTTTTAGACACCTTTGGGCAAATTCTAACAAAACTCTAACTAGCTAATACGAAACACTAAATAATAGCAAATAATAATGAAAGAATTAACTACTTTGCTGGACTTGATTTATAATTCATTAAGTCAGATGTGAAATAAAAAGAATGAAAGTTTAAAAAGTTTTGATTTTTTGATTAAGTAAAAAGTTTAATAAATTTAAGGGCTTATGAGTTTTTAGTAGGAATAAAATGTTGACTTTCGGTAGATAACTTAAATGATTTCAATAAATAAAATTTATTTGTTTTAAAATGGACCATAGCAACCCATAATCTTCTTGGTTGTGCAATCCAACATGAAATCGCCTAGAAGATGGCCAGCTAAGCTCCATTTTAAAACAGATAGCTAAATTTAGTTTATTGAAATTGTTTTTAGACATCTAAGCGAAAGTCAAGATTCATTTCTTTTTAACTATCCATAAACTCTTCAATTTATTTAATTTTTCTACTTAATTTGAACTGTTTATGTATGATATCATACATTGCAATTTTTTTGGGGTTATCGATATTAGTTATTTGGTGTGAATACCATAGTAGGCACGTTTGATCATTCAACCTCTTTTTATTTAGTATTTTTTAAAAGCTGCTAATATGACTAGTTAGAAGTGAAGTACAGCTTGAATTGATTTGTTTACTTATGGATAGGCGGAAGTTTTCATTTCTGATTTTTGTAACTGCGCATAAAGTTCAATTCCAGCCATTATGAGGTTAAAATTTGGGTTGAGCTCAATTATTAATGTTGTGCAGGATCTGGATCCAGTTATTTATACGGGTTCTTTGATCAGGCATGGAAGGAGGGCATGACCCAGGAAGAAGCTGAGGTAATTTTTGATATTATAATGTCACAAAAATACAAAATGCCTGGTTATATCACAATCCATAAAAACTTTTCTGGTTAAGTGATGTACTATTACAAGGCTAAATTATATCTGCATTTCGTCTTGGTGCAGCAACTGGTGGTTAAGGCTGTTTCCCTTGCCATAGCACGAGACGGTGCTAGTGGGGGTGTTGTTCGCACAGTCACCGTAAGTTTCCTTTCATACTTCGGTTATGATAAAATGGACCGATTCAGGTTATGAAAATAGGAATATTGGATTTTAATAATCCCAACTTTGCCCTATTGGCCGATGCTAAGCCCAACTTCAAAGTTAATTTTTGGCAATCCCAACTTTCAACTTATTTTCCAATAACAATCCCAAACTAACTAAACACTAACCCCGTTATTTTTTTGCTGACTTGGACTGCCTATTTGGCACAAATGCTGTGACTGCTTATGTGTCCCACACATACATACACTAAAACCATAGTCTCCTCCACCACCACCCACCTCCTCCTCCACCACCACCCATCATCTCCGATTTCTACCACCCTAATCACATCCGCCGCCGCAATGACATGTATCCCTCGACACCACCATTGTTCTGTATTCCCCACCATCACTTTGCGGCGGCAACCACTAACACCACCATTGCCTGAAACGCGGCCACCACAAATCAACAGCAACCTCACCACATCATCGAACTACCGCCGCTAATAAATTTTCATACAATAATTTTGACCGTCCGCTCCAATTTTAGATTCCACTATTTCTAATTAGAGCCGATTGAAACAAAATTGAACCAAATTTGATAGTGGGTGGCTTGATTATCACAAAATTATAGTCATCTGCATCTTTGTCTTCCCTTAAACTCATTAGGGCAATTTTGATTTTACTCCGGCGACGGGAAAGAAGAGAGTTGCAGCCAATGGAAGAAAAATAGGAGAGGGGTTTTTATGGGTGGAGGTGTGTACGGTTAAGGTGACGACATTGTGTGCTCAGGTCCACGATGGCCGGCAGTTGGTGTACTGGTAGCTGGAAAAGGTCGAGGAGAAGAAAAGATGGAGGGGGGTCAGGGAATAAAAGGAGGTGGTGATGGAGGCATGTGGGTGGTGGTGGTAGCAGATTGTGATTTTGGTATGTATAAATTATAATACATGTATATATGTATTTATGTATGTATGTATGTGACACATAAGCAGTCCATGTTAGCATTTGTGCCAAATAAGCGGTCCAAGTCAGCAAAAAACTAGCGGGGTTAGTGTTTAGTTAGTTTGGGATTGTTATTGGAAAATAAGTTGAAAGTTGGGATTGTGAGAAATTATTTTTGAAGTTGGGCTTAGCACCGGTCAATAGAGTAAAGTTGGGATTATTAAAATCCAATATTCCATGAAAATATGTTTTTTTTATTGTTTTGTAGATAAACTCAGAGGGGGTTACAAGGAAGTTCTACCCAGGTGATCAGCTTCCTTTGTGGCATGAAGAGGTGGAGGCACACAACTCACTGTTGGATATCCTCAATGCTTCAAATCCCGAGCCAATGAGCACCTAGGTTTTATGTTTGCCTGGATATGGAACTAGATCTCACTCTCGCCTAGTAGTTCACTTGTATTCTGCATAAAACAAAAGTTGATGTTGCTTTTTATTATATGTATTCTGCATAAAACAAATGGGATCTCATCTTTTTATGTTATCTGCGAGGATTATTGATCGTTCCACCTTTGCGTTTGATTAGTTAATCACTATTTAAATTCGAATGCTTTTGGATTTTTATTTTGTTAGACCATCTCTATGGTGAGGGGCTTCGAAGCCCCTCCACTGTGGCACGTTAGCGCCCCGCTATGGTTTAATGCCCCCATCCGCGCCCATATATATATATAAATGCATATGTATGTATGTGTGTGTGAGAGGGGGACCCACAATCACCATGCATCTCGCCCATCAGTTGGACGTCCCTTGGGTCTGCACCCCACCACCAAGGACGCCCCTTGGTAGTGTTCCGCGCCCTAGGGCGCCGGCCACATCACCTGACCACGCCCCCATAGCGGGTGGTCTTAGCATGTTAGTAGTACATACGATTTGAGGTGAACCAACATCAACTCTCGTCTCTCGTGCTCATCTCATTGCCAGCCGAGCTGATTCAGCTTGTAAAGTTCAACTTAAGCTGAAAAACCAAGCTCGAGCCAAATTGTTTTTTTCAAGTAGATCTTTTAAGTTTTTATCAGACTGTCTCAAGTAACAAGTTTAACGGTGTAAAATTATGGGTTTTAAAAAGGTATCAAACTACCAATGTTTAATAACAGTATAACACACATTAAAACGATTTAGTGGGAATATATGCTTATGCTTTATTTTATTTATCTGTAATTTGTATAGCTATGGAATGTTTTTTTTTCTTTCTTTTTTTCAGTTTTGAAATTCTAACTTTCATTTTCCCAAGTTCTAAATTGTAAAAATCTGTACTCTTTTAACTGTATTTTTAGTAATGTGAAATTAAATAACTTATTGTAAAAGCGTTTTGATATGATAATAAATGTAAAAAAAATACCAGCCCCCGGCTAAAAAAATTTAAATGATTCTTAGGGACGGCCTTAACTAAGAATTGGTTTTTATTATTCATACAATAGTGTTTCTTTTTTTTATTTAATTATAACTTTATTTATTTTTCGTGTACAGAAACATATATATTTTACATCATTTTTTCTATGTTACATTACCTTTCTTAGTGATTATACAAACATCACTGTTATACCATTCACTATTCAGACACTACTGTCGTCTTAGAGCATTCTCATCCCGTCCTCTATCTCCATTTGATATAATTATACTAAAAATCACCATATTTATCTCTCATGTTTAATTAAATAATAATTTTTATACCTTTATTATTACATTTTTCTCTCTCCTCTACTCACAACCAAATCAGCAAATACTAAAAAATAAAATTTAGACAAACAAAGTTTCTCAAAATTTAAAAAAAATCACTATTTTTCTCTCTCCATCCAGACCACAATTAGTTGTATCCATTATAATATATTATATGTGACATTGCTCAGTTTGTGATAAACTTACCAATAAACACAACTACTTTTATTTTTTATTAGAACCACGTACTTTTCTAATCCATTACCCAACCCGGTGGCGACCCACGCCCACTAATTTTGTACATATTTGATCATCTCTTATCAAAAGTAATAAACAAACGCCTCTTAGCAAAAAAACAAAACAAAACAAAACAAAAGCTGAAATGTTAAAAACCAAAAAGAAAACACAAAACAAGGTGTTCATGTATTCATACAATAAAAACTTGCACCATAGCCAAGATGTGTATGTTCTTACATTAGTTTGGAATCAGAAAATGATAACAAAAGACTGCCCCTATCAATGTACATGGGTTTCTAAGTTTATTCAGTGATCCACGAGCGGTTTTTCAAAAAACAAAAAACATAATTCCACGAAACCATCAAGAAAATAAAACGGCAAAATCAGCACTACACAGGATCACATATTTGTCTTTCCCAATCTAAATGCACACCTTCCAAATGAGTAATCTTCAGGCTACGTCAACATCCACAACAAAATTTAACAAATATTGAGTCATATGTAACTAAAAACAAGAAATGAGAGCTTATCTATGTTACAATATCATGCTGCATAATGGGTAACTTTTGTGCAAGTTAAAATGGGTCGGTCGATTTTGGGTTAATCAAAAACACTTTTTGTCATAATGTCTTTTACATTTTATTAATAATTAGTGTGTTAAGTTAAATACAATCCAAGATTATATAAATTTTCCAAGCAATTTAGGAGGCTGTATGTGCCCAACACAACCCAATCAACTTTGACCCAAACAGGCCGGGCCGGGTCAAGTTTGGGTTCAATAGAAATACTTTTTGTCATAATGCCTTTACATTATGTTACTAATTAGTTCGTTAAATACGATCAAGATAATATAACACTATAGCAATATTTATGTAAATTTACAAGAAATTTAGGAGGTTGTATGTGCTCGGCCCGACCCAACCCAGCCAGACTCTAACCCGAACCCGTTACTTTGAAAAGACAATGCAATTGGATAAATACAATTTAAGAAAATGACACTTCATCCGGTCTTTAAAAAAGAACATTATATACGTCTTGATATGAGATTCTGATATATAGGGCCGGCCTGGGACAAAATTTCAAGTTTTTATTGCAAATTGTAAGCAGATATTATTTACACATTAACTGATGTGTGTTACCTAATTATCATAGAAGCGAGAGGGACGTCTTCGCGAACTGTTGCATAAAACAAGAACAAGAATGACCATCAAATCATGTATAGCAAAAACATACCGATTTCTGTAGCATAAACACGATTACGAAAACATAAACATCAAAAAACACAAAAAGAAATCATGCTGACCTGCGATGACCCGTTCTACCCCTGGGCATCCTACTCCTAGTCACAAAGTCATCTTCTGCCATATCAGCTCTGTATTCTGCAAACTCTGTAGACCCAACAGAACCTTCATCAGAATTAGAAGTATCATAACTCATTCGACGGCTCCCTCGCCTCGATTCACTAACTCTCGGGCGTCTTCTGTTTTTAGAACATCTGAACTTATCAAACACTTGATATAATATACAAGAAGTCCACCAGTTTCCATTAGCACCAGGAAAATCTTCATATTCATCTCCAGAACCGTTGTCACCATATTCTATAACATAATCTCCCAAAACCACGCCATGTGGCACTTCTGAATGTATGGTACTCAAAACATCAATAATCTCAGAAGATTGCTGAAAGTTTTCCCAATCAAGTTGTCTTGCAGGATCAATCTTTGATGGGCATGCATGAGGGTGTTCCACCTCAGCATGTTCCCGAAGGTCCATAAAGTTCCCAGTAAACGTGCATTTTTCAATTTCACAACAACGTTCTTTCTTGTTTAGTATAACTCGGGCATCATTTATAACAACCCAGCCAGTAACATCACCTCTACAAAGAGGGCATAATGGTTTGCTGGTGGAATCATTTATCACGGTTGACTCATCAGAAGTCAAAAGCGAGTCTGACTCGGGTGACATTTTGTTGGCAACTTGGAAACGATCCAAACAATTTGAATGTAGATGATTGGTGCCACACACAAAAGGTCGACATCCTTTATTGTAAGAAGAACATTGAAGAAGAACACAGTTATGTGGGAAGGATAAACATATGGGACATGTGATATCTTCCCATTTGACATCAAGGTGAAAGTTTCCCATAACAAGTGTCAAGTTGGACCTTTGTGTAAATCTTCTAGAAAAATGTGTGTATCAACATCAATAATCTGAATGCATGTGATGTCTAAAAGCTCTTTCTTGAGTAAAATAGGTTGTATTATTATTGAATAAAAGACCAGAACCAAATCACTAATAAACAATTATACCTGAAAAGAAGATTAAAAAAATAAGCAAAATTAGACCAAGGGCTGTAAACAAACCAAACGTTCGACGAACTGTTCAGCGGGAAGTTCGTTTATGTCCGTTCGTTTAATAAATGAACGGAAATGAACAAGGAATTTCATTCTATTAACTAAATGAATGAACACGAACAAAGGGCATGTTCGTTCAATCGTGTTTGTGAACGTTCGATAATATGTTCATTAATATTTGTTGGTTTATGTTTTGTTCATTAAAGGTTTTAATACTTTCTAATGACATCTAATCTTATCATATAAATTTAATCAAATTTATTAACTATAAAACAAAAATATATATGAGTATTATGTGATAAATTAATATGTATAATTAACATATGAATACGAATTACGAATGTTAAAGAAACACCAAAACAAACCTGGTAGCCTAACTAAACCATTGACATTGACCATTCTTGGTTAGCCAAATCAAATAAGACATTGTTTGTGTTCATTAACCGTTCACGAAAAAGTTCATTTCCTCAATGAACGAACACGAACAAGAAATTTCATTCGGATAGCTGTTCGTGAACCATTCATTGGTCCGATCAAATCTTAACAGGCGAACAAGAACAAGGACTTGGCCTTGTTCGGTTTAATTCATTTTACAGCCCTAATTACACACACCCAAACAGATCATGAAACAATCACAATCCTAATCTCCAAACAGATAAAAGAGTTTGACATATCGAAGATAGACCTATCACCTACCTATCACCTAGTTCATAAACAACCAAGCCTACTACATCCTCCAAAACAATATAAAAATTCATAAAACCTAATAGTAGATCCACATGCTATTGCCCTATGGCCTATAGGCCCTATACTAATACACCTAAGTTATATTCCATATACACTAAATCATATTTACCTAAATTAGCCCTAAAACAACATAACAAAAAATGTCACAAATCAAAAACCACAAAAGCTTAATTATCCGCTAAAACCGACCAATCGATTAACAAAAATCATAAAATTAATCAAATTAGATCCACAAACCCTAGAAAAACAAAATCCTTATCACTAACGAACGATTCACGAATAAGCTATACTACGCAAACAGCAAAATTAAGCAATCAAAGGATTAATATAAAGCGAAAGTAGTTCATCTTCTACATCCTCCAAAACAATATAAATTCATAAAACCTAAATCATATGCACCTAAATTAGCCCTAAAACAGTATAACCGCAAATGTTAGAAATCAAAAACCATTATCGGTTAATAATATCAACATCAATGCTAAAATCAATCAATCGGTTACGAAACGTGATCGGAATTGATCAAATTAGATCCACGAACCCTAAATTGATCATACAGAAAAATAAAGCAATTAAAGGGTTGAAATGAAGTGGAATTGACCTTGATGATAACCGATGAAGAGCATAACAAACAAATTTGGAGTTAGAGTTTAGTGATGGTGATGAGTGAATCGATCGGAGAAGAAGACTGAGAAATGAATGGAGATGGAGATGATGACACGCTAACTTACTTCTTTCTATTATTATTATTATTATTATTATTAGAAGTCATCATCTCCTTTACTTTGGTAACGGACTTGGAGGAAAGTTAATGGGTAGCAAGCTCATGCGCAGTGAAGGGTTACAAATTGAAATAAATTGTGTATGTGGTGCCAATTAGTAATGGGTGAAAATTTTGTTTTTAAGGTGTAACGGTTTTATGGTTTGATATATATATAACACACAAACAATATAATGATAATAAAAAGGAAAGGAAAAACGGCGAGAAGGAGATGTCGCCCCCACCCCTTTTCGCCATAAATCGCCGGGGGGGGGGGGGGGGGGGGGGTGTTCCACCACCTTTTCGCCCCAACTTTCGCCCCACTACGTTTGTCCTAAGACACTAACATAACATAATAGTACAATCATATGAATATATGATCATATTGTATTCTAGAAAAATAAAATTAACAGTAAAGAATCTCGTGTGTAAACTTAATTTTTTTAGGTTATGTTCAAGGTTGAATCGATCGCTATGAGACTATACCCCTGATGCACGAGGACCGGTAGAGGTGCACAAAAAAACCGGTTCTGGACCCGAACCGACCTGACCCTACCAGCGGGGACCGGGCTTTGGGTTTCTCCCCAGAACTACCAGAACTGTACTTGGAACCGGAACTGGAAATACCCGGTCAAAAGCCGACCATACCCTACCCGAAAAATACTTGAAAAACCCGGTCAAATATCTGACTATACCCGGAACTGGTTCCTACCCGAGCTTGGTTATGACTTTTGTTGACCTTTACCCAGTTTTGGTTCCTGAAAATATTCGGTTTGTGCATCTCTAGGACCTAGATGGAATCTGTAAACTCTCGCTCCTGGTTCGGTTCAAAACCAGGATTAAACCTTGATTTGTCCTTCACCAAGATATCCTTCGAACTGGCACGAGTGAGAATCGAACAGAAGGACATGCCTCTTACTACTAGACCAACTTCTCAGGATATATTGTATGTTGCATGTCTAATATTTATTATCTTGTAATTATAATAGTATTATCTTTCTCTAGTTCATCCTAACAAGAATCTTTGAACTATTTTAACACTTTTTCTCGGTAACTTTTTGTTCAAGTCGTTTTTATGGTTGCGGTGTACAACTGCGGGCTATGATGATCATCAGAGCTTGCTAGCAATATTCGATTTAAGGACATAAGTGATAGGCGTAAGGCGGTTGTGGACAACAGGACAAGACAGTCAATAGGCTGACGACAATTGTAGATTTCATACAGTATTTGAGATGGAAGATCTAGTTCAATAGTGGTTCTTACAGTTGTTAGGTAGCGGGAATCGAGGATACGATTGAGATAGAGCGCACGGGTTCTTGCATGTCTTGAATTAGTTAATAAATCATGTTAATGGGTTGAAGTTATTTTTCTTGTGAGATTTTATGCCCTTGTTTAACATTTTGGGATGGAATACTTGCAAAGTTGGGAAATTAAGTTAAATGTGTGAGCAATGTGTGTCTTATATTTTTATTTTAGTTTTTCATCAAACATGATGAATGTTTGAATGCGTGTGCGTTAATGTTAATGTTAATGTTAATGTTTTGTGATCTTGGTGTATGATTGTTACTAGTGAGGGTTGTGCCAAAAGAGGTTATGTATCGAATTATCGATCGTGTTTAAGTCCACTTCGGTGGCAGAGTTGTAGTCAACCTCAATGGTGGATGCATGGGTCATACGTTGTCATAAGATCCCTTTGTTTGTAAACTATATGGTATTTGAAACGATTTTATATGTTTAAAAGACAAACTTACTATCATAAGTTTATCCGATTTAATCTATATAAGGTAATAATCCTAATTATGGAGGACAGAGTAGGCCATTGGTTTGTTATACAAAAGAGAAATGCATGGCATTGGATAGGCCTTTGTTAATTATGTTTAGACTTTAGACAATTAGTTTATTCTTTTGTTGCAAAATATAAAGGTGTTATTGAGACTTCGGTTTTGTGATAGTTCGACTTGGAATGTGTAAATTCAACAAATGCCGCTCACCACAAAACCGGAAACCAGGGTGTGATATTTATTATTTGTTTTTTTAATATGGATTTTTCTGATCATATAAGATTATTGATAAAAAATTTTATTTCAAGATTTGAACTCTTGACGTCTTTAAAAAAGAAACATTTAGAGAATGCTTTAGAGACATTTTGGTGATGATGGCAATCATGGCATTCATGATTTTCATTACGGTAAAAAGTGAATTTGTTGTTAAAAAGAATTGAATATGATATTGGTTTGAAGAATTTATTTACAAGTAAACTCCGCGTTTTAAACGTTGAGAATTTATATTTAATATTTTTTTAATATATTTTAGGGTATGCGATAAATTGACTGAAAACATGTGGGAGTTGTGTGGTTGAAGTCGACGATAAATGGAATATTATATTCTTTTGTCGGTTGATTTCTTTAAATTTACGTGTCACATAAAATTATTGAACAAACAACTCAATATATAATTATTAATATTTTCATTACAACCACCAAATTTAGAGAACTGCTGGCTAAAAACTATTCATCTCCAAAACAATATAAGAGATCTTATGTTATGATTTTTTTCACACAATTTAACATTAAAAAAGGCAACAAAATATTCATATGTCCAGTATGCATGGTTGATAATTAACGTTTAACGTAACTTTATTTTAAGAATTAGTATATGTTTCTATGAAGTGGGTATGAATGGTTTTTATAAGGTGCGACTTTTTATGTAACATCTTAATATTGTAATAACGATTTATCTTCTCATACAAACTATTATCCAAAAGTAAACTGTGGTTTATCTAAATATACAGTTTTACTTCAATAGTTTTAAATTTGTGATTTTCGTTCATCTAGTTTCATTTCATTTGCAATTAAACCCAACTACACTAACCCCGTTAAGCCTTGTCTTTAAACTCATCAGCGTACCCATCACAGGAGGGTCAAATTTGTCTTTTTTCTCCACAAATAATCCTCAGTCCTAATTCACAAGCCCCCTCACGTGAGGGGTTAGGGTGTATTTGGGAAAAAAAAGGACAAAACTGCCCCTAATGTGAGAGGCACCCTGATGGGTTTAACGACCAGAGTTAACGTGGTTAGCGGGGTCGGGTTTAGTTGCAAGTGAAATGAAGCCACAGGAACAAAAATCGCAAATTTATAACTATTTGACTAAAACCGCATATTTAGACAAACCATATAAACGAAAACCGTAGTTTACTCATTATCCAAAGTTACGGTTTATTAAAGGTTATGCGAATGTTACCACTCATGTGATCTATTTACGAATTCCTAATATTATTATGTTAGATATTTAAAGAGCTATATATTGTGGTTAAGTACTTTTAAGGAATTTTGTAGTTTTTACTATATACGTATAGCAAAATAAAATGTGAAAAATTAAAAACCAAATAACTAGATTAGTTGTACTTATACGATCATTATCAATTTATCATTAAGAATTCAGATTGGGCTAGCAATAAAAATTGAATAAATAAAAAGAATTGATGGCTATCAATCTATCATGGGCCGGCATACTGGGCTTCAAGAATTCAGCGTGACTTGTGAATTTTAAGGGTATAATTGAATTATAAACACTTTAAATAAAAAAATAAAGTTAAATGTCTTTTGGAGAAAAAGGTTGTAGCTGGTGAGGCAGTTCAAAAACCTTACGGCTCAAAGCCTGTGCTCATAGCTCGGTTGATTGAAGCTCGAATAAACTAGCTAAAAAACTTGATTTGATACAACTTGAGTTGAGTTAACTCATTTTTATAACCAAGCCAAACTCGTCCCAAGCTCGGCCCGGGCCATGGCTCGCCTTGTTGTCTCGATCTTAGGCTTGTTTAACTTCAAGATTAAGCTTGATCCTAGCTGAGCTGCCTCGTTTAATTTCGAGCTCAAGCTCAAACCCACCGGCTTGACTCGGGAACAGTTGTCGGTCCCCCCAACTCAAGTTATTGGATATCTCATATCTATAACGAATCACGATGAGATAATTTAAGAATTATGGCATTTCAATAATATTTTTTAAAACTCAAATCCAAAATTTTCAAGAGAAAAGATCGAATATGCAACTTTATTTAGGGGTATTGGTTTCTAATACTCCCAAGTTTCACCAATTGGTTAATACACTTTCAACTTTCATTTTTTTTCAGCCATCACTCCCAACTTTGACTCTATTTGCTATTATCACTTCCTCGCTAACGAACGACTAACTTCGTCAGTGAAAACGCTGATATAGACTTTTAAATAACTGAGTTGGCATACTTATGTGTTACATGTGGGTCCCACAAGGCTATCTCATCTCCTTCTTCATTATATTAGCTCTAGCCACCTCCATCACCATCCATCAACCTCTACCTCCACCACCACTCATCCTACAACTCCTCCACCACTCACCAAATTACATTCAACTCCTCCACCATCGATGCTCCTGGTGGTTAAGCAACCAACATATGGAGGTTCTAGGAATGCTCCTGCAGGAACCACCACTATCTTCATTAATCTGACCCGATTTACATACCTTCACCACTGAGATCGGAAAAACGGGTTGTTGCCAGCCACCATTGTACGGTCGTAGCCTCTACCCCATCGGTGACTACATGATCATTCCTATAACCTCCATATGTTGGTCGCTTAACCACCAGGAGCATCAATGGTGGATGAGTTGAGTGGTGGAGGAGTTAGAGGATGAGTGGTGGTGGAGGAGTTGGAGGATGAGTAGTGGTGGTGGCCGATGGTGTTGGAGGTTGGTAGTGGAGATAGAGGTTGGTGGGTGGTGATGGAGGTTATTAGGGCTAATATGATGAAGAAGGAGATGAGATGGCCTTGTGGGACCCACATGTAACACATAAGCATGCCAACTCAGTTATTTACATGTCCACATTAGCGTTTCCACTAACGATGTTAGTCGTTCGTTAGCGAGGGAGTGATAAAAATAAATAGGGTCAAAGTTGGGGGTGGCAAAGTGAAAGTTTGAAGTGTTATTAACCAATTTGTGAAACTTGGAAATATTAAAAACCAATACCCCCTTTATTTATGAAAACGTGTGTACCAGAGCAGCAGAACAAAGATCTTTCTTATGTAAGTGGCGAACTAACACAACGATTAAGTTTGTGGTTAAAACTTGTTGATAGTTTTTGTGTTTCATCAGCCGAAAAAACCTATGCAAAAAACTCCATCAAGAGTACTATGTTACTAGTGGTAGCGGTTACCACTACCTAGTCAAGTTGCCATTGATTCAAGAGAATATTAATCTGTAGTAATATACTACAGTCCAGTGAATATCAAGCTTCAATTTGCTATGATCTCACTTATCATGGATGGACCATGTTCTTGTTTGGACCCGCCAGAGTGTTGCCACAGACCATGCCAAGAGGACGGTTTTGGAACCTCGTGGTCACTAGGGGGCTTTTCGCCTTGAACCGCCTTGTTCC
This sequence comes from Bidens hawaiensis, assembly GCF_021521415.1. NCBI lineage: Eukaryota > Viridiplantae > Streptophyta > Magnoliopsida > Asterales > Asteraceae > Bidens > Bidens hawaiensis. The sequence continues at coordinate 220,072 of NW_027491517.1, forward strand.
AAGGTGCCATAAAATGAGAAGTGTTGTGTACAAGTGCGTATTCCACATATCTTAACTTGTGTATTGCTTATTCTTAATTCTCTTTTGTCTCAAGTAAATCGAATTAAATGAAAATTGGCCTTAATTACTAAAATTACTAACAAAGTACACAAGACGGCTATCATTATCAGTTTCATATAAATTGAATGTAATTCTTATCGTGTATTATATATTTTATATTTATACCCATCAAATTGGTAAATTTTAAATTCAAGTTTTACAAACTATTTTTCTTAAATTGTTGAAAAAGTAATTAATTCAACAAACGAGTAAGAAAAATAGATTGATTCAAATTTATTGAAGTACACAGGACTTAAACAGAACCAGCCAAAAGCTTGAGTTAATAAACCTTTTGCCACCATTCTTTAATAATGTTTTGAATACCGTATAAACTCTACATTCAAATACATCCTCCAAATTAAAAGGTTAAAAAAATCATGAATTTTTTGGAACATATTTAAACTTTGAAACATGCCAGAGGAATATGTTTGGTGGTATGGCTTGATAGTAGGTTAAGGAATAATAAGGTACCATACAAAATGGGCTTATTCCATAGTGTTATGCTAGGTAGCCTGTGGGCCTTTAGACATCCCCCACAAGTATTGCATAAAGCTTTGATGCTTGATCTAGAAAGCTTACACAACCAAAGAGAGTTTTTGTATCACACATGCATGCATACACTTAAATACATTAAGTATATAAAGTGATATGCAACATCAATGTCAATATCAAACATTATATCCTGATATTAGATCCTGATGATCAGAAATAATTAATAAGTGTGTAAACCACTCGAGTTCGATTATACTCGAGTTTGGATCATTAACCTAAAAGAGCTCGAATTTGGTTAAATTTTTAGAACGGTTCTATTTATTCTAGAAAACACTTGATGTAAATTATTTCCCAAAGTAAAATCAACCATGTTTATTATTGTTGATGGCAATGAAAAGGATCCAAATTCAAATTCAAATTCAAATACTAATCTTTGAAAAAAAATATGAAAATATTGATTTAAGGGTGAGTTGTACGGGTATACTTGATGGTACAAATTTCAATGCACGTTGTACCAGTTACATATATATTTTCTTTGTTATTAAATTAAAAGTAGTCTTCTCACATGGTACCTTGCTGGCTTATGTGGTCTCTTCTTTTGAAAAGAATCTTTAAAAACACACAAAAAAAGTGAGAGACAGGGCATATAATCAAAGATTTACATTGGAAGTTGGTAAGCTTTGGCATTTGACACACGCCATGTTTATGACCAATTAGAGCATGTGTATTCATAAAACTCCACTACCAAGGAGGGGTTATGCGTCATGTGGCACACAGTCAGAGTTATGGTTTTGTACAAAAACATGCTGTAGTCATAACTCTTCACATCCAGGCTTTATGCGCCACTTGACGCCCAGTCACTGTTTTTTTTGTTTTTATAATTCATTAAATAATTAAATATAAAATTAAAAAACTACATTAAAAAAAAGAAAAATACAATAATAATAATAAGACTCTCGGGTTGTATTGCTTTTAGAGATTGAACTCTCGGTCGTCTTTGGATAGCTCGTTTATTATTGTTATTATTATTATTATTATTATTATTATTATTATTAATTTCTTCTTCCTGCATTCCATATTTCCATTCCATAAAATAAAGAAAGAAACCCCTTTTCTCTTACTCACTCACTCACTTTGCTAGATACATAGATACACAGCCATGAGCAGCAGCAAAGCTAAATCGAATTGGAAGAAGGTCGCCAGACTCAATGAGCAGCAGCCACTCGATCACTCTTCTTCACCTCCTTCAACACCTCCAAATGGTACTTTCACCTTTAATATATAGGAAATATTTTTTTTTATTCTCCGACGGTCAAAAAGCAACGGTCCATTTTTGATTAGTGTGCCATTCTCCGCGTTTTGTATACAACGCACAAAAAAAAAGCTTCAACATAACGCAAGGGGGGCGGTGTACCCCCCGCGTTTTCCATGTTAAAGCAACCCAAAAGACGCCCAGTACGGGTGGTCTTAGAACTTTCTTATGATGAATCTATCAACTTTCTTTCTATTCAAAATTTCCTATCCCTAAATCTTAAGATTGCCTTTTTGGCACAAATCAACAATTTTGAATAACGTATGGCATATACATTTATGTAATAAGATTTTTGATTACCCAGGCTAAGGCTAAGGGTTATGGTTCACGGAGCACCGCTAGTAATGCCGAGTTAACACAAACAATGTCGTTAAAACACCATGTCCCTCTTCCAATGACACTAGTTGGTTGGGACTTCCTGGGCTAGACCAAGATGCCACGACCGATCAAATATTTTTCATTTTTTTATTTCTTTATGTATTTAACTAATATTAACAAATTGAATAGTAGAGAATGAAGTATAACATAGGTTAAATGGTGGTATTAAAGGATAGAGGAAAAGTTAAAGATGACGTTGATGTGACAAATGGTCCAGAGTGATAATAAATTAAATATAAAGCATAGCTTAAGGCAAACCATAATGGTTAATGCCCTTTAAAGGACACTTTCCGCCATATCATCATCACCTTTTTTTAGTAAACAATATATTTGATGGATAATACTCATTCAATCATTATCACTTCAAAACGTATATGAGCTTTATTGTATAAACGTTGATACTCTTATAATGCCCCCATAGTCTCCGGCGGATGATGTAAGGGCTTTATCTGCCCTAAAATGCCCCATTACGCATTGCCATTGCAACCTGGCAAAACCATTAGCATATGTATCAAAGGTTAAGAAATCAATGCTCAAAGCCATTATGTATCCTGATTGCTTGATGAGTTACTTGGAAGCTCCAAACAATTTGATATATGGTAAGGTTAATGAGTATCGGGATTTGGGAGCACACTTTTGACAAATATTGTTAATTATTTATTTTTCCGGATTGTAAATAAGAATTGTAATGTGAACATTAAATAAGTGTCCTAGTTGCAAAACCTAGCTCTTATTATTTATTTGTTTTAGCGTTTTTTTCTTGTGTTGCTTCTTCTTAGTCAGTGTCTTATAAAATTCCAGCCATGAAAAAATACGTCAATTTCATTTGCTTGATAAACCTAATTGACATCACGATTTGCTACTTTTTCTTAGCAAAATTTCCTCTGCAACGTGTATATAGTAGTTTTACAAGACGTCATAGTGAATATCCCAACTCATTTCATCACGAGCTTGAAAGAGGGTTTAACCATAACTCATCATTTTTCGTTCTAAAACAAAATTGTTATGTCTATCGCTCTATCAACTTAAACATGATGTTAGTTATAACTAAACCTTAATAAATAAGTTTACTTTATGTTCACTCACATAATATTATAATATGTTGACCATGACGGTTTTTAAAAGGATATTTCTCAAAGTAGCTTATTCTGACCAAGCTTTTCCAGAAATATCCTAGGATAAACCAAAATCCCAAAACTAGCCTAAAAATCCTGTCGGATACGACGAATTAATGACCATATCAGGACACGCCACGAAGCATACTATTTCGTCGGATTCGACGGATTAATGAAACTAACCGACGTAATAATAAGCTGTCAGATATGACGGTTCAGTTTATGCTTCCACCGGATCCGACTGTTTAATTTGTCCGACGAACCCTAGATTTTTCAATTCGGGAGTTCAATTTTGAGCTACAGAGTGAAATTGAACACTATGGTTGTGTTATCCTTGAGAAAATAAATAATTTGCACTATTGATTTGCTCGATTATGTGGAGAAATAAGAAAGAAATATGGAGATGGAGGTTGGTTATAGAGGTTTAAGGTTTGAGAGGTAGAAGATGAATAATTTCGTCGAACCATATGGTTTTTTAAGAAATTCCGTCGGATTCATTAATATATTGACACGTGACATGTTTTTAAAGGTTAAAAAGTTACGTCGGACGGTGTTAAAATTCAATCAGATCCGATGGAATTTTTAGGCTACTTTTGGGAATTTGGTTAGTCTTGGGATATTTATGAAAAAACATGGTCAAAATAGGCTACTTTGAAAAATATATCTTTTTAAAATGACTTTATTATTCACACATTATTTCATTAATTGACCTATTCAAACATCCACTATACAAGCCATATGAACCAATGCGACTTGTATGGTGTTTATATAACAACGTGAAAAATAACAATAAAACCCCCAATACGTATGCGAATATAACATCCCCTTTAAAATACTTTTTAAATGATATTTTTTCTGATTAAAAAAATATTACGTGAAAGCGTGCGCATATGTAAATGTAAGTATATAATCCAAGTGATGGGACATAACAATTCGACTGTAAGCATACAGTTCTCTTTTGCTCCTTCCCATCAAAGTTATTTATTTATAAGTACACAAGGTTTTATGTCATCGAGCTTTTTCCACACACATACTTTTATCATATTCATATTTTACTTTTTAATAATATGATTTCATTGTCACCAACAATAGTAAAGAAATAATTACGAAATGATTAAAAACGGGTTCATGATGGTGGTTAATTCTCAACCTGTTTATAGTTTATAATACAACTAGCTTATATGTCCATGTGCTACACGAGTTGACATTATGTCTTTTTTTAAATATATTAGTAACAATATATAATAAAATGTGTAAAACTTATAAAAATCAATTACACATATAACCATAAAATTCAATTAAAAGTATATTTGTTAAGAGATATATGTCATGGTTTCCATTTACTAATTTCTAAACACTTTTTATAGAGAATATAATGTTTGTATTTAAAGATTTGTCACATCAAATAATCCATTTTAACCTTTGAATCGGGTGACAAATTCAGATTTCAAAGATATTATCATTTACAAAATTACATCATCATTTACAAAATTACATCATAATTAGTATGGTTAACAATTTGAAAATTATTTAGAGCATGTTTGGTATTGAGTTTGAAAAATGCTTATTGGCTTATTAGTGTTTTCAAAAAGCAAATAAGTTAAAATGTGTTTGGCAATCAAAAAATATTTCTTAATTTAGCTTCTTGATAGGGTTAAAAAACAATTTTTCAAAAGCCCCAAATCCAAGCTTTTCAAAATGGCTTTTTGAAAAGTCAATAAACATTTTTGAAACTCAATCCCAAGCATGCCCTTAACTTCAAATATGAAGTGGATAAAGTAAACACAGTAACTTTAAATATGATCTGTGAAGTTTTAAAAATCAAATTAGCATGTAGCCAAGTAACTAAATTACAATGCTTGGACACATATCGATTCCATTTTTTATTGTGATGTATGTTGTGAAGATATAATAAAAGTTTCAATTTCGTTTAAAAGTATATATTTGTTGTTTTAATTTATAATCAAAGATTTACATATCACATATTTAAAAAATAGAAACTTCATTTTTAAGAAAAAATAATTTACATTGTCACGTGTTCACCCTATCCAAAAAGTTTGAATAGTGTTTAAAAGCTTAATTTATTTTGTTCGTTTCCTCTTATGATGTATGGTTATTTTTCAACTCCAAAATGTTCTACAAAAGTAATATTGACCATACCTAAATATGTTTAGCAACTTTTCATTTCAAATTGTTTCATATTTATTACATATTTATTTAATCAACAATCATCCAATTTAATTAATTTGTTTCATATACCTAAAAATATATATTATTATTTTTTGTGATGAGTAGTTTCTGTCAAACTTATATTTGATGTTATCATAATAACTTGAATTTAAAAAAGTTAGGTCCATATATCATGTTATAAATATTTTAAATTTATAAGTATTATTAGAAAATGATATAAGTCACTTGTTTAGGTAGAAAAAACATTATTATACTTATTAAATAATTTCATAATATTCACAATTAAAAAATCAAATTTTATACATTAAAACTATAATATTCAAAATATTTCATACAATGTTATTACTGTTTCAATTTTTAATCAAAGACTGTGACTACTTAAATTCTCATATGATATATGCTGTCAAGGTATAATAAAATTTCCATTTTCGTTTAAAAGTATATATGTTTTTAATTTTGAATAAAAGATTTACATTTCAAATATTTAAAAATTAGAAACTTCATTTTTGACAAAAAGTACACGTTTACATTTTGAAGTGTTCACTCTTTCCAAAAAAGTTTCAATAGTGTTTAAAAGCTTAATACATTCCATATGTTTCCTCTTTTGATGTATAGTTATGTTTCAACTTCAAAAGAACGTAGAAAAGTAATCTTAACCTTACCTAAACATGTTTATTAACTTTTTCATTTCAATCTATAAGCACTATTCATATTGGTCAACTATAAAAATAAAGATAAGTTTACAATTTCAAAACTGTTTCACAATTTAGTTACATATTTATGTAACCAAGAAAAATCAATTATCTGTTTTTTTTTTCATATAACCTAAAATAGATTTTTTTTTCTTTTGTCTATAATCTCTATAATTCATCTGGATGTTGTTTAGTGTTGGTCACAAAATAGTAGTTATACTTTTGTTGTCCTAGTTAGCTGTCATAATAGTGATGCCCTAGACTTTCAAATGTCACTGCACTTGCCTACGGCTTTTGTATATTGTCGTCGGCTTCCGGATCTGTAGAGAAAGATCTAACTCCAAAGCAAACAGATAAAAACCAAATAAGACGTATTTAGTTTCACTTAATAAGAATTACTAAACCTACATCACATCAAGGACACCTAAAAATGAGTCGAAAACTTAATTCAAATATGCACAATTTTTTTAAGGTCCAATAATGCATTTTATTTTAAATTACTCTTATGATGTGAGGTTAAATAGTTAGCCATAAAAAATTATGTTTTATCTCTAGTGGGTCAAAAGGATTGTTACTCCTTAACAAAATTACAAAACAAAAGAATCATGCAGTTGTCATAGAATAGAAAATTAGTGCTAAACCGACATCAAGTACATTCTCAAAACTTTCCCAAAAACTGGATACAAATATGTACATCTAACTTTTTTAACTTTCGAACCAATATTGAATATGATTAACCAAAACAATACCAGATTCCTACCCATTTCCATAATCTCAGTTATACTCAAAATACCCTTATGCTTGCTAGCACGAACTAAATAAGCAGGTCTTTCAATAAAAGTAAACGTTGACCAAAATTTGGTCAACCACAAAAAAAAAGTGAACTTTGACCAAAATATACAAAATTATTCAAAAATAAATGAAAGGCATAAAAATAATTAAAAACAAAGCAACGGAGTGATTTTGTAATATGAGTTATAAAGACACATTTTTTAGAGAATAAAATGCATAAAATTACAATATTTAATGAATAAGAGGTTTAAAGATGTAACCTCACATTATTATGAAATCTGTGAATAAGAGTATTTTGGTCTACTTTATTATAACTAAACGTCGAGAGCTTCTCAAGACGAGTCGAGTTTGAGCCTAGACAAGCTCGAGCTCGGCACGCCCTAGATTATAAAACATAAGGGTATTTTGGTCCCCTTTTTTGTTTACCTGAAAGCATTGTAATTTTGTTGCAATAGATACCAAGGTCATAAAAGAGTTCATTAGGTAACCGTTTCGGTCTAGTCATCCCCACCACCGTCACATCATCATTCGCTTCAGCCTACAAACATAACATCACAACAAATTCATTTGCATACTATAAATTAGTGAAAAAAATTGTGTTAAGATCAAAAGAAAATCAAGCTTAGGACTTTTTCAACACAGGAGTATTGGCTCTTAGACAAAACCTAAAATGTATAAAGCATTTTGATAAGCAATGGATGGACACCAGTTTAAGTTTTCTAAACAATTCAATTCAAATAAAGTCATAGGTTTTCTTTTATTATTTTTTTCAAACCCCATGGCGGAATTTACAAACCAACAATGTTGTAAAATTGTTGTAATATGATACAAAATATCACAAAAAAGTAGATTTATAAATAACTTGTTAGTATTTTCTGAAAACCCGTACTGCCCCGAACCAAGATGATCATTTTCTAAAATAACCTTTTTGATCTGAATCAAAATCACCATTTCACCAAAAGACTCTTTATGATGATCATTTTATAAAAAGACCCTTTCTGGTACGAATCAAAATCACCATTTCGTTGAAAAGACTCGTTATGGCATGAACCAGATATGAGCTGAAACAAATATGAACCAAACCAAAATGACCATTTCTTAACAGACCCATTGCATCCTAAAGTCTATATGTTTATTTCGATAAGACAGATTTGATCTTTTTAAGTGCAGACTATGCCACCAAAAATATATAATAATAATAATAATGGCAATAATAATAAGAGAGTACATGATCAACTTCGTATTGTTTTATAAAAATTGACGAAATTAAACGAAAGGGGTGGTTAATTACCTCAACAACTTTCTGTAGAGCAAAATCTTGACCCCACTCATGAACCAGATCTTTCTACATTTATAATTGAAAGGATTAGACATAACCACTTAAATAAAATCAAAATAAAGATACGCATTTTGACCATTTTATCATCTCTAAACAAACGGAATAATAGAAATAAGTTAAAATATACTGTCTTACTTGTTGGTTTAAATCCGAGCATAAGCTTTAACTTCAATCTCAACTGATTAAGATCTATCCTCTTTGCAGCTACCGAATCATGCAGTTTTGATGCACTTCTACACACATTATATAGATGTTTCTGTATTATGAAAGATAATATATTTGTTAGTCAAAATGTAATCCACTTATAAATTCAAAATGTAGATACAAAAACAATTAAAAACATTAGTCGGTTATATTGAGTAAATAGTTTAAGTATTATTTTTTTTATATACTAAAGTGCAATATCATAAGCAATTTGATCAATCAGAAAACTTCAAATTTATAAACAAACCAAATTAACCAGGAAAAAAAAAAGAAAAAGAAAAAGAGAAAACAAAGGATGTGTGCTATATATGGTAGCCCATTGGTGTTAATATCCAAATAGATAAACATCATTTTGTGTAGTACAACATTAAGCTCATCATGAGCTGTCATTAGATATGCAACACACATTCTACATGTGAAATCGTATGGTGTTTGGGTTAGAGTAGCCTAAGTCTAGCACCAAATATAGTAAAAGTGACAGCTGGATATGATTTCTAATGAGAGTGAGTTGATTATTATTTATGGCTTCAATTTTTCCAATAGTTTATTAATATGCACACCTGGTATGTATGGAAGTGCCAAGCAGTGAAGGTGGAGATGGTTTCCAATAGTTTATCAATTTTTCCGAATACAACCCGACACCAAATTGACCAATCAAACTATTATCACTTCCAAGATCCTTGTTCTCCTATAACATGATAAAACATTAAAAAAATCATTTAAGACACTGATGCGCATAAGTGCATAGCTAGCTATATAAGAAAAAAGAGAGAAGTAACTTAAGAACAATTAAGAACTTGGAAGTGACACTTTGAGCAATAGTTCCAAGGCAGTCTATAAGCTCTTCCCGAGTCATTCCAATACCGGTGTCTCTACAAATAAAAAATCATCAAAAATATTGTTTCAGATGCCGCTTTCACTATGCAATGGAAGCTTCAAGAAAATAGAAAAGTAAAGAATCTTACAAGATTGTAATGGTCCCTTTTTCCGGGTCGGGTTTAATTCAGATCTTTAGCTCGTCGACATCTCCAAGCAATTACGAGTCAGTTGCACTTAAGAACCTTAGTTTGTTAAGGGCATCAAAATTTATGTTTTATCTCTAGTGGGTCAAAATGATTGTTACTCCTTAACAAAATTACAAAAACAAAAGAATCATGCAGTTGTCATAGAATAGAAAATTAGTGCTAAACCGACATCAAGTACATTCTCAAAACTTTCCCAAAAACTGGATACAAATATGTACATCTAACTTTTTTTACTTTCGACCCAATATTGAATATGATTAACCAAAACAATACCAGATTCGTACCCATCTCCATAATCTCAGTTATACTCAAAATACCCTTATGCTTGCTAGCACGAACTAAATAAGCAGGTCTTTCAATAAAAGTAAACACTGACCAAAATTTGGTCAACCACAAAAAAAGCAAACTTTGACCAAAATATACAAAATTATTCAAAAATAAATGAAAGGCATAAAAATAATTAAAAAAAAAGCAACGGAGTGATTTTGTAATATGAGTTATAAAGACACATTTTCTAAAGAATAAAATGCATAAAATTACAATATTTAATGAATAAGAGGTTTAAAGATGCAACCTCGCATTATTATGAAATCTGTGAATAAGAGTATTTTGGTCTACTTTATTATAACTAAACATCGAGAGCTTCTCAAGACGAGTCGAGTTTGGGCCTAGACAAGCTCGAGCTCGGCACGCCCTAGATTAAAAAACATAAGGGTATTTTGGTCCCCTTTTTTGTTTACCTGAAAGCATTGTAACTTCAAAATATTTTATATTTTGAAATTTTAAATATGTTTCTTATGAAAATTAAAATAACTCATAAATATTATAACATGTTGATTTGTGAACATATAATAATAATAGTAGTAGTAGTAGTAGTAGTAATAATAATAATAAACCTATCAATCATATAAATCTCCCATTTGTGAAACAATTTTTGAATCAAATAGTGGTTTTGGCCCAATGTTTACTAAAATAAAACAGGGCCGAACAAATGAATTTTGAATATTGAAAAAGATCAAGACTTGCATCATAATTAAATATAGTCTTTCCATGTCTGACTTTTGACCTTTTACTTTTACAGTTGTTTTTTTGCATACACCTTTAAATCAACCGACCGAAAGTTAAAAACAGAAACCAACTGGGAAACCGAACCAAAGACCGGTTTGTGCGGTTTCACGGTTTGAAACCGAATCGTGAACACCCCTACTTATGATTATCATGAAAAAAAGCAAAAATAAATAACAAAGCTAAATTAAGAACCGAGCCGTTGAACCTAGGTTTTCAAACCCTTAACCAAACAATTTAAACCTCGCAGGTTGACCCGGACATTATATGTTTCACCCAATAAAAAAAATAAAATTTAGAATGAATAAAAGTTCCAACAAATTTAACATATACCTTGACCATATAATAAAAACCTTTCTTTCACTCATTAATGAAACAAAAAGTTGACTTGTTAGCGGATTAAATTTGACCAAATAATTAAAACCTATTTTTTTACCCGTTAACCAAACAAAAAATTTATCATATTACCGGATTAACTTTGATTCTTTTATATTTAAACCAAAATAAAAAACCAACAGAAATCGAAAAAAATGGGCCTGCCTTATATTCCAAAATAATCACATAAATTGATCCTAGATGTGTGTATGTTTTTGTGCGTATATATTATACACATAAAACTTTCATATAATCACAAAATAATAATTTCAAAAACAGTTTTAATAAAGAATGACTCGTTTTGAGCCTACCAAAATAGAGCAGTTAGCACGAAATAGAAGCCCTGCCTACCAGACATTATAATAAACCAACATAATTAGAAAATTTAAGATGTTGAGGATGCTATTTACCTAGTGCGAAGCATGCCTCTTGCAATGCAACAATCATACGAAGATCGAAATCAACAACCCTGAAAGAAACGAAAATAACACTCACATATGTAAGGTAACTACTAAAAAGATTACAAATTTAAAACGTTTTATGGCACTACATGTAACCATAACAGTTAACAAACCTTAAATGTGTATTGATACTAATTTTTTTCCTATCCTCTTGCTTCACATTGGCGTACTTTAACTATCCTCCCAGCAACAATATCTCTTTCGTGTGCATCGCCTGCCATAGAAGAAACATTTTGCTTCAAAACATTAACGAACAAACATATATCAGATTATATGTCCATGTTTGGTTAAAGTTAAATGACCAAACACGAACATAAATGCCATTATAATTCACAAAAGATCTTTTAAATCCAAATAAAAATTAAAAGTGATTCGAGCACACTTTTGTGGTCGAAATCACCCAATTTTTTCCACCTCTATTATCATAGAACAAAATAATATAGTTATATATATATATATAAGTATATTATACATCAAATGACAACTCCTTTCTCACTTAAACATAACTAAATAAAATTTAAAAGGTTTGTAAAATCAACAGCAACATGAAGATAAACATCCTACGAATATAAACATGATCAAAACCACCAGTTCACCATTACTCAAATTTTATCTATAAAACCCATGTGTACCAAAATGCCCCTGAATTAAATTCATAACAATTTAATCAATTAACCAAAAGATTGCAAAGCTGAACCCTAATAAAAAAAAGGAAAGTGTATTACCCGATTCATGGAGATGATGATGATTTAGATCAGTCATTAAGTAGCAAAATGGTGGAATTGGAACCTGAAATGGAAGAAATAATCAAAACCAAGAACAAAAAAATAACATGGTGAAGAAATTAGAACCTAAAGTGGAAAAAGCCGTTAACGATGGTGGTTACTGGCCGGCGGTTAGGTGGGTGAAGGAGAGAGCTCCGGTTGTCTCGAGAGCAGGAGGATGTTGGCGGCCAGGGACGGGTTTCCGGTGATTTAGTGGTACGACAGCGGCGTTTCTGCCCTAGGAACCGACGGTTGGTGGTGACGAAAATCTTTGGCAAGAGTTAGATCTGTGATCGGTTCTTCAAGTTTGATGCAGAGAGAGAGAGAGAGAGAAAGATAGAGGATAAAGGTAGGGTATGGGTTTCAAATTTTGAATTTTGAATGAGAATCGGAGAAACCTACATAAAGATTGCATAGGAAGATTCCAAAAAAGGTTTTAGGAGACGTGGCCTTCTAATTTGTGAACACATTATAAAATACAACCTGCTAGTGACACGTAGAGGTGCACAAACCGGTTTTTTTAAAAAAACCGGTTCGGTTATTAACCGGACCGGTTTTTTTTGGCCCGGAAAAAAACCGGTTCGGTTAATAACCGGACCGGTTATTAACCGGTTTTTTGCTGTCAAAACCCTAACCGGTCTAACCGGTTAGGACCGGTTTAGAAACCGGTTAGAACCGGTTTTTTTATTAACCGGTTTTTTTTTTTTTTAAATTTCGCGGTTTCAAATACGAATATTTGTTTTTTATATTTTGTACTTAATGAAGACCATTATTTTTTCACAGTATAAACAAACCGGTAACTACAAGGCAAAACGGTAACTACAAGGCAAAACGGACTGACCGAAGCCATTCTTTGCTTTCGTTGTTAGGGTTCTTTGCTTGGAAGATGTGTATGAGTGTGTGTTGGTGAATGTGTTTTCAACAAACCAAAGATTAAAAACACATAACTTTCATTTATAGTTTTTACATTAAAAATACAAACATTAAATCGTTATCGCATATTCGTAACTCAAAAATACAAACATTAAATCATTAACACTGAAGAAATCTCTGCCAAGAACTGTTGTTCATGATTTAACTCAAAAATACAAACATTAAATCGTGAACTAGCAGATGCTCCTGTTGTTCCCAATCGCAGTTTGTTCATGATTTGCCTCCATGTTTGCTGTTTCTTTAACTAAATTAGAAAAATCCAAATCAACAAGTAAATAAGAGCACATATTAGGAAAAAGAATGCTTAGACACGATTACATGAACAACTTGCTGTTTCTTACTCATGATTTGCCTCCATGTTTGCTGTTTATTTAACTAATTTTCTTCGCTACCCGATCCCGAGCTATTTCTTAGGTAATCGTCTCTTCATCGGTCATTGGTTGAGTGTGTCCTTCATTGACCCCGTCTTCATACAAGCCCGCTTCATACTCCATTTCCCCCTCGAGTGAGCGTTGATGTTGTGCCCTATCTAAAGAGTCCAAGTAATCCTTGTAGCAAATCGACATCTCTATAGCTGGTGCAGTGAGTCGAGTCCTCCTAATCGATATAACCCTGCCAGAAACAGAAAAAGCAGACTCCGAAGCTACCGTGGAAGCTTGGACCGTTAGTAAATCTTTGGCCATGGCGGCGAGGATCGGAAACTCATCCTCCTTACCTCTCCACCAAGCCAGCAAATCAAGACTTCTAAATTCATCCGGAGTCATGTGTTTCACAAAGTTGGTACCACCATACCTTCCAAGTTCACTGCTTGGGGTGTTTACCTTTTGACGTTTACCGGCGTCTTCCCAAATCATGTAGTACATCCCCATTTCAAGGTCGGTTTGGGATTGGGATTGGGCAACAGCTCTTAACGAGTCATGAATTTGGGAAGACGACCCGTATTTTGTAAGGTAGACATCATACATGTTTGACAAGGTGGTGTTGAAAGCATTCTTTAAAGTTTGGCTATAATATGGGTTTTGATCGTCGTTTAACCCTAGCTCATCACAAATTTTTTATATTAAAGCTTCAACACCACCAACATTGATGCAAGGGTTTAACGCAGCAGCACATGTCAAAACAGCGGGTAGTTCTTGAAAATATTTTCTAAATTTTTCTTTCATTTTTACACCCATATCAAAATAAGGTGCACCCCTACAATGAAGTTCACTCAACTTTGTGCACATGACAGCAATTTTTGGTAAAGCAATGGGGCTTGTTGGATAGTAAACCCCGGATAAACTAGTTGTGCAAGATTTAAAAATTTGAAGGACCTCCGTAACGATCTCAATCAATAACCAGTTTCTAGGATCGTACGGTGCACATTTACCCCTACTTGACAAAATTTGATGAAACGCAATTAATGATTCTTTTTGTTGGATGGCTTTCTCAAACATATTACAAGTCGAGTTCCATCTTGTTGGACAATCCCAATTTGGCCCCAACCATTGACAATTAGCTTCTACACAAAATTTTTTGTATCTTGAAAATGTTTTATTGTTGCTAAAAACATCTCGTAACATTCTTTTAAAATTGTTTCTTTGCGTTTCGATCACGTTTAACCCATCTTGCACGGCCAAGTTGATAATATGTGCAATGCATCGGCTATGAAAAAACGCTCCATCACAAATAGGTTTATACTTTAATTTTAAATGGCCAACCGCGGCCGTATTGTTGGACGCGTTATCAAACGAAATTGAAAAGATTTTATGTTCAATCTTGTATTGTCGAATGACTTTATCCAATATTTGAAAAATATTTCTACCCGTGTGCGGGTAATCAAACAATTGAAACGCAACGGTTCGTTTCATCATTTGCCACGACTCGGGGTCAACCCAATGAGCCGTCACACAAATGTATGAGTCGGGCGAACCATGAGGTACCGACCACACATCCGTTGTTAAGTTTACACCAGTTTGTAAGTTTGAAAAGTATGAAATTAGTTCGGATTTAGCGTTTTTCCATACTTTAAGACAATCTCTTCTAAGGGTCGAACGACTTACGTGTTGGTAGCGTGGTTGAACATAGTTTTGCATCATCTCCGTGAATTGAGGGTTGTCGAAGTGGTTGAAAGGAAGTGTTTGTTGAATCACAAAGTTTGAAAACTGTTGACGTACCGCTTCAACGTCGTACGTAAACACCGCTCCTTGATTCGTCATCTGCGGCTGCGAACTACTTCCCGATTCGTCCTTCAATGCCTTGCAAAAGAGCCTTTGTACATGCGCTTTTAAAGTGGAGTTTGCATCTTTGCCATAAAACTTCAAACAATGTTTGCATCGAGCTTTTTGGCTACCGTTAGACATTTCGCATAGGTCGAAATGTTGCCAAACATCATGGTTTCGTTTCGTGGGGATGACCCGAACGAACGTTTCTCCCGTGTTCGAGGCACCCATGTTGACGGATGAAGCAGCACTTTGGGAGGCCATGATAATCGACTACGAAATAAGAGTGGTATACTCGAGTATGAAATAAACGACTACGAAATAAGAGCGTATGGAGTGGTAATGTGGTATAATTGAGCGTGAGATAACAAAATAATCGCGTATGAAATAAACGTTTAGAGCGTTTGGAGTTGTATAATCGAGTGTGATCTAACCAATACCCAACCTAAACTATATATAGATGTTTGTGGGGGTAAAATGGTAAAAAAAAAAAAAACGGTCCAAAAACAAAAAAAACGGGCATATAGCCGTTATACAACGTTCAAAAACCGGTTTTTAACCGGTTAACCGGTTATGGAGAAACCGGTTAACCGGTTTTTCCACAACGGTCAAAAACCGGTTTTTTTATAAACCGGTTAACCGGTTTTTCCATAACCGGTTAATAAAAAAAACCGGTTTTTCCATTAACCGGTTCGTTAACCGGTTTTGGATCTAGAACTTGTAACCGAAAGACGAACCGGCGGTTTGTAAACCGGTCAAACCGGTTTTTAAAAAACCGGTTTTCGTAAAAACCGGTTTCCGGTTTAAACCGGTAAACCGGTTCCCCAACCGGTTTTTTTGGCCATCTCTAGTGACACGTGTTCCAAATGCATGTGGTGGTGACACGTGTCAGAACCTGTTTTCTTTTATTATATATAGAGATAGAGATGTTTGTGTTTGTGTTACACGAGCTTGCGCACAAACACGAGTTTGCGCATGTTTCTCTCTTTTTTATGTTCTAGTAGATACATTTGTATATGTATATGTAGAGGTAGGTAGGGCTGTTCAAAGGGTAAGACCCTACCCTTTTACCTAATGCCCTACTCGGACCCTTTACCCTTTTAGGAAGAAACATGGACCCGTAACCCTACCCTTTAAACAATAAAAGGGTCGGGTATAAATAAAGGTTTTATGGGTCCAACCCTTTTACCCTTTAAGACAGTAATCACATCTCTTTTTCCGCGTTTACTAGTTGCATATCTCATATATGACTTTAATATATGAATCATAGAACAATTATATTTTCATTTAATAATATAGTAAAGTCTAACTTGGAAAGTTAATCATCCATTTGAACTGGTGCATATAATATTCACATTTACAATTACATGTAGAGAGCAATTCAGTGATTCCTATATATATATATATATATATGTTTCTAATCAGAAGTATGACCATTTATTTTTATTTTTCTTAGTAATTAGGAAAATTCGGATGAATCATATATGAAATAGAAATCTCTCCTAAATTTCAGATTAATCGCGAATCTGATATATATCTAGAAACTAGTAAACGGGTCAAGGGTTTGAAAAAGGGTCGGACACTTGAAACCATTTTACCCTTTAAGGTGAAATTTAAATACCCTTTACCCTACTCATATTATATAGTCGGGTCTAACTAAGGGTTTTGCGAGTCGGGTAACCGGGTTTCAAGGGTCCGACCCTTATCTTGCTCACCCCTAGAGGTAGGGTATGAAACCCACCATTTAACAAAGTATAACACTAAGTTAATACGCTGGGGGAACACTAGGCGCCGGGATGTCACTTACGACAGACGTAGTGCATGGCGCAAAGAGTGTAGTCCAATATAAAACTTTTCCTGACACCTCGGGAATGGTAATACAAAGGTCCCTCCAGCATGGGACAAAAAGGTGGCAACCCACATTGGGATAAACACCAAACCAATGGGGATTGGACAACACATAAAGGACGGTACAAACAGTACAACCACGTTCTTGTCAAAAGGCCATGATGCCCACCAACTTCCACCAACCACCGCGACCGCACTGGTGGAGAATATTATTGGTGGAAAACCTGACAAGGTAGTTGGTCACACTCTCTCTCCTCCGGCTATAAATACCAATAAACCTCCAAATGGTAAAGGATATACTCTCTCTTGTTATTACTACTTAAATATATCAACTTGTACTATCAAGTACTGATTCTCACGCCGAAGGGTAGTTTCGAGAGAATCCCTCCATTCCTCGTAACGAGCTCACGGTGTTCTGTTTTGCAGGATACACTTGTCTGCGCCAAGAAGGTTTTATAACCCATCGTGGGGAATACTGAACCATAACCCTCGGACTAACGTGTTAGACCTTGAGGGGTGGATATGTGTTTCTTCATTGGCGCCATCCGTGCATATAGCTAGAATAGTAATTCACTCCGTTCTTGACTCAGATGAGTGGCAAGACCACACCAAAAGAGGTTGGCTAGAAGGCCAACCAAGAAGGAAATATCGAAAATCTGGAGGTTGGGGGTACAGGTTAAGGTCTCCTTAACGCCTCCACCATTCACCCTACCATCACAGATAAAGAAAAAACCAAAGCACGTTCCAAAGCAACTATGCCGCCAGACATCATGGCGTGGCTCGAAGCAGAGCAACAAAAACTGAAAGATAAAGTACGAGAAAAAATGGCGTCCGTTGTGAAACCTAGATCACTGTTCGATACAGCCTCTAGAAGCAACGAAGAAGAAGAATATGAAGAAAACTCAACGCCGATTCGTGCAAAAACACCAATCGTCAAAACGCCTCCTGCTAAGCAAAACAGCAAAGCAGGAGAAAATTCGCAGCGGTCGAATCTCAAGGCAGACTCACGCCTAGACGACCCAGACTATGAAGAAAGCTGGAAAGGTTTAGACACCAAAAAATTGGTAAAATACCATCCAGAAGCGGCGGTAGATTTTTCCAAACCATACCGACCAACAACGTCGGCGAGGAAATCAAATTTTGTGGCAAGAATAGCCGAAGCAGAATTACCAGAAAATCCTAAAATCCCGCCAACGGTAGGCCAATATGATGGTATTTCAAATCCAGACGATCATTTGCAAACCTTCCAGCTGTTGGGTTAGTATCAGGGTGGACCATGCCGCTATGGTGCCACATTTTTACGCTGACACTAGTCGGAGATGCCAGAGCATGGTTTGAAAGGTTGCCAGATGGGCAGATTATAAGCTGGGAAGACTTAGCAAAAAAGTTTACCCAACAGTTTAGCCAGCAACGGCGACACATCAGTGATCCAGCAGACATTCTGAATGTGGTTAGAAGAGAGAACGAAACACTAGAAGATTTCATCACCAGATTTAACCAGGAAGGCCTGAACATCGGCGTCATAAGTGAAGAACTGTTGCGGGCAACCTTTCGCCAAAACGTGAAGTGTGACGACCTTATTCGTAACCTTACGGGAAGAGATGGCATGCCGCAACGATGGGACGATGTCATAAACGCGGCCAAAAGGTACGCGCGAATGGAAAAAAGCTTGGGGAAAGAACTGGCAAAGAACGACGCCAGAAATGACATCAATAGAGCCCGCCAGGGCAAACGAATGTCCTCCGTATGGTCAAGGTTAAACAGCGACAGAGATTCCACCACATTTGAACCTTTTAAAGCTAGACAAAAGGGTCAGATGAATGCACCCCAGACGAATGCATCCAGATGGACCCCCGCTGACAAAAAGCTCAACCCATATCATGTACAGTGAAGGGATCCAACTAAAGAAGCCGGCACCAGTCAAACAGGGGCCGAACACAGACATGAAAAGTTACTGTGACTTTCATGAATAACATGGCCACACAACGAACCAGTGTGTCAACTTGAAAGACGCAATCGAAGAATACGTGAAAAACGGAAAGTTGGATCACCTCGTTAGAAACATGAAGGGAAAATACAGACGTCCACTCCCCAAAGATGGCGGAAGGCCAGATAAGAAAATCAAAGATCTTCATGCCAATATGATCTCAGGTAAAGCTCAGACCAAGAAAAGAAGGCAAACAGAGTGGGCGGTATGGAAGGAAGAGCAAGTCATCTTCCTAAAAGTAAGAGGAGGTCCAAACAAAAAAGCACCTTTGGTGATCACAGTCGTATTCGGCAACTACAGGACTCCACGATTCTTTGTCGATGCGGGAGCAACATCCAACATCATGTACCGCCAGTGTTTCGACTTATTAGAAGAAAAAGACAGGCATCAATTAACAGCTGTCAACGCTCCAATCGCGGGTTTCAACCAGAGCATTGAGTACCCGCTGGGACAGCTGACATTCACAGTCGTGTTAAGTGACGGACTCCTTTCACGAATGGAAGACGTTGATTTCCTGGTGATGGAGACTCCTCACCCACAGTATGACATAATCCTGGGAAGAGAGGCTATTGGCGATTTTAATGCTACTCCGTCAACAGCGCATGGAATATTGGGGGTGCCAACACCAACGGGATAGCAATGATCCACGCCAACAAAGAATTCAACATGGCGGAAAGAAAAACACCGCCACAGAAGATGCTGAAAACCAGCAAAACTAGAGAAGTGGAAAAATGGGTGCTCAACAAAGAATTCCCAGAACAAAGCATAACCATTGGACCAACCATCTCTAAAGAAGCGCGTGCGGCGCTCAAAAGCTTGTTAGTCAGGAACATTGATGTTTTCGCTTGGACCCCAGCGGACATGACAGGGGTCCCAAGAAGCAAATCGGAACATGAATTAAAAGTCAACCCAACTTTCATCCCGGTTGTACAAAAAAGGAGGAGGATGGGACCAGAACAAGCAAAAGCTTGTGATGAACAAGTCCAGCAATTAATAGATGCAAGCATAATCCGAGAAATTCAGTACCAAACATGGGTAGCCAACCCAGTAATGGTACCCAAGGCAAACGGCCAATGGCGCGTGTGTATTGACTTCAAAGACCTCAACAAAGCATGCCCAAAAGATTGTTACCCATTGCCAGAAATTGACCTCAAGGTAGACGCATTGGTACCATTTCAGTTTAAATGTTTTCTGGACGCATATAAAGTCCACATGGCGGCAAGAGACCAAGATAAAACGGCGTTCCGAACAAATAGCGGAACATATTGTTATAAGATGATGTCATTCGGTCTCAAAAACGCTGGGTCTACATACCAGCGATTGATGGACAGAGAATTCAAATCTCAAATTGGAAGAAACCTAGAGGTATACATGGACGACTTAGTCGTTAAAAGCAAAACGGAGGTAACAATGTTGAAAGACATCGAAGAAACCTTCAAAACGCTAAGGTCAATCAGCATGAAGCTTAACCCAGGAAAATGTTCCTTCGGAATTGAAGAAGGAAAATTCCTAGGAGTAGTAGTAACAAATGGCGGCTTCAGAGCCAACCCAAAAAAACTAGAGGCTGTGTTAAAAATGCCTTCACCAAATTCTATCAAGCAAGTGCAAACACTTAATGGTCGATTAGTCGCGCTGAACAGATTTTTGTCAACTCATGCTGAAAAATCTTTTCCGTTCATGTCAACCTTGAGGAATTGCCTCAAGAGATCTCAGTTTCGGTGGACAGAAGAAGCGGAAAAATCATTTCAAGAAATTAAGACGCGCCTGGCGGAACTACCAACGCTAACAGCCCCCAAAGCTGGAGAGCCGCCGATAGTATACCTAGCAGCGTCAGAAAGAACGGTTAGCGCTGTCTTAATGGTGGAAATAAACGGCGCTCAAACGCCCATTTACTACATAAGTCGCACCCTCGCGGACGCAGAAACAAGATATTCCACCTTGGAAAAATTGGTTCTATCTTTGGTCCAGACAGCGCGCCGTTTAAGGAGATACTTTCAAGGACACACAATACATGTTCTCACTAACTTTCGCCTACAAAATGTACTAAGCAAACCAGAATTATCTGGGAGGCTTGCAAAATGGGCAATAGAGTTGGGAGAACATGCCATCGAATACAAACCAAGGCCAGCAATCAAGGGACAAGTCTTGGCAGACTTCATCGCGGAAATCCCTCAAGAAAAGAAGAGGAATGCAAAAGAGAGGTTGAAGCCCCCGTCGATCAACAAAAAGACGAAGTCTGGAAGCTGTTCACAGACGGAGCTTCTAACGACGAAGGTGCGGGCGCAGGCCTGAGAATAACCAACCCGGAGGGACAACACTTTACGTACGCGATACGCCTAGAATTCAAAAGCACGAACAATGAGGCAGAGTACGAAGCGTTGTTGGCAGGGTTGAGGATCGCCAAAAAATTGGGAGCCCGCCATTTAGAGACACACGTGGATTCAATGCTGGTAGCAAATCAAATCGAGGGATCATACGATGAAAAAGATGACAAGATGGCATCGTACTTAGCGCAAACTAAAGTACTAATGACAGCTTTTACCACGTGTAAGGTAAAACACATCAACAGAAGCGAGAACAAACAGGTTGACGCCTTAAGCAAACTGGCCTTGGTTGGTTTTGAACACCTCGCAAAAGACGCCCGCATCGAAGTCCTGACAACACCTTCAATAATGAACAAAGAAGTTCTTGTATGTTCAGAAGTAGAAAAAAGTTGGATGACACCAATCATCAACTACCTCGCAAGAGGTATCTTGCCACAAAACAAAGCAGAAACGCGGAAGATCTGCTACAAAGCATTAAATTACACAATCCAAGGTGACATTCTTTACAAGCGATCGTACTTGGGCCCACTTCTCAGATGCGTAGACCCACAAGACGCAAATTATCTGTTAAGAGAAATCCACGAAGGAATATGTGGAGTACATGCAGGCCCAAGAATAGTGGTCGCCAAAATCATGAACACAGGGTACTATTGGCCAGGCATGCATGTAGACGCCGAAAAAGAATTGAGACGATGCAGCGCCTGCCAACGCCATGCACCAAACACCTTGCGCCCGAAAAATGCCATGATACCGGTGACAGCCTCTTGGCCATTTCAAAAATGGGCGATCGACATAACAAGACCATTTCCAGAGGCGCTAGGGCGTGTGAAGTTCCTAATTGTAGCAATTGATTACTTCACAAAGTGGGTAGAAGCAAAGCCGGTAGCATAAATCAACGCAGCCAGCGTAAAAAAGTTCATATGGGAATTCATAATCTGTCGCTTTGGGTTACCCAAGAATTTGGTCAGGGACAACGGAACATAGTTTGCCGACCAACATATACAAAGATGGTTAAAGGAGCTCAATGTCACACATACATTCACTTCTGTTGCTCATCCACAAGGGAATGGCGAAGTAGAACGCGCCAACAGAACAATAGTTGGCAGAATCAAGAAAAGGTTGGCAAACCGCAAATCAGGATGGGTCGATCAACTACCTCACGTACTGTGGGCTATAAGAACGCACAAAAATACAAGTAATGCAGAAACGCTGTTTAGCCTAACTTACGGTACCGAAGCAATGATCCCCGCCGAAGTTGGCGTTCCATCACCAAGAGTCACATTACCAAATGACAACGGCGTAGAAAGGCGGTTAGATTTAATGTTTCTCGAAGAACGTCGAGAGTTAGCTGCAATAAGAGAACAAAACTACAAGCGCCAGCTACAGAAGTATTCCAACACGAAAGTGAAAATATGTGAGTTCAATGTTGGAGATTACGTCATTCGCAACAACGAGGCATCAAGAGCACATGCACAAGGAAAACTGGCGCCATCTTGGGAAGGCCCATACCAAATTAAGGAATTATTGGGAAAATGCGCCTACACTCTAATGCAGCTCGATGGCTCACCGATTCCTAGAACATGGAACGCGGCACAGCTGCGAAGGTGTTACATGTAAATCGATTCCAATTGTAAAAACGGGCCAAGGGTCGAATTTGAATGGAAACGATTCTACACATTTCACAATTTAAAGAAACATTGATTTCATTTAGATACAAGTAATTGCAAGCGAGCACTTACACGCGCATACAAAAAAAAACAACAACAAAACAAAAAGGATCTAAGTGTACAAATCAAGGAGATAGCATAGTCAACGTCATTCACACTCTTTCCAGATTCAATAGCTGCGCTATCTCCAGGGCCGCTAACAGGAGCTGTGAAAGGACCAGCCTGCGAAGGCTCAAGGAAATTCCTCAACAGCTGCACGCCATTCTCCTCCTTAGCATACTGAGCAACTTGGGAAAGAATAGGAAACGTAAGAGAATCATATTCCGTCTCAGCGGCGGTATACACCTTTTCCACATCAATTGCATGAAGAGCATAGGCCTCAAGTGGGAGGTTGTCACGCAAATGAGTAACAGCATCCTGAAAGCCAGCCTTGTGGCCAAGCTGTTGAGAAGCATTATAAGGGCCCCAACGCAACGCGTCAAATCATCATTGCTAATGATGCGTTGAGCAACCTGCATAAAAAAAATTATCAGTAGAATGAACAGGAAAACAGGCAAAAAAAGGGCATAATACCTTGCAAATGGCATGCTTCAACAACCAATCGCGGTCAGCAATGGCAGCGGCGCGCTCAGAAGATAAAACTTTAATGGTCTCCTCATTGGAAACCAGCGCGTCAGCCAGCTTGCCTGCATCCGCCTTCCTCAGCGCGGCTTCCGCTTCCAATTCTTCAATACGCTTGCGAAAAGCAGCGTTTTCACTCTCGAGTCGAGCGGAAGCCTCCTTGGCAGCAAGGGCGCGACTGCATGCTTCTGCAAGATCAGCATTGGACTTCTTGCACGCAGCCTCAAAATCTTTGTAGCGGGCGGCACGCTCGCGGGCAGATTCTGCCAGTTGTGCCTCAACTTTTGCCAATTTCACCTCGACATCGCTCAGAGCTTGGCGATGTTACGACGACTCTTTACCCGCCTTCCAGGCGCCAGCCTCAGCATCTTTCACCAATTGTTCCATCTCCCACATCCGGGCACCCGCATCAATCTTCTCCTCGTGAAGAGCGCGGTTATCGCGTAAAAGTTCCGCGAAACAAGAAAAAGCCTGGACTTGGTGAAAAGCTGCATCGGAATACAAACTATTCTGGGGCTAGATTTTGCGAGCAATGCGTTCGCCAGGAGGAACAGCATGTTCCAAAAAATCTGTACAAGTGGCCGAGTCTTCAAAATTGGCACCACAGTTAACCTTCCATCGAGGGCGAAAAATTTGGTTCGCCTCTATAGAGTCTCGGGGGTCCATATCTACATTCAATACCCCACCACTCAAACCGCCACTAAACCCGCCACTACTGCTGCCTCCGAACTCAAAAAATTTACCTTGCACCGTCGCACCCATACTAAAAGGCGGCGGCGGCACAACCTCGTAACCATCAAGAATAAAATCCTTGTCTGGTGAGGACTGTCTTGATTTCACAAAATCAGCGAAAGAAATGCTCGCCGATTCAAGATTAACCTTAGACGATTCGTCCATAATCGCCTTCATTGGTTCAGCAGATGAAGTTGGCAGAGAGACGACCGGGATAGACCCAGTCGGTGCACGCACAGCCGTCACAATGGTTTCGGCCTCAGACGGGCCAACCACACCCGTCATCATCGGCGAACTCAGCATCTGTACAATAGGCGCCGCCTCCGACAAGCTGCCAACACTTGTCATCATTGGCAAACTGGCAAAAATTGACGCCAAAGAGGATGCAACACCAGAAGGTGTAGGAGAAACAGTCGATGAAGAAATCGCCAACGTGCCTGGAACAAAAAACAAACAAATTCAGAAAACATCAGATCGCGTCAAAAAGAACTATTAGCAAACACTATACCTGACGATTTAACAAGACTGCGCTTGACAAACCCGCCAAGCCGAGGTTTCTTGAAGACGCGGGGTATCTCTTCATCATCTTCTATAATCACAGGGGCGGAACCCGAATTGTGTGGAGCAGTGAACGCCCTGCCCACTGCGGAAGAAGAGGAAGAAGAAGGTGGACCGGTAGATACGAAATTCGTATCGACAACGGTTCCAGGAGCTGCGGCTGAAGACACAACATCAGTCGCCACCAAAATTGGAGTGGCAACCGTTGTGTCCAATGCAGACACAATAACCACAGGCTGTGAAACTGTTGGCAAGGAGAAGCCAACAGAAACCTGTGCGGAGGTGGTTGGTGTAACATCTGCCCCGATCCGACCCGACCCAGGTACCCGTTTCTCTGACCCGATCTCTTTCTTTTATGATTTAATATTTATTTATACTTATATTTTACTTTTAAAAATAATATATATATTTTCCTTCCCGCCTCTTTCTCTCTCTTTCTTTCCGCCGTCCCGTCCCTCTCCTTCTCTCTTTCCGCCTTCTTTTCCCTCTTGTCGCCGTCCCGCCCTTACGCCTTGTTTCCCTCTTCTTCTTCTAACTCTTTGCTTGTCCTTTGTTCCTTCCCGCCTAAGGTTGTCTGCGCAGCTCCACGCGCCAGACTCCCTTACAAGGAATCCTGCGTGAAGACCACCTGTACAGCGATTCGCGAGACGAACTCTTCTCGCAGCGCGCTAAGAATTGTAATTCTTCTCGCAGCGCGCGAAGGACGGTAGTTCTTCCCGCGACGCGCTAAGGATTTGTAGTTCTTCTCGCAGCGCGCTAAGGATCGTAGTTCATCCCTCGACGCGCGAAGAATTATAGTTCTTCCCGCGGCGCGCTAGGAATTTTAGTTCCTCCCGCGGCGCGCTAAGAAATATGACTCTTCCCGCGGCGCGCTTAAATGAAGTTCTTTCCGCGACGCGTTAAGGTTGGTTCTGTCTGCCTTCGCGCTCGCGCACTTTTGCCTTCGCGCTCGAGCCTTCTCGCGCTAAACCCCCTTTGAGTTTTCTTCTGTTTAATCTAGCCGTTGCTTTTGAGTTGTCTTATCTTTTGAGCTGTTGACCTAATCTGCTTTATGTCTGAAAAGTTACTTTCGGCGCAGCATGCGCACCAACCCCATTGGTTGGCAGAAAAAGTGACTGACATTATCTTTGGAGATCTGCTTTTTCCATGCCTGACCTGTACCTTTATCTGAACCGCCCATGCCTTTTTTTACTGTTCCCTGTCAGCTTTATCTTGCTCCCTGCAGCTGCCATATCTTTTGATATCTTTTGCTTTTGGATTCTTATGCTCTTTGATATCTTTTGCTTGATCCTGTTAAAGATCCTTTCCCCTTTTCTAGGGATTATGTCTCCTAGGGTTTTCCTATAAATAATAATAATATTTTAACACTACACACACAAAACACTTAATCTCTCCTGTTCTCTTGCTCCTTGCTCTCTCTGCCGTCTTCCTCTCTGCCTCCGTCTTCCTCCCTGTTCTGCCCTGCTTTTCCGGTAATATATATATATTATATATAATAATTTACTTATTAATTATGCTAACTTATAATCAAGACTTAAAACCAATCATTAAAACAATAATCTTAATTATAGGTTAACTTGTGCTTGTTTAAAGTTGGTTCTTGCTTTATCTTACACCGCATCGTTTATCAAGTGAGTAATCTCGTACCTAATCCCTTTTTGCTTTTAATGTTTTGGGATGTTCATGTGTTCATACAAACTTAGAGTCTTAAACTGTTTATGAACTTTAGTCGCGCAGTATCCCATGTGTTGAGGACGTAGACTTGGCTGTTTATTTGTATGTGTGGATCATTAACCGTCTTGTCGGTCTATTCCGCAGTTCTCATGGTACCATTAGATGAACACGGGAGAACTATCGTTTATGATTTTCTCTTTTGTTTACACATGCACAGTTTGTCTTGTTTGTGAGCTCAATTGTGAGCACCGGCAGTCTTATGAATCTTAGAGTTGGTCCCGATCAGATTACACCCTTGTTGAAAACCAGACATACACATGTTGCGCGCAGATTTATTGTTATCTATGTATTGTATTAAACTTGATTTCTCACCAACACGCAAGTGTTTGACGTTTATTTTAACACATGTTCAGGTTTGCAGTAGCTGTTTTGGAGCTTGTGGACACGTAGGAAGTTTTCTTTATTTTGGACCTAGATTAAAATGTATCAAGACAAGTTTTTGCTGTTCGAATATTATGATTTATAATATATTGATTTATGATGATTTATGTTATCTTGTGTTTACCCTGCGCGTGCGCGAATGAATGTATTTATTAAATATTGACACCCAATAGTGTCACGAGTAATGAAACAATATGTGGCGCCCCGATGTATAATCCGCCTTTGGTCGGGGTGTTACAGATTGGTATCAGAGCTCGTTGACTTTAGGATAGGTGGTTAGACGTAACGGCCTAGAATACCCAAGAGTCCCTTCTCGCGCGTGAGAGAAATCTCATGTTGCGCGCTTATTGTTAATTACTCGTTGTTTATAAATATGCTCGCGCTTGCGCAGTATATGATTTTATGTTTTATTTCGCGATATTTCGATTTTTGTTGAATTTCGATTTTTATTGATTTTACTTACATATTCGTTTGTTGGGATTGAAAATCCGAAAAGTCATGGTGATACATGAATAGTTGATTTTCAATTTCCATTTACGATTATGTTCTGAGGTTGGAGACTTGAAAAGTCATGGTGATACATGAATTGTCAACCTCCAATACTCATTTTCTTGTATATTTTATATTGAGGATTGAAAAGTCATGGTGATACATGAATCGTCAATCTCCAATACTCGTTTACTCGTCATTTTAAATTGAGAATTTGGAAGATCATGGTGATACATGAATTGTCAATTCTCGATTCGAATTTGTTACCTTTATTAAGTCTGCATTTAGGGTCATTTAATCTACTTTAACTTTTGATAGTATCTAACTCTGCGAAACCAAGCTTTATAAAGTTATACTTTGCGATAAAACCAAGATATTAACTAAAATTAAAACTTTTATAGAATGCCTCCGCTATCTCGCCGATTTCAGAGAAGAGAAGCCTCGCGCATGCGTAGACAGCAACGTTCCCAGGAAATGGCCGCCGCAATAGCCCAAGCTTTGAGCCAAAACAATACCAACACCTCTGGTTACAACATTAAGTCCTTTAACGCGGGTAACCCTCCAAAGTTCACAGGTCTTGGAGGAGCCACCGTGATGCTCCAGTGGCTTGAGAAAATCGAAAACACTTTCCTCCACACCCAATGCCCCTCAGACAGACGAACCCTATATGCTTCCAGTGTCCTGGAATCTAGAGCGCTTACATGGTGGAATGGAGTAGCTCATGCGCGTGGCGCAGAAGCTGCTTCCAGCATGCTCTGGGAGGAATTTAAGGAAATTCTGACGCGAGAATTCTGCCCTCCCAACGAAGTTAAGCGCTTGGAGGAAGAATTCTGGAACTTGAAGCAATACAGCGGTGAAGCGCGCGAGTACGCGACGCGCTTCCATGAACTAAGCCTGCTTGTCCCTCACCTTGTTACCCCTTCCCGCCGAGCCATAGAGAAATTCCTTGGGGGTCTCCCCATGGAAATTCAAGATTCTGTATGGGCCAGAAACCCAGTTACCCTCTCTGACGCCATCGAGTTGGCCGCTGTGCTCAGCGACAACCATGTCAGAGCAGGAACCCTGTTCCTGCGGGGAACTGAGAAGACCAAACCCACCAAAACTGTCCATGAACCCGCAGAAACCAAACCTGAACCCTCAAACCATAACCAGAAACGTAGGCGCAGACAAGCTTACGCGCTTACCAACCCGCCCATAGTCCAGCAACCCGCTTACCAACCTCTAGCATACGCCCCTCAACCCCTGTCAGCCTACCCAACACCTCCTGTAGTCCACAACTATGCCTTAACCAATCCAGCACTCCCTGCCCCGCCAACTAAGAAACCTTACACAGGAAACCATCCCTTTTGCCCAACCTGTAGATTTCACCACCCAACCCAAACCCCGTGTCGACTTTGTAACCGATGTGGCCATACTGGTCACACTGCTGAAAACTGTAGAGTCCTTCCCGCCAATCCAATTGCGCCAACACCACCAGTCTACCCGCAGAACCCACAACCAACCTACCAAAACCCACGACCCAGATCGTGCTTTAACTGCGGTGATCCCAGTCATTTCCGGAACGCGTGCCCGAGGCTACAAGTGCAAATCACACAAGCGAATCCGGTGAACCAGATTTCGAACCAAGTGACACGCGGGCGAGCTTTTAACATAACCGCGCACCAAGCGCAAGCGAATAATGACGTAGTTAATGGTACATTTTTACTTAACGGAAATTATGCTTCTGTACTTTTTGATACTGGCGCCGATCGAAGTTTTATCTCTCGCGCCTTTGAGCAGAAGCTTGCGCGACTGCGCGATAACTTAAAAGAAGATTTTTCAGTTGAATTGGCTAATGGCGAAACTGTTTTAATTAACTCTGTGATCAAGGATTGTACGCTTAACCTTAACGAAAACGATTTTCTGATCGACCTCATCCCTATGCCTCTTGGAAGTTTCGATGTTATTATTGGTATGGACTGGCTCTCGAATAATCGCGCCGAAGTTATTTGCGCCAAGAAGATGGTTCGCATACCTCGAGAAAATGGTGATCTTCATATCTACGGCGAAAAACCCTCCCGCGGTCTTAAACTTATGTCTTGCGCCGAAGCCCGAAGGCTCATGCGGAAAAGGTGTATTGCATTCTTAGCCCATGTGGTCAAACCTGCTGAAGAGAAGCTTCGCGATATCCCTGTTGTGCGTGATTTCCCTGAAGTTTTTCCTGATGATCTTCCTGGTATCCCTCCCGCTCGTGAAGTCGAGTTTCGTGTTGATCTTGTCCCTGGTGCTTCCCCCGTAGCTAAATCTCCTTATCGTCTTGCACCCGCTGAGATGCAAGAATTGGCAAGCCAACTTCAAGAGTTAACTGCTAAAGGATTCATTCGCCCTAGCTCTTCGCCCTGGGGTGCTCCGGTGTTGTTCGTTAAAAAGAAAGATGGATCGTTTCGCATGTGTATTGATTACCGCGAGTTGAACAAACTCACCATTAAGAACCGGTATCCTTTACCGCGTATTGACGACCTCTTTGATCAACTCCAAGGTGCCTCTTGTTTTTCCAAGATTGATCTCCGCTCTGGTTATCACCAGTTGCGCATCCGCGATGAAGATGTTCCGAAGACTGCTTTTCGAACTCGTTATGGCCATTTTGAATTCTTGGTCATGTCCTTCGGTCTAACCAACGCACCCGCCGTTTTCATGGATCTAATGAATTGGGTGTGTAGGCCCTTCCTGGATAAATTCGTGATCGTGTTTATCGATGATGTTCTGGTGTATTCTAAGACCAAGGCCGAGCATGAGCAACATCTTCGGTTGGTGTTGCAGAAGCTTAGAGCTGAGCAACTCTATGCTAAGCTTTCCAAGTGTGAATTTTGGTCGGATGAAGTACAGTTTCTTGGCCATGTTGTTAACAAGATGGGTATTCATGTCGACCCATCCAAGATTGAAGCAATCAAGAACTGGATTACGCCATCCACTCCTACCGAAATCCGTTCCTTCTTGGGCTTAGCTGGTTATTACCGGCGCTTCATTTCGAACTTCTCGAAGATCGCTTTGCCTTTAACAGCTCTAACGCACAAAGGTAAACCGTATATTTGGGGCTCGAAGCAAGAAGAAGCCTTTCTAACGCTCAAGCAATTGTTGTGTGAAGCTCCTGTTCTTGCGTTACCTGAGGGTAATGATGATTTTGTCGTGTATTGCGATGCATCCAACCAAGGTCTCGGTTGTGTTCTTATGCAACGAGGCAAGGTTATCGCTTACGCATCAAGGCAACTTAAGGTTCATGAAAAGAATTATACAACTCACGACCTCGAACTAGGCGCAGTTGTTTTTGCCTTGAAGATCTGGAGACACTACCTTTATGGCACTAAGTGTATCCTCTACACTGACCATAAAAGCCTTCAGCATATCTTTGATCAAAAGGAACTCAACATGAGGCAACGCCGATGGAACGAACTCATCAGCGATTACGATTGTGAGATCCGGTATCATCCTGGTAAGGCTAATGTGGTAGCCGATGCGCTCAGCCGAAAACCCTGCCAACTTAACTGTATCTTGCCGCGCACCCAGCTTCACTTCGCGCCGATTCAAAGCAACCTTGAATCGCGTATTCGTGACGCGCAGCGCGCATCCATCAGTAATGGTAACCTTCGCGCCGAGTTAGCGTGTGGCGCGGAAGCGCATTTTGTCCCTAATCTGAGTGGAATTCTCTGCTATCTCAATCGCATCTGGATTCCCTTTGATGAGAATCTTCGCGCTGATATCCTGAGTGAAGCGCACAAATCTCGATATTCTATTCATCCCGGCGCTGATAAGATGTACAAGGATTTGCGCATAACTTATTGGTGGCCCGGTATGAAGAAGGATATTGCTGTGTTCGTAGCTAAATGTCTGACTTGTTCTAAAGTGAAAGCTGAACACCAACGCCCATCTGGCTTGCTCGAACAACCAGAAATTCCTACGTGGAAATGGGAATGTGTAGCGATGGATTTTATTACCAAGTTACCTTTGACAGCAAGCAAACATGATAGCATTTGGGTAATAGTGGATCGTTTGACTAAGTCTGCTCACTTTCTGCCCATTCGTGAAAACTACCGTGTTGAGCAACTCGCGCAGCTTTATGTCAAGGAAATTGTCTGCCGCCATGGTACTCCTTTGAGCATCATATCCGATCGCGATGGCCGTTTTATATCTCGCTTTTGGAAATCTCTCCAATCTGCGCTAGGAACTCGCTTGGACATGAGTACGGCATATCATCCTCAGACTGACGGTCAGTCTGAGCGAACTATTCAAACTCTTGAGGATATGCTCCGATCTTGTGTTCTTGATTTTGGAGGTAATTGGGATTCGCACCTGCCTTTGATCGAGTTCTCTTATAATAACAGCTATCATTCCAGTATTGGTATGGCCCCATTTGAAGCACTTTACGGTCGTAAGTGCCGCTCCCCGATTTGTTGGAGCGAGGTGGGAGAAGCTCAAATCACAGGACCCGAACTTGTTCAAGAGACAACCGATAAAATCGCCAAGATCCGTGATCATCTGCTGACTGCCAGAAGCCGACAGAAGAGTTACGCAGATCGTAGGCGGAAGCCTCTCGAATTTCAAGTTGGTGATCTTGTTCTCCTCAAGGTGTCGCCCTGGAAGGGTGTTGTCCGCTTTGGGAAGAAAGGTAAGCTTGCTCCTCGTTATGTTGGTCCATTCAAGATTCTCGCGCGTGTGGGAAAAGTTGCCTACAGACTTGACCTGCCGCCCGCGCTCAGTAATGTGCATCCAACGTTCCATGTATCCAATCTCAAGAAGTGTTTAGCTGACGAGAACTTTCACATTCCACTTGATGAAGTTCAAGTTGATGAATCTATGCATTTCGTTGAGAAGCCTGTTGAGATTATGGATCGCGAGGTTAAGCAAACCAAGCGCAGTCGCATCCCTATCGTGAAAGTTCGCTGGGAGTCCAAGCGCGGAGCCGAGTTTACATGGGAAAGGGAAGATCAAATGAAGATCAAGTACCCGCACCTGTTCTCTGCGCAACCTACTTCGAGATAAATTTCGGGACGAAATTTCTTAAAGTAGGGGAGACTGTAACATCTGCCCCGATCCGACCCGACCCAGGTACCCGTTTCTCTGACCCGATCTCTTTCTTTTATGATTTAATATTTATTTATACTTATATTTTACTTTTAAAAATAATATATATATTTTCCTTCCCGCCTCTTTCTCTCTCTTTCTTTCCGCCGTCCCGTCCCTCTCCTTCTCTCTTTCCGCCTTCTTTTCCCTCTTGTCGCCGTCCCGCCCTTACGCCTTGTTTCCCTCTTCTTCTTCTAACTCTTTGCTTGTCCTTTGTTCCTTCCCGCCTAAGGTTGTCTGCGCAGCTCCACGCGCCAGACTCCCTTACAAGGAATCCTGCGTGAAGACCACCTGTACAGCGATTCGCGAGACGAACTCTTCTCGCAGCGCGCTAAGAATTGTAATTCTTCTCGCAGCGCGCGAAGGACGGTAGTTCTTCCCGCGACGCGCTAAGGATTTGTAGTTCTTCTCGCAGCGCGCTAAGGATCGTAGTTCATCCCTCGACGCGCGAAGAATTATAGTTCTTCCCGCGGCGCGCTAGGAATTTTAGTTCCTCCCGCGGCGCGCTAAGAAATATGACTCTTCCCGCGGCGCGCTTAAATGAAGTTCTTTCCGCGACGCGTTAAGGTTGGTTCTGTCTGCCTTCGCGCTCGCGCACTTTTGCCTTCGCGCTCGAGCCTTCTCGCGCTAAACCCCCTTTGAGTTTTCTTCTGTTTAATCTAGCCGTTGCTTTTGAGTTGTCTTATCTTTTGAGCTGTTGACCTAATCTGCTTTATGTCTGAAAAGTTACTTTCGGCGCAGCATGCGCACCAACCCCATTGGTTGGCAGAAAAAGTGACTGACATTATCTTTGGAGATCTGCTTTTTCCATGCCTGACCTGTACCTTTATCTGAACCGCCCATGCCTTTTTTTACTGTTCCCTGTCAGCTTTATCTTGCTCCCTGCAGCTGCCATATCTTTTGATATCTTTTGCTTTTGGATTCTTATGCTCTTTGATATCTTTTGCTTGATCCTGTTAAAGATCCTTTCCCCTTTTCTAGGGATTATGTCTCCTAGGGTTTTCCTATAAATAATAATAATATTTTAACACTACACACACAAAACACTTAATCTCTCCTGTTCTCTTGCTCCTTGCTCTCTCTGCCGTCTTCCTCTCTGCCTCCGTCTTCCTCCCTGTTCTGCCCTGCTTTTCCGGTAATATATATATATTATATATAATAATTTACTTATTAATTATGCTAACTTATAATCAAGACTTAAAACCAATCATTAAAACAATAATCTTAATTATAGGTTAACTTGTGCTTGTTTAAAGTTGGTTCTTGCTTTATCTTACACCGCATCGTTTATCAAGTGAGTAATCTCGTACCTAATCCCTTTTTGCTTTTAATGTTTTGGGATGTTCATGTGTTCATACAAACTTAGAGTCTTAAACTGTTTATGAACTTTAGTCGCGCAGTATCCCATGTGTTGAGGACGTAGACTTGGCTGTTTATTTGTATGTGTGGATCATTAACCGTCTTGTCGGTCTATTCCGCAGTTCTCATGGTACCATTAGATGAACACGGGAGAACTATCGTTTATGATTTTCTCTTTTGTTTACACATGCACAGTTTGTCTTGTTTGTGAGCTCAATTGTGAGCACCGGCAGTCTTATGAATCTTAGAGTTGGTCCCGATCAGATTACACCCTTGTTGAAAACCAGACATACACATGTTGCGCGCAGATTTATTGTTATCTATGTATTGTATTAAACTTGATTTCTCACCAACACGCAAGTGTTTGACGTTTATTTTAACACATGTTCAGGTTTGCAGTAGCTGTTTTGGAGCTTGTGGACACGTAGGAAGTTTTCTTTATTTTGGACCTAGATTAAAATGTATCAAGACAAGTTTTTGCTGTTCGAATATTATGATTTATAATATATTGATTTATGATGATTTATGTTATCTTGTGTTTACCCTGCGCGTGCGCGAATGAATGTATTTATTAAATATTGACACCCAATAGTGTCACGAGTAATGAAACAATATGTGGCGCCCCGATGTATAATCCGCCTTTGGTCGGGGTGTTACAGTTGGGGAAGACGCCATGCTGGCGCTCAAACCGAGTGCTTCAAGCAATGACGCAGACGAAGACACCGGAACCCTGAAAGGAACGTTGGAGATCATGACGTCATCGTCATCATCATCCACGGCGTTTCTCGCGGCGGCATCTATCGGAGACGCAACCTTCTCCCCAACACTGCGTTGCACGCTCCTACTACTGCACTTAGGAAGGCGCACAACTTTAGAATGTCTACCTGAAAAAGAACAAAACGTTAGTAAAAGAAACAGAGGAAAAATAAAACAGCAGCGAATAGTTCAACTTACCACCCTGAGGGTTAACAGAACTGGGAGGTGGCGGCGGTTGCGGAGCAGATGATTGCCCTATAGGGAAACACAAAGTCCCGGGCGGTCCGCGTAAGGATCGGCTCCTCACGAGGACCCAACTCCCTCCGCCTCAGCAATTTAGCGCCCTTAGGGGCAAGTTGCAGGAGGAGCATGCGGTCGTCCACCTCTGAAAAAACAAATCAGGTTATTACCAAACAAACATGTATTAGAGCAAAAATAAAAAAGGGACAATAACCCTGACCACCGTTATGAATAACCGGCACCATCGCCGCGTCATCCCAGATGCGACTCATGCTGAACAGCACCAACGCGCGCTCCGGATAGTGACGGAGTGGAGAAAGGCTAGCCTGCAAAGTGGTGAACTAGTCTGAATCGGTATAAGAAGCCACTTTCGGCTCACGAAGCTCTTTTACATTCGTGAATTGCATGGGGTGTGGAACCACGCGCGCAGAAAAATAGAAGAATAAACTCTTCCACTCGTGCAAACTAGGCGGTGCATCCAAGGCAATAGCCTTGGCACTAAGGCGGGTAATCAAGTTGTACCACCCCTGGGAGAAACGCCACCGATAGAAAGCAGATAACCTGTCAGCCGTCGGAGTAATGCCGAGGCAATGACAGGTATACTCGAAATGGCGAAGACGAGCCATCCCGAATGGATGAATCTGGCTGAGATGCAGCCCAAACACATCCAGAACATCCAACAAAAACCGGGTAAGGGGTAATCGAAAATTGCCCAAAAAGAAATATTCCTGGTACACGGCAATCTTGCCGGTGGGAGCCTCTCGAGCCGTCTTGCCAGGAGCAGGCAACTCAGGCTCATACTCAGGGCAAAGGTTATAGACCTTGACCACATTATTGAAGTCGTCGGCAGACATGCGACAACCGACGAACTCCACAGTAGTTTTCTTCTTAGCCTTCGAGGATTGAGATGATTCGACCATAAAATGCAGAAGGTTCAAGGGAAAGAAACTAAGAGAAAATGAAAACAATGAGAAACGAAGCTTAAAACGGTGTAACCCCCTATTTATACTAATCGCAATTAATGAAGGCCGGGGATACAAAAAGGATAAATGACGCGTGGCCTAATCAGAAAACGCCACGATAATAAGACGGCAGTGGATGTGTGTTACAGCTGGGCGCGTCATCGGGGTTCTCGCCCACTCGCCTGTCACAGGCAGAAAGTCTGCACAACAGAGCAACCGTCATCAAACTGTCACGTCCAGCAGCCGTTTCACTGACTTGCATTTAATTCACCCATCCACGCCAAATTACACGTCATCAGTATAAAAGAAAGCAAGATGACAAGTATTGGCCAAAACAGGCTCCGCCATGGGACGATTTAACATTAATCACCCGCCAAAATAGGCTCCACCATGGGATGATTTAACATTAATCACACGCCAACATAGGCTCCGCCATGGGATGATTTAACATAAATCACCCGCCAAAATAGGCTCCGCCATGGGATGATTTAACATAAATCACCCGCCAAAATAAGCTCCGCCATGGGATGATTTAACATTAATCACCCGCCAACATAGGCTCCGCTATGGGATGATTTAACATAAATCACCCGCCAAAATAGGCTCCGCCATGGGATGATTTAACATTAATCACCCGCCAACATAGGCTCCGCTATGGGATGATTTAACATTAATCACCCACCAACATTGGCTCCGCCATGGGATGATTTAACATAAATCACCCGCCAACATAGGCTCCGCCATGGGATAATTTAACATAAATCACCAACCAAAATAGGTTCGGCCAAGGGATGGTTTAACATTAATCACCCGCTAAAATAGGCTCCGCCAAGGGATGATTTAACATTAATAACCCACCAAAATCGGCTCCGCCAAGGGATGATTTAACATTAATCACCCGCCAAAGTAGGCTCCGCCATGGGATGATTTAACATTAATCACCCGCTAAAAAACGGCAACGCAAGGGATGATTA
Source organism: Bidens hawaiensis (assembly GCF_021521415.1). Classification (NCBI taxonomy): domain Eukaryota; kingdom Viridiplantae; phylum Streptophyta; class Magnoliopsida; order Asterales; family Asteraceae; genus Bidens; species Bidens hawaiensis. The sequence continues at coordinate 257,238 of NW_027491517.1, forward strand.
ATAAAATCACCCGCCAAAATAGGCTACGCCAAGGGATGATTAATAAAATCACCCGCCATAATGGGCCACGTCAAGGGATGATTATCATAATCACCCGCCAACAAATGCGACAAAGGATGATTAATAAAATCACCCACCATAATAGGTTAAGCCAAGGGATGATTAATAAAATCACCCGTTAAAATAGGCTACGCCAAGGGGATGATTTAGCATAAATCACCCACCAAAAAAGGCAACATAGGGATGATTACCAAAAATCACACACCGAACAAGGCTCGACAAAGGATGATCATCATAAATCACCCGCTAATACATGGAATGATTTACAAAAACAGACCAAACCAAATCGGTAAATCGGTAAAAGGAAACTAAGATGCATAACCAAAAGCCCATGATAAGTCCACAGTCCCCACCTCTTTAAAGAAGGGCGACTATGGACTAGGGGTACTTGTAGAGGTAGGGTATGAAACCCATCATTTAACAAAGTATAACACTAAGTTAATACGCTGGGCGGAACACTAGGCGCCGGGATGTCACTTACGCTAGGCGTAGTGCATGGCGCAAAGAGTGTAGTCCAATATAAAACTTTTCCTGACACCTCGGGAATGGTAATACAAAGGTCCCACCAGCATGGGACAAAAAGGTGGCAACCCACATTGGGATAAACACCAAACCAATGGGGATTGAACAACACATAAAAGACGGTACAAACAGTACAACCACGTTCTTGTCAAAAGGCCATGATGCCCACCAACTTCCACCAACCACCACGACCGCACGGGTGGAGAATATTATTGGTGGAAAACCTGACAAGGTGGTTGGTCACACTCTCTCTCATCCGGCTGTAAATACCAATAAACCTCCAAATGGTAAAGGATATACTCTCTCTTGTTATTACTACTTAAATATATCAACTTGTACTATCAAGTACTGATTCTCACGCCTGAATGTGGTTACGAGAGAATCCCCCCTCCCCATTCCTCGTAACGAGCTCACGGTGTTCTGTTTTGCAGGATACACTTATCTGCGCCAAGAAGGTTTTATAACCCATCGTGGGGAATACTGAACCATAACCCTCGGACTAACGTGTTAGACCTTGAGGGGTGGATCTGTGTTTCTTCAGTATATTATATTTATGAAGTAACGTGATCATAACTTAGAGTAAGTCATCCAGATAATCTTTATGGCTTTGTTTAGTTTATAAAAGAAATTGTGGATTCGATGCTGCAATCTGCTACTCTGACTGTTTGGTGGGTTATTTGGAGGTTCCTTAACAATTTGGTGTTTAGGATGGTTCCCAAGTCTTGAGAGCACATTTTTATACTATTGTCAATTATTTGTTTATATGGTTTGTAAATAAGAATATAACGTGAACACTAAACGGGTTTGTGGTTGCAAAACCCATTCCTTTTTTTTTGTGTGTAATGTTCGTTTTTGGTCGCTTCTTGCTAGTCAAATAAGGAACCAAAATGGACAGTATAAACAAATACAAAAACAAAACTGTCCAATAAAATTTGACACGTGTTTTTTATTAAATTATGAACCTAGAAATCTGACAAGTTAAAATGATGAATCACATCGATGGTAAATCATATTTAAAAATTATATACATGTATTTTTTTATTTTCCTAAAAGTTATTTAGTGATTCAAAATAGTTCATTTGTTACAATATCCTTCGTATGTTATATACTGGTATTATAAATTCACACCAAATGTTAAAATAGATAATTAGCCATGTTAGCACTCACAAAGTGTACAAGTTGTTTAAACACATTGTAAATCATTGAAGCACACACGTAATAGTTGTAAATCATTTATTTTTTACAGTTTTTTCTTCTTATAACCTTTGATGTTTTATGAAATGTAGGATTGACGTTGTGACATACATAATCTTATCAATGTTCAACGTGATTTTTTTATATGGTGTACACTTATATAATACAAGTCGTCAAAATCGAGTCTTACAAAATTTAACACTTTTATCATATTACACATATTTTATTAGCAAGTTTATGTTGAACAAAGGAAGGCACACGTGTAAGTTCTCCTTTGACTCGAACAATGATCTTAGCAATGCCAATAACATTATGCAATTATGTTTCCTTCTTCATGCAAAACTGTCTTTTTATGGTAATAAAATGGTTCGGGTAGATGCACATATAAAGCAATAAAGTGATAAGAGAATAGATTCTTCTTTTATATGTGTTTTAAAAAAGACGATCTGCATGCCAATATGCCATCATATTTAGATGATTTCACATTTATAATGATCATGCTCGTGTAACTATGGTTTATCAGTTTATGTACTACGTAGGACTAAATAAATTATATAAGATTGAAAGTAGATATATATATGTGACCATAAAGACGTGTATGCTATAGTTATTATTATTATTATTATTATTTATAAAAAGGTCAAGTACTTGGCAAACTTTTATTGAATATAATAGTTATTAGTGTGAATTGTTTATGACATAATATAAAATAATAAAAACAATGTCGGGTATTGAGTTTAGTTGATAAACTACTGACGTAGTAAAATTACAAAATTACGAAGTAAATTTCATCAAATTATATATTCTAAAAGCATCTCCAATGGAGATGTTTTTGGGCATCCGAAATTGATATGGGACATGGGTGGAGAGAGTGAATATAGTTGGTTGATACTTGATAGAGTATGTTAGGGGGGGGGGGGGGGGGGGGGGGTTTGCAAATCTACTCACACACCACACTCAATAGTGATGTGTCACATCACCAACCTCAAATCCATCACATTGTGATGGAATTTGGTAGTGGTGGTGGTGTGGTGTGGTGTGATAAATTTTCAATTTTTCGGCCACCTTCATCCCACTTTCACCGGACCTTTTTCCGGCCAAAATAACTCACTCATCCTGAAGAACAACTTCATTAATATTGGGTTTCACTCAAATTCAACCAAAACCCACTTCCTAAACACCCTCAAAACCCCAAATACACCTTCACCCCATATCGCCGGACCTTTTTCCGGCCAATGTTCAACGTGATGTGTCACATCACCAACCTCAAATCCATCACATTGTGATGGAATTTGGTAGTGGTGGTGGTGTGGTGTGGTGTGATAAATTTTCAATTTTTCGGCCACCTTCATCCCACTTTCACCGGACCTTTTTCCGGCCAAAATAACTCACTCATCCTGAAGAACAACTTCATTAATATTGGGTTTCACTCAAATTCAACCAAAACCCACTTCCTAAACACCCTCAAAACCCCAAATACACCTTCACCCCATATCGCCGGACCTTTTTCCGGCCAAACAGCAACCAACCAACCACCAGATCTGTACCCGACGACACTATCAACCACCAGATCCATTCATCACGCACCAGATCCGTTCATCATCGGAGCTCCGGCAAGAAAAAATCACCGGAACGGACCTTTTTCCGGCCAAACACCAACCAACCAACCACCACACCCCCCCCCCCAACAGCTCCTCCCCTCCAACGTTCCATTTTCCTCGATTTCCACACCCTCACTTGCGTGATGGCTATCACGCACACCACCGTGATGGGGAACGGCGACGGTGTGCAATGAGCCATTATGCATGATGCCGGCCTCCTCACGCACCACCCCGCCCCCTCTTAGAGAGGAGGAATAGTAGGGGGGGAAAAGACATAAAGGAGAGAGGATGAGGTGGGGGCGTCCAGACCGAGTATCATTAGAGGATCTCTAACACTATAGTAATTATACAACAATAAACTTAATTGTTGTGTGTCCAACAATAAACTCTACGCAATAATACTAGTTTAGAACTTTTTTCTTTTCATATGTATTATAACTAAGTTACTTCTAAAAAAATTATTTTATGTCGATCGCTTTTAAAATAGATGTAACAAGCATTTACATTACAACTTAAATAGTAAAAATTAGCAAATATTTACGAAATGTAAATGTTCATTACACTTATGTTAAAAGTTGATTCATGTAAAAAACTATGTTTTTCGTATATGTAACTTAAATACAATACATATGAACATTTTTTAATAACAAAATGGCAAAAGACGTCCTTTATGTTTGCACATTTTTTTAATTGACGTCCTTTGGCAAACTTAATGACTGAAGTCATAGGGTGATGGTGTTGGGCCAGAGGGTGATGGTGTTGGGCTACAGGGTGAAGAAGTTGGGCTAGATGATGAGGATGTTGTGCTAGAGAGTGAGGTTGATAGTGATAGTGAGGGTGGGGTTGAGAGTGATAGTGAGGGTGAGGATGATAGTGATTCTAAAGCTAATTTATATGAGGATGATAGTGATAGTGATTGTGACTTCAATGTGAAAACAAAGGTTGGGGATAAGGGTGAGAATGATAATGATAGTGATTTTAGAGGTGATGAGGGCAAGATGATCCTAAAGTTGATATGAGGGAGTACACTAATAATGTTGACTTAGAAGTGAAAGAGAATAACCCTGACCCTAAAGATATAGATATACAAGGTGAAGTTTTAGACAATGACAAAATACCTAGTGGGTTAGAATCTAATGAGAATGAGACTAGTATTAGAAAACACTACTTGCATACTATTAGGTGGGCAAATTAAAATAAGGAAAAGGAATCTAGAGTCAACTTTTTTATAGGGCAAGAGTTTAGGACCAAGCAAGAAGTGAAGTTGTTGGTTAAAAAAACATTCAGTTGAAAGTAAGAGGAAGCTGTTTTTTTGCAAATGATGATAAAGTCAGGTTAAGGGTACAATGTGGTGGTTCTTTACCAAATTTTGATATTGATGATCATGGAGTACATATTGCCAGTCGACCAAAAGCCAAAGGACTTGTTGGGAAAAGAAAGAGAAGTGAAGGGGCTTCTTTAGAAAAAGGGAAAAAAAGGTTGTGGTAGATAAGAGTAAGAGCCCTATTAACGTTGGTGGTAGGGGAAAAAAGACAGACTCAGACAAATTTCAATGTCGTTGAGCAATGCTAGTTTCAAACCAAAAGGTGTTGAATCTTGGGTGTTGAGCAGATTGAATAGTGAGCATAAATGCCTTCAAACCAGGAAAGTTAATGCTTGCACATCCACCTTTTTATCATATCAACTGCTAGATCAAGTTCATTCAAACCCTGAATACCTGTCAAGTCTGTGCAAGAACAGTTTCAAAGAAAATATGAACTAGGAATTTTCAAATTAAAAGCATAAAGGGCTAGGGCTAAAGCCAAGAAAATTGTGCAAGGGGATTACACAACACGGTATGGTATGCTTAGGGATTATGTGCTTGAATTAAAAAAAAACAAAATCCTGCTTGAATTAAAAAAAAACAAAATCCAGGTACCACTGTTAAAATTCAGGTTGAGTAGGACACATACACAAATCTACATACTAGAAGGTTCAAAAGGATCTATGTTTGTTTTGGTGATTTAAAGCAAGAATTTAAGGCAATAGGGAGGGAACTACTGGGTCTAGATGGTGCATTCATGAAAGGACCATTCCCAGGTCAAATATTATTTGCAGTTGGAGTTGACCCAAATAATGGAATCTACCCAGTTACCTTTATAGTTGTAGAGATAGAAAATCTCAACTCTTGGACTTTGTTCCTAGAAAACTTAAGAGGTTATCTGGATTTGGGTTCAAACTCAGGTTTCACTTTCATGAGTGATAGGTAAAAGGTATGTTCTTTAGTTTGTGTTTGTTTTTAAGTTATAACTTTCTTGTACACTGCACTAGATTTGGATTTAAGTTGTAACTTTCTTGAACAGGCCTTCTTCCTGCTATTGAAAATTTGTTTCCATGTGCTGAGCACAGATTTTGTGTTAGGCATATTCATGAGAATACGAAGGGAAGTTTCAATGGGAAATTGTACAAAGATATGCTATATAAGTGTGCTTATGCAACAACCATTCATGAATTTGAGACAACAATAGATGAGTTGAAAGCATTCAACCAGGACGCCCACTTGTGGTTGTCCAACGTTCATCCTAAACACTGGTCTAAGTCACACTTCTCAGGTATGCACTTTATCTCTTTAATGTGTCAACTGTCATCTTTAGCTTTGTGTCATGTGTCAACTGTCATCTTTAATGTGTCAACTACTTTGATTTGTTCATAGGGAGGGCAGTGTATAGATGTTGATTAACAACATGTGTGAAGTTTTTAATGGTAAGATTGTGGAAGGCAGAGACATGCCTATCATATCAGCACTTGAATACATAAGGGAATACTTAATGAGAAGGATAGTGAATGTTTTGGAGGTTATAGATAAGAGTGAAGGGTTGCTTACACCCACTGCCACCACTGAGTTGCAAAACATCAGGACAAATGCAGCACATTATACTGTTCAGTGGAATGGGGGAGATCTATATCAGGTTAGTGGCAGACCAGGTAAGCAAAGGGTTGTTGACGTGGTTAAGAGGACATGTACATGCAAAAGGTGGGAGCTGACAGGTACACAATTGTCTATTGTATTTCATTATGTAGTTAGTTGGGTAGTTGGGTAGTGTTTGAACTATGTTATATATGCAACCCAGGTATTCCTTGTGAACATGTGGTGGCAGCAATTTGGAACAAGGCTCTTAATGGTGGAAGGGTTGGTGCAGTGGAAAGCTGGTATGTACTTTAAAGCTGGTATGTACTTTATCTCTGTAATATCTCAACTGTTATCTTTAGCTCTGTGATTAACAATTTCTTTGATTTGTTCATAGGGAGAGCAGTGTCTGATATGTTGATTAACAACATGTGTGAGGTTTTTAATGGTAAGATTGTGGAAGGCATAGACAAGCCAATCATATCAGCACTTGAATACATAAGGGAATACTTAATGAGAAGGATAGTGAATGTTTTGGAGGTTGTAGACAAGAGTGAAGGGTTGCTTACATCCACTGCCACCATTGAGTTGCAAAAAATCAGGACAAATGCAGCCCATTATACTGTTCAGTGGAATGGGGGAGATCTATATCAGGTTAATGGCAGACCAGGTAAGCAAAGAGTTGTTGATTTGGTTAAGAGGACATGTGCATGCGGAAGGTGGGAGCTGACATGTATGCAATTGTCTATTGTATCAGTTGTATTATGTATTTCATTATGTAGTTAGTTGGTGGTGTTTGAATTATGTAGTTAGTTGGGTAGTGTTTGAACTATGTTATATATGCAACCCAGGTATTCCTTTTGAACATGTGGTGGCAACAATTTGGTACAAGGCTATTAATGGTGGAAGGGTTGGTGCAGTAGAGAACTGGGTTCATCCAGTGCATAGAATGGACACATGGAGACAGGTTTATTCTTTTAAGATCAATCCAATCAATGGCAGACACATATGGCCAAAGTCTCAAGTTCCTACAGCTCTTACTCCTCCCAAACATAACAAACAAGTTGGTAGACCAAATAGGAAGAGATCAGCATTTGAGTTAGAGGACACGACTCAAGGTGGTAAGTTGTCAAAGAAAGAAATCAAAGGAGCTTGTTCAAAGTGTGGCTCCACAGGACACAACATAAGGACATGCAAGCAGGCAAGATGATTGGTCTACTGGAGATTGGGCAGGATGTCAGAATGAATTGTCTTTTGGAATGTGTTTAGTTTATGTATGTTTGGATGTTGGTAATATGGTGTTTTGAACTTGGTTTAATGACTTTAGGATGCTATTTTGGTGTTGGTGTTTTACGAATTTGGTTATGTAATGACTGTGGTTGAATGGTTGATGTAATGACTTTGGTTGATGTTTTTGACTTCGTGTTAGTGAATATTTTGACTAATGCAGTCAACATATGCCAGTGCAGTCGCATTTTGGTTATTGCAGTCAACATATGCCTAGTGCAGTCGCATTTTGGTTATTGCAGTCAACATATGTCTAGTGCAGTCACAAATTGATTATTGCAGTCAACATATGTCCAGTGCAGTCACAAATTAGTAATTGCAGTCAACATATGCCTAGTGCAGTCACATTTGGTTTCTGCATACACAAACTGGTTGTCAAATGCAAATGTATAGTCAAAATGAACAATTGGTTTCTTTGCATTGTCTAATGCACATTAGTGCAATCAAATGAACCGTGAAAACATCCAATATACATCTTTTCACTACCAATAAGGGCAATCAAAATACACAAACTAACATGCATAATGGATTTGAAACATGATTTGAAAACATATTACATCAACATTGAAAACTTACATTAGGAATGTGTCATAAGTCAACAACTACAACAATCAACACTATAAGACAACATAAACACCTTATTAACCTAAACAAAAGCTACATTCATCTAAAAAAAATACATAGATTATGAAACATATCCAATTAGGAATCAACATCCTTTTCATTTTGCTTGCTTTATATCCAAGATTCTTGTTTGTTTTCTGAAGCTTGTTCTTAGTTTCTTCAAGACTATTATTAGCTTCATCAAGACCGTTCTTAGCTCTGAGCAGACCAGGTATGATGTCCATGCACCTTTTACACTTTTTATGATCAAACCATCCAATAAATTTGCAATTTGAACCCTAATTTCAAGCAAAAACATATAGTTACTTGTGTTAAGCACATTCACAGAACCCTAATTTAAAAAGAGAAGTCGAAATTTGTACATGGACAGGGCATGAATAGAACCGACGACCTGGGTTTTTATCCGTCCAAGAGGTTTTAATCACGGCTTCTTTACCACATTCACAGAACACCATCCTTCCCAAATTGATTATGGCTTCCCAATTTCCCCAATTTGATAACGACTCGTAACCCTAATTTCTAATTGAAGGAGGGAAATGACGGGGAGGGTTATAATAGGGGGGAAATGAGCTGGACAATGAAGTCACGGATTTACCCTCACGTGCAGGTCATGTGATCAGAGTTAACGAAAAAATTTAACTGATTTAGTGTAAAAGGACGTAACGTGATACATTTTGGAAACACAGAATATGAGTTCAGTCATTAAGTTTGTCAAAGGACGTCCGTTGAAATACCGTGCAAACATAAAGGATGTCTTTTGCCATTTTGTCTTTTTTAATTTAAATTTGTTAAATATAATTCTTTAAAGTTATTACAACTAAAGTGAGTTTTCAAAGTATCTAACCCATATACATATATATGGGTAGGCTAAAGTATAAATACATAGTTTTCTAGGGAAAGTAAAAAAATAGATCTAGACCTAGAGCTGACACTTTTATCTAAAACCTAATCTGAAAATATCTGTACCCGAACCCGAACTAACCCGAACCCGAGAAAAGACTAACCTAAACCCGAACTAAAGTAATTCGGGTTGGTTTTTGGGTTTGATTTATAAACTTCGGGTAGACCCGAATAAACTTTCAGTTTTGAAATTAGATATATTTTTAGGTATAATAGGCTTAGTCTTAGCCACTAAAGTTATCAGTTGTTGACCCTAATCAGTTGTTGTCATTCCAACTATTATGAATCGATTGTTTATTGTTAATTTATGTTTTCCGTTTATTACTAATAGAGACCGTAATTTGACAACCAAATCACGTCCGATTGAAGAAGATTACGGTTCGATTTAGTTACTTAGTTTTATTCTCTTTTGAATTGTTTTATTAAGTTATGTTGGTTTATTATTTGATTATTTGCGTTACGAGTAAAAAAGTATATGTTGATTTAATTTTAGCATTGAAGTTTTTTATTTTATTTTATTTTTTTGTTTTATAGGATACTCGAAACCCGATTAACCCAACCCGAAAAAACCAAAACCCGAACAACCCATGAAAGATTTGGGTTGGGTTTCGGGTTAAGATTTAAAACTTTGAAACCCGAAAAATCCGACCTGAAAAACCCGAAACCCGAAGAACACCATATCTAGACCCTTGGATTTTGGATCTAGTGGTTAAGTGTGACAAAACAACGAAGAAAGGTAAAAACAGTGACAACAAGAGGCATTAGATTGAGGCTATGGTGATAGGAGGTACGGCTACAATGACAAGAGCAATAAGAGCATTCCCAGACCGTCTCTCGTCCATATCTCTATAATTACACTAAAAAACACTAAATTTCTCTATCCTTTTCAATTAGATAATATTTTTTTTATCTTTATCATTACATTTTTCTCTTTCTTTTACACACAACCAATTCAACAAATATTAAAAAATAAATAGGGCAAACAAAGTTTCCCCAAATTTACAAAACTATCACTACATTTCTCTCCATCTTATAATTTACACTCACAACCTCACTTTATAATTTGCAAATTTCCCCTCACATAATTATAGGGGACGAATGCTTAACTGTGGCATGGTGACATGAGCCACAAGTGTAGAGGCAAGAGCTATGACTCTCACGATATATCGGCATCATGAGTAACATAAATAAAACTTAAATATGTGCGCAGACCCCTGAGGTAGGATGAGAGGCAGAAGAATAAAAGAGATTTAAAGAGAACAGAGAATAAAAGACTATGAAATATAAATCTATAAACAAATCGAACCGAGCTGGATGGGACATTGTTTGTGTTTGTCCGTTAAGTTTTTGTCGAACATATAGACGGTTCGCGAACACTCCATCAAACGAAAATTCGTGTCCGTGTTCGCTCATTAAGTTTTTGTTTGACAAACGTATGGATCACAGACACTAATAGACAAAGAAAACCACGGACCTTAATAGACATTAATGGACAAACAAACAATAACAAACTTTAATGAACAAATGAACATATCCAACCCCAACGGTCAAACTAAGAGAAATGACTCCAATGGGCATATTAGATTACATATTATCATAAATCCAGACAAGTACACCATAAGTCCTAAAAACTTAACATAGTAATCAAAACATAATTATATGAAAACAACGTCTTGGTCCACAAATCTTATAGTGTTTAACGGACGTACCAAGGCGATAGTTAACAAACGAAATCGGACGAACGTAAACGAACACAATACTGAATGTTTACGAACACGGCTTCTGTCCGTGCTCGTTTGTTAAGCTTGCCGAATAAGATTTTTTTGTTCATGTCCATTTCGTTTATTAAACTGATGGACATAAATGAAATTCTCACCGAACGGTCTGCCAAACGTTCAGCTTATTTACAGCCCTTAAAACCATATATAATAATAAAAAAGTTAATGGAAAAAGACTTAAGATTATGAGAGAAAATATATGATAATGAAAATTATTATTATTATTATTATTATTATTATTATTATTAAATATTTAACTTCTGAGAACTTTTGGTGCGCAAAGCCCCCAATGGACCGCTTTGTGGCACCTTAGTGGTGCAATATATTTTGTTTTTGTTCAAGTCCGTAACGAATGTAACGAAAATAAACCAAATGTCAATGACTGCCTAAACGACCGAGACCGACAACGTTCGGGGTTTTATCAACAATCGAGTTTCATTGAACGACGACATCCCATTGGTCCACCTGATCCATTTTTATAACTCTTTGGTTTTAGTTCCGATACCATAACACACGTAACAATAACCGACAGAATTTGCATCGACATATCGTATCAACGCTTAGGACCGACAACGCTTGGATTTTACCAACCCCGATTACCAATCTGTCATGGCGCAACGTGCCGGGTAAAACACCGGTTGAATATATTATTGGTAACTTTTTTATAATAATAAAACACAATTAAATGAATAACTACAAGAAAATATAATTAAATCATATTTTCTATTTATGGTTATAACATCAAACCATTAAACACGCATGAGAAAATTACTATTTTTATGATTTTCTTTAAACTCGTTTACATATGTTGGTCATAATTATATTCGATACCCTTTATGTAATATAGGGAGGGGTTATCGTAGAAAGATGAGTTTGTCTAAAAAGTGTAAGAAGTGATCTGATGCGTTAAATTGTGTGATCTAATGGTTAAGATTCGTTGTAGTGTTTTTTCGGGGTGTGTTTTATTTTTATACTTATTTTATAACACTCTAAAGGGCATTATCGTCTACTGTGTTATATTAAATTTTAGAAACTATCAATCTACAATTAATAATTGAAATAGGATAGATAAATCAACAATTCAAAAAATCTAAAATTTTTTCTAGTTCGTTGTGTTATTTTATACAGGTTGGCCCAAAACATCAACATTTTTCTTGATCATTCATTGAGGTTCACCATGTGGTATTAGAATTCTAATAATTATTGATGAACTAAAACACACTACTTATATAAAACACAACAATGTTGGTTTAACATGAACTATAACACGATTTCTTTTTAATCAAGAATGAAATAAACTCTACTTTTTAACATAACCGAAACAGAAAACCAAAGGTTTAGTTTTGTGTTTTAACATTCACAATATTCAAGAACTAAAACACACTACAATTACCAACCGTTTTCTAGATGGAAATATATACAAACTAAGAATTGAAAGACCATAACTAATATTTATATAAAAAAACACACCATGCCCATGAACAAAACCACAAACATGAATTACATTAAAAAAAATAACACTATAAATCTCTAGCACACTTGTTGTCAAATGTACAAAATTACTTGGGTTTTCACTGTACGCAATACATATCAAATGAGTAACATGGAAACTAATAATGTAAATAAAACAATGATACAATCATTAAAAGCGAGATTGATAATTAGAAACGTAAAAAAGATATTACAGTTCAAAAAAGAAAAGGCAACATAGATAATTAAAAACCTCAGAAAACAAGGATGATTAAAAATGGTCTCATAATCTCATATACCAACCCTTGGAACAAAATCCCAAGTCCTTACAATCGGTCCCAATCATTCCACCAACTGTGGCTGCTACAGATAAAATCATAAAACAACAAACAATAATCAAACGGTAACCGCTGGATCGGTTTGCGGTGGTGGCTCCGCCAACGGCTGAGTCAATTGAGAAGCGTGTGGTGGTTGATTGGTAGCACCACTAACCATGGTTGGGGTTCGAAGATGAAACCTGCAAGTACTTAGGTAATGTGGATTGTTGGATCTAGCCAATTGAGACGGCTTGTTGAAGATTCACATAATATGAAACATGAATGTATTTTAATAATAAGACAGAATTACAAATTTTGTCCTTTAAAAAAAGCCAAATTACGGTTCGTGTCATTTGTTAAGTTTCCTTGCAGGCGGTGTACTTTAAACTTTTTTTTCCTACAAGTTTTGTCCTTTACGCTAACTGGGTTAGAAAAAGTCAGTTAAGTATGACATGTGCCAGACATGTGATGGGCATAATTGTAATTTTAGTGTATCTTTAAATTAAAAAAAAAAAAGAAAATGTATATAATCCCCTCCTTTCTCTCTTCTTTCTCTCTAAGCCACCACCATCACCATGAACTCCGGCCACCATAAACTCCGGCCACCGCAAACGATCTCTATCACCCGAACCCGACCCATCCTTTTCCAAAACCCGTATCCCTATCACCCGAACCCGACCCATCCTTTTCCAAAACTCCGGCCACCATGAAGCCCAAACCCACAGCTACCGCCACACACCAACCTTTCTTAAATCGGCCACCGCCAGCCACCGTCACAAATTCCGGCCACCAGAAACAACCACACCACCATACCGCAACCACCACTACACAAAAGCCAACACCTGCAACTGCCACCACGAAGCCCAAACTTTTTAAATCGACCACGAAACCCTAAAATATTAACCCGGATCTCAGATTTGTTAGGTTACGTGGGCTCGCCGAACTCTCTCTCACTCTCTCTAGAGCAAACCTCCACCGCCGTCCACTCCACCTGCCGCCACCATACCAGCACCATCCAACTATAACCACCTTCATTATCTTATTCTTATTCACCTTCATCAAATCCCCTTAATCCTATTCACCTTAATCAATTGCTTCATTTCAATTTCAACCTCTGTTACAAAAAAGGTGGGTTTGGGTTTCCCAACATATCCACAAATAGTTCACTACAAGTACAAACAAAAGCATATCTTCTCACATTGAAATCCCTCTTAGATCTTAAATCGCAAGGCTCAATCTGATGGAGACGTTGGTCAAGCTAACACCAATTTTGTTGATTCTTCTTCCTTGCCGGTCGGAAAAATGACCAACCCATTCATTTTCTTTCATCTAAAATCAACCAAACCTGTCAATCCTCTTATCCTGTCGTTTCTTCAGTCTCTCTAAACTCTGCTTCAATGGCATCATCTTCCACACTCTCTACGGTGACTCTACGCGCCTTCTCTTATCCTCCACGCGCCACCACCACCACTCAATGTCTTCCCCCCAAACAAACCCTAGAATTCGGCCCCAAACTCACCCACCGGTCCACATTCCTCCGTCCAGTCGCCGCCGTGGCAGAGGAGAAAGTCGTCCAGCTGGGCGATGACATCTCAAACCTAACCCTAGCTCAGGCACAGTCTCTGGTCGAGTACCTTCAGGACAAGCTCGGAGTCACCGCCGCCTCCTTCGCTCCTGTTGTCGTCTTCCTCGCCGGAGCGGAATGGCCTCATCGGCTTGTTTCCGGATTTAAGAAGAAGTGGTGGTGTTGGTGTGGAGAGAGAGAGAGAGAGAGAAGATGGGAAGAGAGAGAGAGAGAATCATTTTAATATATATTAGACAAATTACAGGCGAAAAGACAAAAATGCCCTCACATGCGCCTCACGTGAGGGTATTTAACTGAGTTTTTCTAACCCAGTTAGCGTAAAGGACATAACGTGTAGGAAAAAAAAGTTTAAAATACACCGCCTGCAAGGAAACTTAGAAAAGGACACGAACCGTAATTCGTCTTATTTTAAAGGACAAAATTTGTAATTCTGTCTAATAATAATATGGATTGTGATTCATTATTTAAGTTTTTACTTATTATTTAAAGAAAACGTAGAATTCATATGATGAACATGTCTACTACATAAATTAATTCCAAAATTAAGTTATAAAATATGGAGGTGTTATAGTTAATCTAATGGTCCAGATCTTTTCCTACACTTTTTACAAAACTTCATCTTTTTATTTTAACCTTCCTCATATAATATATACATTTTGAGAAATCTTTAAAATAATCATTTTACAATTAAAAAATTTAGAAGCATATGATACTTTACGTACGCAGTAGCGCACTACATGTTTAGATTTTAGTCGCACATTATCAACCGTCCGCAATTGTATGAAGCAAATGCAATATGTGACTATAAAGCACGTATATTGACTATTTCACGTATTTGTTTCATTACATATTATACTAATTTTGATCTAGTTATTTTATTTATCTTTAAAATCTCAATATCACCTTGTTCGATCATAATGTAATAATTTGCATTATAATCCAAGAACGATATATAGCTACATTGTTTGCTAAAGTAAGTACACATGAAATTGTTTTAAAAAGTTAAAAGGAAGACAAAGTTGTCCATGAATTCATACTCTAGTCATATTGCTCTTACTCTTAACAATTAAGCAAAGATAATGTCAATAAACGCTAAAGGCTATCTTTTTAGAACACATTATTTTTATCTATTTTGATTATTTCGACAAAAATATGTTAAACAAATTAACATGTTGTTGATGCCGAACACCCTAACTCATTAAAATGAAATTAATAATTTAATAACTCAATTTAACACAATAATACATCTCTTGCATCACACACATGGCTTTCTTCTACTATATAATTTTACAAAACTGGGATATCTTGATACCAAAGACTAACACTAAGAAATTAAAAAAAAACAAGCCCAACATAAATTGAGCAGGGTATGTGATTAGTTTAAAAAAAAATAAAATTGTGGATATAAAATTTGGTGATACATCCAATTATCAAAAACCACATACCATTTACCTAAACTATTGTCTAAAACAATCATATACCCGAATCATAAATGCAAAAAAAATCAATTTTTAGTTTTCCTTAACTATGGTCTAACAATGCTTTCCTTTTAGTAGATTCACCATACCAAAAAATTAAAATTTATTTTAAGATAGTATTTAATGATATTATTATTAATACTTTATATGTAACTAAGATAGAACACGTGTAATAAACGGATGGTTAAAAAAATAAAACAAAAAAGTTAAATTTAATGATATATATAATAACATATTTTATGGATTCATAATATATAAATAATTTTCTAAAATATATATATATTAGTAAGAATAATTTGTACTAGTATTTTAAAATAAATCAAAATGAAAGGTTGTGAATATATACAAAATTAGAAAAAGAGAAGGCTAACATCAATTTATCATAGTTAAGTTGGTAAGTCACAAACATTTTAAAATCAATATAGTGAGTTTGATTCTCACACTTGACAATCTATATGGAGGATCTGATTAAATGACATGTGAAATTATCTTACTTGAATAGTATAAGGTAGATGAAGTATGTACATAAAGTTATATAAAAAGTAGAATCATATTATTTTATTTATTATAGTATTTTTATGTATGAAATGTGTCATATTTTAATTAATAATGGTTGATATATATTTTTGGATTATTACTTGATAATTCAAATAAGAACTTTCTTTTAACAAACTAATAGGTATATATACCCAAAATTTACAGGTATACT
Organism: Bidens hawaiensis; assembly: GCF_021521415.1. Taxonomy (NCBI): domain Eukaryota; kingdom Viridiplantae; phylum Streptophyta; class Magnoliopsida; order Asterales; family Asteraceae; genus Bidens; species Bidens hawaiensis. The sequence goes on from NW_027491517.1 coordinate 273,650, forward strand.
TGATACATAACATATAATTATCCAATAAATACCCGATAAGTATATTGGGCCAACTATAAGACACGATTTTTAACAGGATTTGGGAACGCCTGGTACAAACGTTATATTTTGGACGCTTTAAACTAGAATTGTTTTTTAATAAACCAGAAAAGTAACTCCTTAATGGTAAAGAGAGGTATCTATTTCTGTCCAAAGAATATAAAAAGAAAAAAAATAAATATTTCCCACCCGTATATATATACCCACTACACACGGATCTCTTTTCTTGTCTCTTGTCACTATTTAGTTTTAACTTAGTCCCTGCATAACATATTCTTAACGTACAACCAACCACTCGCACCAGATCATCCACTCCAAGTCCCCTAGTTTCCGATCACATCACCGGAATATTCCCTGAAGATTCCTCGTTTGGTTTCCAAGGTAATAATAATATTATTTGCATTTTAGTTTTATTTGTTAATCATCATCACCATCATTTGTGATGGTGATGCTGCAGACAAAAGCAAAACCAGGTGATCATCAAATTAAAAAATCTAAAAAAATATTTTATTAATGATGAAAAATCTCAATTCACCAAATCAAATCTTTTTTTTTAAAGATAATTTAGTGTTTTTAAAAAAGATGAATTTTTATTAACCCCGAGTAGCAAGAAACTACTGATAAAACACCTGACACCAAACAAATTAAACAACAAAAAACACATAAAATAGTAAAATAAATAAATAAAAAACTAGTACAATTTTCAACCGACTAACCCCATAAAAAGACACTCTTGAAACACACGAAAGAAAATTAAACCACATGTTGCACTACAATTTCTCTCATTTACAACGGGTCTCATACTTTTTGTTTTTGGAGCTGATGGTCTCTTTGTAATCAACCACTCTATTTTTTGAAATAGATGTACGGTTTACTTGCATCCCACCATACTAATAGTTTTTGTCATTGTCGTATTTTTCCTTGTCACTTGCTCTTCATATTATTAAATAAACACACAACTGTGTGAAAGAAAACGAGCCTTTGTATATAATGCCACCATATATATATTTATTTCTGAATATATTTTTTTTAAGATAATATTGATTCAATATGTAATGCAAAGGAAGGTTGATTTTATTAAAAACTGGTAAAGAAGCAAAGTGATCGATATATATCTGATCCCGGTACTGAGTTACCTCTCTTCCTGCTTGCTTCTGTGCACTTTAATTCTCTTTATTTTCTTCCTTTTCCTTGGTCCCAAGAAATTGTTGTCTTGGAATTTACTTTCTCTTTTCTTTTATCATCACGTAACCGATCTATGGCCATAGTACTACGAGACGTCTTGTTTCCAATGTAATATTATTCTGCTTCCACAATATTATTTTTTGATATTTTCATTAATATGTTTGAAATAATATTACGTGCTGATATTTAATCCATCACAAACAAGATATTTAAATATGTTTTAAATATCCTTCCGTGATATGGTGTGATACACATAATATTTATTGTTGTCATTATTATATCTATGTATTAAACCAATCTCATCCGGCAACGTGTCCGGTTCATTTTCATTAACTTCGTCGGAGTCATAATCGTCATGATATGTTTTTGTAATGTCTTTCATTCCGTTACCGGCCTCTTGATGTCTGTGTTAGGGTGATAGCCATCATAATATTTTTTTGTATTCGTGTTTTGATATTCAAGTCCGAGACTTTTTGTATTTGTTTTTGAGTTTGCAATTTCTTCATGCCTTGGTGCTCTACATGAAGTAATAGTCGTGATGACATGTTTCAGGGCCGGCCCAACCATTTTGATAGCCCAAAGCGAATAAAAAAACCCGAGGCCTTTATAATTTTATTATGAATTCATACTTTTCTATACATTATTCATTTTGGTTTCACTATTATTTAAATGAATAAGTTATATATAAAACTAAATTAGTTCTCTTTCTGTTTAGAGGCTTTACTTTATAACATAATTATTACATGGTAATATTAGATTTATATCAAAAACAAAACCAAGGTTACAAATGTTTAAAAACACGACACGAAATTACTTCATTAGACGTGTTAAAAACATATGTGGACAACATCATACACTCAAAACATATTTTAACATAGATGTTTACAATTATAATGACCGCCCATCATCATAATTTTAAGAAAAGAAAACTGAGCGTAAAGTTTGATTTTAATCTTCTAAACTTTTGCTACAACCAAATACAAATGTATATATCCAAGTTATTAAATTAATATATTAATCATCATTTTAAGATAAATGAAATACACTTGAAATGCTGGAAATTAATATAGAAAAAATACTTTTATCTTGGATAGGATATATATACAAATATAAGATATATATAAAAAACAAAATTTATGGGTGGGATGAGTCTCGATCCCAGGTCAAACAGAATAACCCAGTTGCACTTTACAATCACGATACAGCAGCACCATTTATGAAGTTTATTAACTTAATATTTATATACAAATGACAATTTTTATTTTTATTTATGAAAATTGAGGCCCTTAAGATGTGGAGGCCCAAAGCCCTAGCTTGGGTTGCTTATACATACGGGCCGCCCCTGATATGTTTTTGTATTCGCGTTCTAATATTTAAGCATGTTCGAAAATCCCCGTGCAATGTGCGTGGGTAACATTTCTAGTTTATTATATATATATATATATAATCAAATTGTGTTCATGCGTACTTAAGCATAATCTTTTAAAGTACGGTACTGGAGTTATTCTTTCTTTTCCTTTTATTGATAAAAGTTATCAGTGGTGTTATTCTTAAGCCTTATAAATGTAATATAATTTAATACTGCTCAAATTTGGGGATCATGTGGGGCCCAAAGAATGTTATAAATCCAAATATAAAATAAATACAATGTATAATATACGTAAGAAATAATTATATTCCCAAATGCGTCGATCTCAAGTTTATAAAATCACTAACCAGATTTCTAACCATATAAAATATTATCCTGATGATACTAATTAAAATCTTGATGATCATGATAAATAAATCCATATCCATATATATAATATCATCATCATCTTAATGTTTTAAAGAATCTTGTATTTCTAACCAATCTTGATTGCATAAAATATCAAACATTTAATTTCATTAAGCTTGCAATGAATGATATTTAATTTAACATTATTTAAAGAATACAATCTCACTATATATAATTAATACTTAAAATTTGAATGATGCCTAGTTACCTCCAAAGGTGGTAAAGTTTTATTCTTTATGTTACTTTCTGGGTATGTGCAGAGGGAATAATATAAAAAGAAATTTTGTATTTTGCTCAAAACAAAACATATAAAGAGGCTAGGGATCGAAGGTGTAAAAAGTGCAAAGAAGATGCTGACGTGTATAACATGTTCCAAGCAGCAAATAGAAGATGGAGGTGAGGAAGTGGCGGCGCGTGGGACTCCAAACACTAAAGAAACCATCAAAAGCCTGACGGCGCAGGTTAGCTTTACCACCCCAGTTTTTTCTATCATGCGCACACACATATGTACATATACATATTGTCCTATCCTATGTGGCTTTATTTAGCATTATTTATTGTATCCTTTCCATGCATCTTTAAACATAGCAAAATCTTGCTCAGACCATGCTTATGACACTTATTACTGTTCGGTACCACCTAAAGTGGTTATTTATATGTGACATTAATAGCAGTTGTCTAGTTGGGTCCTTTTAAAAGTGTCTTTTAGAGTTTCGAATCAAATAAAGACAACGTTTAGTCTCAAATATCGTTAACGTTAAGTTTAGAGTAAACCACGTAATGTTGGTTAATACATAGAAGGTTTATAGTAGAACACATAATTATTAGCGGGTAAATATTTTGTATTATTTTGTATTCAGTTATTTACCTGTTGTGAAACTGTGTATATATTGGAGATAGAGTAATCAAAGAATTGAATACAAAATATTTTGGAAATATTTTCCCGCTAATAATAATACCATCAACGTCAAAATTTTAAGGTAAAACGAATAATGTTGGTTGGTTGGTATATAGAGAATAGAAGTTATTGCTTTGGATTATTGTGGACTTGTGGTAGCATTTGAACTAAATTGTTGTTTGCTAATAGAAAGGTATTGTCACGTCTAGTTTGGAATTAAAAGTAGGCCCACATACTTTTTGTATTCTCAATGTGGAAGATGGTGTGAAATATGGGGATCTGTTCAGAATGTGTTGTTCAAAAAAATTGAAATGAAACTGCCAAGGCTTTCCACATTTGGTTTAAAATAACTTCTTTTTAAGTGCAATTATTAATTTGAACACCTAAAAGTGTCATAATTAATGTTTGAACTGCCCAAGAAAGTTGGCTAGGTTCTGTTCTTAGCTGGTTTTTCTAAAAATAGATTTGTGTAATTTTGAGTATAAAATTTAGTCCAGGTGTTTGTATACTTGTAACTTGTTCATCCTTTCAAATTTTTGTACAAATCAAGCTCTAAAAACGCGTATTCTCTCTCCTCTTGTCCTGTATGGTTTGTTTATGGACGGTTTTACACCAAATGTTCTTCTTTCGTCTGTTCTCAACATTACTCATCGATTCTCAAAAAAGTCCGAAACTGGCTAAGTAAGATTTTTTGAACATAATTTTATTCGGAATTAAATTATATTCTCAAAAACGTCGATTTTCTTTTCCCAACTGTTAGTGTCTTATAAAATATGCCGTTCAGACTAAATGCAGTCATTTAACGCCACATACCACATGTAAAATTTGGATTGGTTGTTACATTAATTCACACGCATACCAAATTAGTGCCCGTTGGTACACTCACACCTCCGCCCTTAATGCCCCACAACGCCCTATCAAGGCGGTGTGTAGCATCGGGCGACGAGTACCACTCTACTATATACATAGCCTAAGACACAATACTACATAAATTTACGTAGAGTGCTATGAGTAAATGTTAGTTGAAACAAGTATTAACTACAGGCGGCTACATTAAATGTTATGCACCACAGGCTACTAGACAATGCAACATTCAAGGTTTTTAAATTTTACTTCTGAGCTACCGACATGCACTCTAGAGAATATATACATGTTTTTTGACTCTTGAAAGTGACAACTAAATTATTTAACTGTACAACAATCTAGAAGAATATCATGCTGAAAAAGTTCTAAAAAATCTTGTAACATGCTTCCCATTATCATGTGTTTACTTTAGTAAAACAACAAAATCTTTAGTTAGTACTTAGTAGTTGGGACAATATATGTACTATGTTTATAGTTTTGAGATTCCTTTGCTTTCAATAATAACAAAATATTAAGAAAAGAATCTAGAGTATTAAAGTAAAAAGCGTAATCTTCAAATCACCATTGACTGAGGGAAGATTCAAATTGACTTGAAATAGGCTATAGATTATGGGGGGTATATTTGGAAACTGCACAATGTGTGACAGATATTCCTTAAGGAAAAGACAACACACCCATGTTGGGAAAAGAGACACACGAGTGTCCTATATTGGTCCCACCATTGATTTTGTGTCTCATTGTACCAATGCTATAAAAATTGCTACTCGAACGGCGGGGTGAGGACTAGCGGCTAATCTGTATTAATTGAGATTAATCAGATCAGAATTTAATGTATAATTTTCAGTTTTATATACACACACCCATTTTTATAAGTAATTTTCAGTTTTATACATTCACAAACATATTTTGACCGAAATCTCGCCGAAAACCGCTGATTTTGGTCAAAATCTCATCGAAAACCGCTGATTTTGGTCGGAATCTCATCGAAATCCACTGACTTTGGCCGGAATCTCACTGGTAACCGTCATTTGGCCGGATTTGACCATTGATCGATTAATTGACCGACTAGCCCAAAATTAATCAGTAAAGTGGGGACTAGCGATTAATCGGGGATTAATTGGTGTCTAGTCGGGATATTTGCAACACTACTTGTACCCCAATTATGATAAAATTATTATTCACCCTAAGCTCTAAACCGTAGACCCGTTTAATGTTGTATGCAGATCAAAGATGTATTGAAAGTTTCGGGTCCTTCGAAGGGTAAACCTCCGATAGCACCTAGTAGTTACAAGAAAGGGCAAAGAGGTTACCCGGATTTTGAAACTGTAACTGACGGGGCTCGCTTTCCTTATATGCAACCGGGAAGCTCGGGTACTATTCCTGCTTGGGACTTTACTAGCAATGATCCTAATCATGCGAATGGCGGTTATGAAGCACCTAGACAATCTGGTCATTTGGTCTTGGAGGATGAAGATGAACCTAAAGAGTGGATGGCTCAGGTCGAGCCAGGTGTTCAAATCACTTTTGTTTCGTTACCTAATGGCGGAAATGACCTTAAACGGATTCGATTCAAGTAAGACTTTATTACATACTAGCAAGATACAAAAGTTATGAAACTAGTCTATAAAGTAATAACTATAAAGAGCTATATTTATCTAGTCAAGACGTCAAATCAGATAGGCTAAAAACACGACCAAAGTCACCTAAAGTGTATTCTCATGTAATAAGCGTCTTCTAATGATAATTACAACTAAAAGAGTATGTTTGTACACTTAAAACCAATCACATACCATATAGAAGCAATTACTCTATAATTTTATTTCACTAGTTATTATTCATTCAATACAAATGCTTATATTTCTTGGATCATTTCATATACAAAAGCCGGGAAATGTTCAACAAATGGCAAGCTCAGAGGTGGTGGGGCGAAAACTACGACCGAATAATGGAGCTTTACAATGTTCAAAGATTCAACTGCCAAGCTTTAAACACGCCTGCACACTCTGAAGACGGGGTAACGACTAACAGCTAATCTTTCTTACATTTTTTAAAAACAGTTATTTAGAAAGCACGCATAACGTTTACAAATTATGCAGAGGGACTCAACATACTCGAGGCTCGGATCATCAAGGGAAAGCCCAATGATGACTCCATCAATTAACAGAGAGTGGAACAAGAACTATGCGGGCAATCAGCATTACAATGTGGGACCCAATGTTTACGCGCCTGGTGGGCCCAAGGGTGATGTGTCATCCATGGAGGCATCAAGGACGACAACTTCTTCTAGAGATGAAGCTTCGATGTCGGTTAGTAATGCTAGTGATATAGAGTCTGAGTGGGTAGAGCAAGATGAACCGGGTGTTTATATTACCATCAGACAGTTGACCGATGGCACTAGAGAGCTTAGACGTGTTAGATTCAGGTAAAATATATATATTTTAAAAATTATATAACTTTTTATAAAATCTCTGTATGATTTTTTTCGTGTTAATGCAGTCGTGAGAAGTTCGGGGAAGTGCATGCAAAACTTTGGTGGGAACAAAACCGGGAGAGAATACAAACTCAATATCTTTAGTTATACGGCAACCAACTGCTCTTCACCTTTTTAACAGTTCAAGATCAGCTCTTATGAATATGATATACAGTCATTGTTTGTTCACTAATCATATTGTTATCAGGGTTGTAGTTTTTTATGGTAAGGTGCGGGTTTGGGGATATGAAACTTTTATGTTATATGTAACGGTTAACTCTTGGAAGATAAGTTATGAGGGGGAAGGTTTTATTGTTTCTTTTTAGGGAATTTGAATTGTGTTTGTAAGTTGAAATTTGCAGTGTTGTATTTATTTGTTTGTTTGTTGTTTTGATGAAGAGAGACTAGTGTCACGAGTCGTCCTCATGCGTGAATCACCTTTTGATTTAGTGATTGGAACATACAAATTATAACACTGAATTATAAACTTTAATGCAAAATTGGATAAGGGATTACAAACCCAAAGGCCAAAGCAGTATCTTCGCTTTATCAAACCAAACGATTGTCGGATTGGGTTTACAGCTCTACTTTCTGTATGACGATCTGGTTTTCTCCGAACCGTATGGGATGGTTTTGTTTAAACACCGGATTGAAACGTTTACTTATTCATTATATCATCTACTCTCGTGTATCTTTGAATAAGTGTAAATTAATATGTTATTATGTTGCCCGGTAGAAATTTTGACAACCAGCGGCAAGAAGTTGCATGTTAGATCTATTTCACGCACGGAAGGTTATCGTTCTGAACCTCTAGTTATATTTTCCGGCCTAACAATTGGTAACAATTTCATTCAAGCAAAACGTATTTGGGCAAACAGAATGGAAATTAGATATTCACAATAACTTACGAATCTTAGCTCAGCCGCTCCCTTGAAATCGCTCAGTCCCTCACTGCTCAAATCTGAACCTCACTTTTGTCTCGCTAGTCGCTCCCTTGAAATCGCTTACTCCCTCACCGCTCAAATATGAACCCACACTTTCAGGATGAATGGATAGTGTAGCACTGTAGCATGCATGATGTTATTCGTGATCAGCTTGAAGCATTTGTTTAATTACTGTTTTTTTCCCACAGTTCAAGTGACTTAAATAAACCCGAATTCAAACTTTCAAACCAAAAAACGGAACACCTCTACTTTATGCATCACGTCTAGCGATTTTATAGAAAAGTATAAAGATTCAAAAAAACCAACAATGTGTATCAAAGAAATGTATTAATGAAGACAAAGGGGCCAATAACATCTGCTAGTTATATAAAACACCCTTCAACTCCATGAGACAGAAACACGACCAACCAGACCTAAGAAACTTTTGTTATAAAGCAGACCATAACACTTATTTCACTCCCAACACAGACAGACAAGTTACGACTGACTTGATCACACCAGTACAAGAGGTTTTCTCGCAAGCAGAAATGCAAAATGAACTAAAATAAAACACACTTTGCCAAAGACCCAAAGAAAGTGTGACGTCATCCTGCCACTTTACTGCTATAAACTTGAGACCTTACAGTAAACAAGTCTGATGATCTACCATTGGCCACCACTCCCGCTTTCATTGATGGATGCCTGGTTCCACCGCCTCTCCCAGCCCCGATTGTCATATTTCCCAACTTATCAGCTGTATCCCCGACAATGCCATTCCCTCTTCCCTTCCCCATATTCATTCCTCCTGTCACATTAAATGTTTCTCATCATCAATGTATATTTATTTATCAGTGAAAATCTAATGAACAAACTCGTACTCTGATTGTTCTTGATGGGTGGTTGGTATTTTGGTAGCCTCGAATAGTTGGTATTTGTCTTTTCATTCAGTCCATCCTGAAACGGTAAAGAAATAATATGCTAAAAACCACAAAATACCAACATAAAATAGATACAAGTTTAAGTAACATATTCCACTAATAATTGTTGATCTCACACACCTGTCGATTCATATCCAGTTTACGCTGCACGCCTGTAACAAATTTAAGCACAACATGAGTATAGAGGCAAGACCAACTATTTATAAAAAAATCTGGGGATGGATCAACTTCTAGAAATAACCACCAAATGGCAGATTGGCAATTTAAGATCGGGTTCAGGGGCTAGGCCAGAAACACCTTTTGTACAGAAAGTTTACATTTTATAAACAATTAGTGTGTTGACTGTTGAAATTTATTACCTGTATTTAGAGATGCGTTCACTTTTGCGGATGAAGTAATATAACCAGCAGGCTTTGAGTTGGGCAAAGACGCGGGATATTTCTTGGTCAATTTCTGGTCCACAATCCTCCTACCGGTCAATCCTGCTGAAAAACCTCAAACCAATTACAATCTTATATTCAACAAAGTAAAATGAACGGCCAATAGAATCAACAAACCAGATGGAGGTGTCCTAGCAATTGTAGTTGATTTAGGGCGAAGTGAAGGTGGAATAAAGTAACAGCTCTGCACATTTATAGAAAAACTATTTAGATTATCTTCAATTACACCTTAAACCATATTAAAAATAGCAATTACAGAACACTATTTACTAATTTGGATCATTGGGTGTTTTAAGTACCTGAAAGAAAGGATGCTGAAGAACTTCTGAGGCTGTAGGCCGCTTACATGGATCCCAAGAGCAAAGTGACTACATTGCAAAAAACAATAAGCAAACATATATATCATTTTAAGTTTAAAATTTGTATGCGGTAAGTGTAGTAACCCATGCTTACTGCAATCAGATTGACTGCATCCTTGCTTGCAGATGGTATCAAGGCAGAAAGATTCACGCCACAAAGCTGCATTATTTCATTTTTATATACATGAGGAAACAGACATATATTCAACAAGGTTAATAAACTTAAAGAATCAAAAAAAAAATTTAAATAAACTAACCTCTGGAAACAGATAGTTGATACTACTCGCTAGTCCAAGTCCCTCAGCCCATGAACTTTTTGTTGGGCTGCCTATCACACTGCATATTTTATATATTTCATCTGCTTCACTGCAAACATGAAAGGAGAAGCAAGGTTCAGTTCCAATATATAAGTCAAAAACAGTCCCCTAATCCACATCACTAGTCAGTTACAACTTATAAAGCACAATAAGACAATCCCATTAAGAAACCACAATCCTGCTGGAGGTGGCATCATATTATACTATATTAGCATACAATGCAACAAATACATGTGACCAAGTTATTTAACAATATGGTTCTATTGTGCTAGTGGACATTTAGGTAGATAGTAGTGATCCAGAACACATTAGTAGCTATACAAATGAAAAGTCGTTCTTTTTAGTTAACCCTAAACATGATTAACAGCTCAAGACAGCATTCATGATTAATTATTTAACAGCATGCATCAAATTGACCATTTCTGAGACATTTGATCATATTCAAGATGTTAATCAAGATGACACTGATGCTGCTGTTACAATGGAGGAAATAACAGTGCCGAGTTTATTTGTATAACTTATCACACGCCTTGAACCTGGAAAAAGTGGTCGATGCGTAAACAACTTAGCCATGATTGCTCCCATTGCCCACATATCTGTTTATTTGAAGAAATATAACAAAATTAAATTCCACACGAAGTTCTAAAAATACGAAGAGATTAGCATCATGCAAAGTTTATACACTCACCAACAGCAGAACCATATGTCTGTGCCTGGAGAAGAACCTCAGGAGCACGGTACCTGCAAACAATCCATTTCAGTAACTAACCAGCAGGAAGACAATATTCGCAACAAGCAGTTTTCAAGTAAGATTTAAGATAGGGATGATTGACCACTCACCAACGTGTTGAAACATACTCGGTGTAAGGTGGTTGTGAAACGATTTCACGTGCAAGTCCAAAATCAGCTATTTTTATTACATCCTTGGAAACAAGAAAGTTTTCTGCCACATAATATAGAAACACATTAGAAACATGCTACTGAACGTTAACAGTTTATCCAATTTGTTAGTTAAAAAGTCATAATAATCACCTGGTTTAAGGTCACGATGAAAGTAACCACGCTGATGCATATATGCAAGACCTTGAAACACTTGAAAGCACCAGTTCTTAATTTCAGTTTCAAAGAAAAGCTTCAGTCTATCTTTCATAAGTTGGTATAAACTGCATTCCATGTACTCAAACACAAAGTATAAGATGTCATTTTCTCTGACAACCTCCTTAAGCTTCACAATATTGGGATGATTCATCTTACGCAGTGACTGCCAATTAAAGAAGGTTCGTTTATTAGTTTGCATGCAAGAAAGTGTTGAAAGTATTTAAAAAGTGATGTTACCTTGACTTCTCTTAAATTTATGCACTCTTCCCATGAATAATACTTCCTCTTCATTTTCTTAATTGCAACCTGTAAAATAAATAACCCAACTTTAATAACAACTTTTAACTCTCTTAAGATTAGTTCCAAAAGATTTAGGAATTTGGTAATTTACCACTTCACCATTCTGCTTATTTAATGCTCGCCATACAACCCCAAAGCTACCATTACCAACTTCCTTGATTACCAAACACAAAGTATAAGATGTCATTTTCTCTGACAACCTCCTTAAGCTTCACAATATTGGGATGATTCATCTTACGCAGTGACTGCCAATTAAAGAAGGTTCGTTTATTAGTTTGCATGCAAGAAAGTGTTGAAAGTATTTAAAAAGTGATGTTACCTTGACTTCTCTTAAATTTATGCACTCTTCCCATGAATAATACTTCCTCTTCATTTTCTTAATTGCAACCTGTAAAATAAATAACCCAACTTTAATAACAACTTTTAACTCTCTTAAGATTAGTTCCAAAAGATTTAGGAATTTGGTAATTTACCACTTCACCATTCTGCTTATTTAATGCTCGCCATACAACCCCAAAGCTACCATTACCAACTTCCTTGATTATCTTGTACCTGCAAAAGACCAAACCTAGAACTTTAGTCATGACTTTGCTTCATTATAGCCTAAATCACAAATAAGAATCAGCTCACCTTTCCATTTTTTTTTGTATGCAACTGCTTGTAGCAACTTATTTACGCAAACGAAACAATAAAGGAAGAAACAACGAACTTAAATCTTTAAGACGACTATAAAACTAGATAATATAGTATATATCCACCCTCAGCTTTCCATATGTTTCTGATGGACAGGCTTCATAGCCTTATTCATAAAGAAAACCAAATCAATGGCACCGAGACATTGAATAGGTTTGTAATGAAAAAAGAACTCAGAACTGCAGGTCATCATTATGCTTATAAAAGCAGAAAACTTGTAGCAAAAAAGAAAGCCTCCAGTAAATAAGGTATCAGTTGCAGAAGCTTCAGCCGATATTTGTTTTGTGAATCTGACTTGTATCCATCAGAAAGAACAAGTGTTGCAAAGAACCTAATCTCATCTAGTAAGAAAAAAAAATGAAAACTATGTCATTTACAGAACTAAACTGCAGATTATAACTTGCTTAATAAGTTATAAAGAAACGCTTACTTTTTAATGTTGACTAAAAGATCCAACTCCTGAATCATAAAAAAAAACTTTCATTACGCCTGCTTAATTGTTTGTACACAAGAAGCTCACTAGGTGCAGTTAACTAAAGAAAAATAAGGGAAACTCCTGGGATTGAGAGAACAACAATCAAGAACTTTCTGGAATGAGAAAATCTGATTCTGGAAATACTCTGACAGGGGGTGTGCATGTTCCATGTCTCAAGGGGAATTAAAACCTTTACAAACTGAAAAAATACATTAGTTTAATTATAATATTATAATCATACAATGTCATATTCATGTTTCATGTTAAAACCTATCAGTTTTACAAGAACAGTAGATTTTCATTTAAATATATGAAAGACTTGCAACTCCAAGAAGTAACATAACCCAACACATATCCCTTATTATAACTTTATAGGAGAGGTAGATTGATTTTAACAGACTAGAAACATCTAAACTGAACAAAGCTATGAACAAAATTATAGAAACCTAAACCAAGGCATGTTAACGCCGATATCACACCTAGGCATGTTAACGCCACAAACACCAGGCCGCTCAAAGCAAAATGGGGCATTAAAGGGAACGGGGAGGGGAGTTTTTTTCCCAAATTCGTTGGCACGTTAACACCCTAAATCACAAGCCAAGTGGGGTCCACGGTCCACTTTCAAATGCACCAATCAAACCTCTTTCTTTTATCTATTCTCTAGTTATCCCACAACACATATAATAAAGGGTGGTTGGTTAGTTAACGGCTTCCTGCCTACGTGGCGTTTTAACTAAAGGCCTCTAGTTAGCACTCAACACATAGCCTAAATATATATTTCCATAACTGTTCTAGCAATATATATAAATCATAGCACATAATTTCCATATTTGAAATACCAAAAACTTGCATAAAGCAAACAATAAAAGTAAGAAGGTAAATTAAACCTAATAAAGTAAAACTTATAATCAAGCACCCAATCATAAGCATGTCTGCGATGACAAAATCACTTTATATATCCATCAATTCACATACCTCTTAATATAAATATATCTATCAGATTCTAAACCTACAACAGCAGGTTACTTGTTAACCTAAAATAATAATAAGATTCCTAAAAGCACAATTCAATTCAATTCAATAATCGAAACCCTAGAAACCAGATCTAATCAATCCTAATCAATTCAATTCAAACAAAAGCAATCGAGATCTGTATACAACAAACAAATTAAAACGAAACGATGGCGTATGGTTGAAAACAAAGAATGAATTGAATTGAATACCTCCTGTAGGGTACACGGCATAACCTTAGGTTAACTCCAGAGCTACCGATTGATGATTAAGCTGTTTTTGGTGTGAGAATGAATGAGGCGAAAGATAACCTAATAATAATAATAATAATAATAATAATGAGTGACGGCGTTTATATTGGATGAACACACGTGGATGTGGGGAACAGATGATTGGGACACGCCTACCTAATTATGACAAACAAACAAGCCCATTTTACCCGATCCAATACCATTATCATTCACATTTGGGTAGCGTTAAAGCCAGCAACGGGTCGGGTTCAGGTATTCTTAAATTCATTCTTGTGTTTAAAGCATGTTTCAAACTTGTCGGGTTTTTACATAATACCTGTTAGGTATACCTAGCTCAAAATATGCCCGGTTTCTATTAAATTTTGACAAAATAAAAAGTCTTAAATAATTGTCATGAACAAGTTTGACAAATAATATATTTAAATATACTATATATACAATATAATAGAAAGGTATGTCGAGTACATCGGATATATAATCAGGTAAATGTGTCAATGTTATCGGGTAATATGGTATATTATAAATCTCAAACCCGTCCCAAACCCACAAAAAATTTTAAAATTAATCTCAAACCCGTTCGACCCTAATAGGTTGGATATATTCGTCCCAATTATGTAGGGTGATGATCCAGAAACTTTTCTCACATAAATCTTTTAACGCATATACGCTATTAAAAATATATTTTCACATGAGACACTGCACATAAGGTAGGTCCACCAATGCTACTAGCATCAAGTTAATTTAGAATGAATCTTACGAGTTCTTGGTTACAAATTTACGTTGTGGTGTGGTATTAGTAGTGAATAAACACTTAAACCAAATCATATCGAAATAAAAAACCATATAATTGGGTATTGGTACTGATGTTTTTCGGGTTGGCTTGGCATGTGTGGATAAAAATTTGTGTGTATTGCAAGTTATAAAAGTTTGTTTAGAACTATTGTATATGTGATTGATTTCAGTTGTAATGTTACTTTAAACAAGGTTGAAAGAAAATGAATTGTGGCATGTAGGAGAAAATTGGGTAAGGAAAGTATGATTGCGTGTCTTAATATTTATGGACGATTTGTGATGTCTAGATTAATTACTCAATGAGTTGACATATGTCTTCCTTTGTGGACTATCAGTATGTCGAAAGACATGTATACATTTATTCATGATTATTACGCAACTTTATACGTGTGATATTAGTTTAACTTACATTGTTAGATATATTCTCCCATTTTTTGTCTGATATGGTGTAAGATATAATATGTTAGTGTGTTGGTAAAAATGGACTCTCCATGCATCTTGGATGCACACTCATAAGTCATAACTACGGTGAAGCAGAGAACGGAAGGCATGCCTTATTTAGTGTTATAGGACTCGTATTATGTAGGGCATGTCATTAAATCCTCGAACATTACTCAACAATTGTACCATGTTCATTTGGCAGCATCCTTGACTTACCACATGAAGAGAGCACAACTAGCAAGTTGCTTATGCAAACTCTACCTAGACGACACAATTGTACATAAAATCTTCAACTCCAACTAACATACATAAATCTTCACGGTAAGAAACACTAATATGCTAACTTTGATGGTGTATTGGCATCATCAGTCCATCGTTATAGATAGATTCTCACACCATTATGTTTTAACTCACACACTCCCTTCATGTGGTACGTCTAGAATGCCTACACCTTGTTCGGAAGGCGGAATTTTGCGAGTCCATGTTTGATGGTACCATGTGTTTTCCTGGTCATTAAGCTATGAATGACATGAAATTTAACAGGATATATCATAATAATTGAAATGCCCATGCACACATACACCATAAACCTGTCATAATAATTTTGTTAAAGCAAACCCAATAAATGCTAATTAATTATTTATGTGACTCTCTTTTATGAATGTTGACATTAGTTTTTGGAACAAAATAATTCTCTCTTTTATGTTTTTCTTCATAAACAAAATTAATAATGTTGGGTTGTAATTAGGTAATGTGGGGTTTTGGATTTGGACTTAATTAAATCATAAGGGGGCACCCCATTATTAGATATTTTTATCTGTCATTTATTTATATTCGGGTTTGAGGATAAAGATAATTGACCCAAGAATCAACCCAAGTTTGGGTTGTGATTTGGGTTGCGTTACTTTTTTTGAATATAAAAATGAGCTTAGATAAATTGAGTGAATGACATTAAACATTAAGAATACATAATTTTTTTAAATATAATTTTTGATTATTATATTATGTAAGATGATGCAATTATACATAATCAGTGACGAATTTAAAATTTTTTTTCAGGTGGTGCACTACTTATAGATGCTTCAATTTTATAGAATCGGTTATAAATATTTTGGCTCGGTTCATTAAATAATAAAAATACGATAAAATAATAAAAAAAAGAACCATCATTCGAAATTCAAAAACACATAATACAAATACAATGGTCTATACGAATTAAAAAAATACATATAGTAGTTCCCTACGAGTCGTCACCTTTTGAAATCGTTACATAATATGAACACAACAGTTCGATCGGATGCCCGAACTACTAGAGGAAGGAAGTGGGGCGTCTGTGTAATCACGGTGGAGAGGGGAGAGGGCAGAGAGCGGCGTTTGCAATTGCATCTTTGTTTAAAATTTTTGGTTTATACACCCTAAAAAGCTGCATAGAAAAAAATATAAAAAAGTAGTAAAATGGATTTGAACTCTAAAAGACTTTATAGAAAAAATATAAAAAAAGTAATGTAGAACATATTTGAACCTATGACATTCAATTAACAAATCAAAGAGTTATCCACTAGACCAAAAGCTATTATTATAATCAGGATGGTTCCTTTCTAATTTATAACGTGGTTCACGCTATTATTTTCTATATATCAATACACTATTATTACGAAACTCCAGAAACCACCCAGTTACTAGTTGGATCCGCCAATGTACATAATTTACCTAATCAGTTCTTGTGAAGTAAATGCATCGGTGGAGCAAGTATGCTTCATCGCTTCTTTAGTAAACCGAATGCAGTTGAGCAAGTATGCTCCTGCCTACATAGCACGGATAGTGCCCATGTAACCAAGCACAACACATAGCCTAACTTTTCATGATTCAAATCTAATCAAGTTCCAAACTTATATCTAAATAAGTGTTTACTTCAAAATTGGGAAGATGAACAAGACAGATTCATGAATCATAGATCTTAAAGCTTACTATAAATAGAAACTGTGTCCTTGAAATCAAGGACAGATCTAACTAGTGGTGTACTAATAGACAGCAAAGTATCTGATGGATTCACCTAACTCTCCCACACTCTATTTCATGTCACTCTTTATTCCATCCATATACAAAACACAAAAACAAACAAGGTTTGAAATCCATTTCAATTTTCATCATACTAACCACAAAAAATAGTTTTGCTCCAGTTTTTCAGCCTTGCTACATGTGACTTTTGCAAAAACAGAAAACATTAATGACGGTGTGTCCCACTACATGTGACAATTAAAAAAGAGACCATATTATTGATCAAGAATCCAAACTGTCTAACAACAAAAGCAACACCTCTCAGTCTCATCAGTGTCTATTTCGGGTGTAGAATCTTGCGGCGCCTGCGAGGCGTCTCTCGTTTTACAAACATCTTCTCATGGTCATTAAGCGGTTGGGTGGACCCATTTGCTAAACTCTTAAACTTCCAACCACCACCGTCCCCACGCTTCCCACGAGGCCCCATTTTCTCAACCGTGATTTCCCACCCCTCTGATGGGCGTCTTCTGCTGTATTTGTGAACCTTCACTTCGTGATTCATCTGTTTAGGAAACAACAAAACAACATTAACATCTCCAAAAAGACAGCTGCTGTCTGAGAGTAAAAAACTTGTTTTTTTAAGGTTACCTTCGCCTTGTTGAAGGTGAACCTCTCAAGGAACTCCTGATATATAATCTCAGATTCTTTCATTGATATCTCGTATAGCACCTCATCCGGATCCTTGATGGTCCCGTCCCAACCCTCGGGCATCACTTTAAAGTCTGGTTTGTATGGTAAAGTCGCGACATGAAATTCTCTATCGTGCCACTCGAAAAATCTGCAAATAACAGCAATAGTAATAGCAATGATGATGATAATAATAATAATACCATTAAAATCAAGAAAATAGATATTATAGACGCCTAATTATTCTTGTATAAATATGTAGCAGAAGTTAGGATTGTTCTACACCTAGGCCTGTAAACGAACCGATCGTTCATTGAACCATCTGTGAATTGTTCGGCAGAGAGTCCATTTATGTTCGTTTAAACAAACAAACATGAACACTTGTTTCGCTCGTATATTAATGTTTGTGAATGTTCGTTCATTCGCGCTTAATTTAAGTTTGTTCTTTTATGTTCATTTACGTGTGTTCATTAATGTATGTTTAAGTTTGTTTATATAATTCAGTTATTTATTTTAAACCCACTACAACAGTACAACTTAGTCTACTTCTGTTAATTTTTTAGGCCCGGCAGATTGATGTTCATGTTTAACTTTAACTGGTATTATCTTGGTTATGTTTTTTCATCTATGTTCAGTTATGTTCATTCGTTTATGTTTGTGAATCGTTCATTTATACTATTAAGAAGCAAACATGAACAAACAGAACACGCTCATATTCTTAAAAAACGAACATGAAAAAGAAAACACTCATAGTTTAATTGTTCGCTTTTCTTCGTTCATTTACAGGCCTATACAGATCTTACCTCCTTAATTGTATATAAAATGCAAAATGATTTTTTGTATCTGGTCATTTTAAAAATCCCACATTGGTTTACGAAACATAAAAATATCAAAGTTCAAAATTTCTTTTTCTATATTTTTATTGTACAGCATCGACATACTTTCATAACCACTCCCAATTCTCTATTTCTAATATCTTCCGATTTCGTATTTTCTACCATGGATAATCCGTATCCAAAACTTCATTGATATATTTAAATAAATAACTTATTTGTTTTCGAATAATCTTAGTACTTTTAAAACTACTTATAATAGAACAAAAATAATCATAAATTATACTTAATAAAAAACTGATTTTGGCAATCACAATCAATAAATTAACTTACTCGGGGAAATTGTCAAGCAACTGCTCAATAGAATCATCTAACGAGTGTCCAAGTTTTTTCTCCATTTTCTCTTCATCTTCTTTCAACCATAAAATAGCATGCACCCGCTGTCTCATAATCCTATAATCTTTAGCCAACTTCTCAACCGTATAAACTGCCGGATTCTCCTTATGCAGCCGATACATTTCCGCCTTTTCTGAATCTTTCAAATACGCGCCTCTCGCCCCTGGCTCGATCACCTGCTTCATCAACATGGTAGTTTCACGCAACCTATCTTTCCACTTACTAGCAAATTCCCCATCTCTACGTGAAGCTGCAGCCGCCTGTTTCCTTATCTTTTCTAAATCATCCTCGTGTGACAGATCTAATGGCTTCCGTCTTACACCACCACCAGGAACACCGCCAGCAGTGTCGGTGACCTTTTCGCCTACAACCTCGCCATCAAAATGGTCTTTGGTAAGGCCACTTGACCATATGGATTCAGATCCCCAATCAACTTCACCTTTGTTTCCTCCGCCTGTAGTTGACAGAAACCTAGCGCTTGTATAAGATACTGTGTTTGTCACGGGTGTGGATCTTGCATTTAGAGATAGCTGGGATAACACACGTGAGAGTGATTGCATGTTTACCGAGTATGCGTTAAGTCTACACTTTGCAGTTTATATTATCAAAAACTCATTCCTGACAAAAAAAAATACAGATACAAAACCAGTAAATACTGACGTGTATATCATTTCCAGTTCCACAACATCACTGATCTCAAATTACGCGCTATAAACAAAACTTGAGCAAAAAGTTTATAAACACTCCTTGTGAACGCAAACAACTAGGACAGTAAACGAGTCAAGTCGAGCCAAGTCAAGGCAGCGTGAGTTCGAGCTCATCAAACAAGACACCTAGGCTCAGCTCGAGCTCGAAGATTAACGATCCCAAGAGCACTGTTGTAAAAATCGTCAGTCGCTAGTCGGGCGTTGGGGAAGGGACTAGCGATTAATCGAGATTAATCGGATTGGAAATTATATGTAAATTTTCAAATATACATATATATTCCAAATTTTACGTATAAAATTCTCGATTTTGACCCATTTTGGACAAATGGGAACTAAACGCGACAAGTCGGTAAAGTGGCAACTAGCGATTAATTGGGGATCCCGATTAATCGACGCCTAGTAAGGATTGTTACAAGCTCAGGTCATTTCAAATAAATTTTTTGTAGCTAGCTTCATTCAAGCTTTTATCGAGCCAAGCTTTTTGAACAGCCCTACGTATAACAATACAGTGGCATCTTGAGCCTAAAACTAATATTAGTTTGATCGGAAGTAAAGATGTATTTCCAAATCCAAATTATTATTCAAATAATAATAACCCTGATTGGTAGACATAGATCCATTTTGCCCCAACTGAATCAATAGAAAGCATTGTGACGCCGGATAAGATGAGTTTCAGTTGATTAAATGTAAGTAAAACATGAGTAGTAATAATAGGTTACCTGCCGCCGATGACTGAATGAACGGTGAGTCGTGAGTGATAGCCAAGTCGGAAAGAAAGAAAATGTCGATGAATTAGGTTTTGCTACGTATATAAACGTCACATATCAGCCGTTCGTTCAAAACTCTTAGCGTTAATTAGATGGTTTAATGACAACCGAACGGTTCGGTATAAGGTAATGAAATGAATGAAGATCGAATGGATAATATCATTTTACTGTTATGTTTGGATGTTTGGTTAACCTATGATAATGTAATGAATCGTTAATTTGTATTGTTTGATAGACATGTAGGGCTGTAATGGATCGAATCAGACGAGACCATGTTTGTATTCGCTCGTTAAACTTTTTTCGGGCAAAAGGACGGTTCACGAATACTAAACTGAACAGAATTGGTGTTTATGTTCGTTCATTAAGGAATTGAATTTGTCTGTTTGTTAATATTGTAAACATGCACTAATGGACAAAAGAACACTAACAGACCCTAATGGACAAATGAACACACAACGACACTAATGAACATTAATGGACAAACATACATAAACGACTCTAATGAACAAACGAACCTAAACGATTACAAATTAATTTTAAAAAAGTATAATCATTACCGGACGTTCACGAACAATATTGAACGAATGCGGCCTCTATGTGTGTTCGTCCGTTAAGTTTACTGAACGAAAACTTTATGTTCATGTCCGGTTCGTTTATTAAACTGACAAACATAAATGAACTTCTCACTGAATGGACATTTGAATCGTTTACAGCCCTATAGACAGGAAACAAATGAATGAAATATAAATCACAAAATGCCAAAATTACCTCTACTTCGATATATTTTATTTTATCAAAAATAAAACTGTTGGTAACGATGGTGGTGGTGGTTTTGATAAGGTGGTATACTTATATTTCTTTATATAAAGTTGTCGAATTTTCGCATTCACGGTTCACCGTATGTAATGTCTTCTTCTAGGTCTCCATTTAATAACGTAATTTTGACATATAGTTGCTATAGATGCAAATCATGTGCGCTCAGACTCATATTAATATGATAGTGTTAATATCCCACTAGTATAAATTTGTGAATTCAACTTATACCAACAATCTACCTACTTTAATAAAAAAAAAGAAAATCTCTGGTGCCACGTGTCAATTGGAAAATGAATATTGAGGGTGTTTTCCCGCTAAACATCTCTATACCTTTTATTGTTTTCCAAACTACCACTTATTGTTTTCCTAACCCTAATAAATAATAATCCTTTACGGCTGCTTCTTACTATGAAACTACTCCTGTCTCTATCTCACAAATCGATCTGTAATATCCAATCCAATTAGAACCCTTGAGGGTGAAATCCTTTTTTTAACAGCTATAATTGTGTGCGTATGTGTTGGATATTTTGGTCTATTCATCCTTGGACTTAGGTTCTGGAGGGTGGAGGGCATCAAGAGAAGCCGATGCCAGTAGTACGCCGGTTGCCATTGATAGGTCTGTAAATTAATTACTAACATAGCAAGGTTGAAACATCTTCGTTTTAGAACCGACGTTAAATGGACTAGGTTTATCGTATTTAGTAAAAGTTTGTGTAGATAAGAGTCTATGTTGACTAAGCCTTTCCTATTTTAGGCATGAGGCATGGCGATGAGTCATGTTGACAGTAGCAATGTTTGAGTATCGATAGCATAATAGTGTATAAAAATTGTAGAAGAATGAGAAAACATTTTGAAAAATTCTCTTTTATGTTTGTGATTACATCCTATTGATCAGCTAACTCATACAATATATACCTTTTCCCGTTACACGACTTGAATTGTAGGAGGACGAAATAATAGCGTTGTTGGATTGGATTGCTAGAGTATAGAAAACATAATAGTGCATGAGAACTGCAGGAAGATGAAATAACATTTTTAGTTCTTGAAACATTTTTGTTATAGAATCGGAGACTAAGTGTTGAGAACTTTTAGTACATAAGAGTTTAAGCTGACTAACCTTTGCAGTTACTTTGTAGGCATGAGATCTGGTGGGATTGTTTAACAATAGCAAGCTTTAATATCAAAAGTATAATAGTGTCTGAAAATTGTGAGAGGGTGAATGACAAAAAATGAGTATGATAAAATATATTTACTTTCAAACGACAATAAACCTCTCGATAAAGCTTATGACGAAATATGTACATAATTGATTATCCGATTGCGTTTGATTTTGTGTTCTCTCTTGTGTGTTGGATTGATTTGGTTTTTCGTATGTTTTTTTTTTTATTTTTTCTTTTTTGGTTTCTGCTTATAGTTAATTATTTTAGAGCTTATAGATGAAGTGTTTATAGTTGTTATGTTAGAGCTTGTAGATGAAGTGCTTTATTTACTTTGTTGCGGTTTGCTATAAAGTTGATACCCCCTGCTATTAGTTTTAGTTTGAAGCCAACAATTATTCTGTTTGATTTATTATTTATGTCACCATAATACTGTAACTTTTTTCTTTTTTTGCTCTCCAAGGTACTAGATGTTATCATCTGAGAAGCATATAAAAGAGCATTGCTGACACAAGCACACAATTCTATTGAAAAGGGATTTATATGATCAAAAATTTAGTTCCAATTTTTCCCATGTATCTGAAAAACAATTGAAAAAGGTCTTATACATTTCTGTTTAGAATGATAAAATCAGTTGTAATAATATGATATGAGTAGTATAGGGTTCGGATAAATGAAACATAACACCCATGTTTCATGAATGACTTATGGCACTGGTTGAATAAGCAATTGAATTGTTTATAACAAACCATCGAGATTAACTTTGTATTCAATGAATCATGAGGACTAAGCGTGCAAGAGTAGAAAGCAGATGTAGAATAGAATTCTTAATATTGGATAAAGAGAGAAAATTGCGAAGAAATATTAAAATGTTGTATATAAAGAGTTTTTTTTTTTTTTTTTAATTTTTAAATGCTAAATTTATTTTATTGATACAATCTGCTTAAACTGTGAAGTATAGATTTTAATATATTTTTCACATACATTATATATACATTGTTTAAACTAATACTTATTTTTATTATTTGGATCAACACGGTCTCTAAAGCTAGTCTATACTATATAATAAACAAAACTTTCTTATTGTCACATGTCATCATCATATTAATTCTTACAAAATTTTCCCTCCTCTCTCTCATATTAAATACATTTATCTTTATTATTAATAATTTTGTATTTTAAATTTTCCTTCATTTCTCTCATATTAAATAATTTTTTTTTCTTTTTAATATTTCAAACTCTTAAAAGACAAATTAACTATTGAATCGGTGTTTATGTTAATTCAAACGACTGGTTTTTTAACCGGTTAAAGTATCAAACATGGTTCAAGTCAAAACAGTTTATTATTAGAATGAGTTTCGATCCACGGGTTGGTTTAAAAAAAGTAGTCATTTACAACATTTTTTTAATTTGCTATTTAATCAACCCATCATTTATGTTAAGTTCATCATCTTAAAAATTCACAAAAATATTAACACTATACTACATGTTTTGGTTGTTCATGCGATAAAGACAACTTCTTAACTTTGGAATACAAATGCTAAATATTAGCACACTGTTGATCAGACGATGAATTGACTTTGTATATCCTTATATTCTTCATATGGTATCTATCAGACATAAAATGATACGTTAAAAGAAAGTATTAGTTTCTTGACTTTTTAAATGACCTCGAAATATAAGGTTGTTAAGTCATAGGCTAGTTCTAAAAGCTGATGTTGAATTGATGCTGATTAAAATATTAACTAGAAAATTGGTCTATGCAATGAAATTAAGCTACATGTGAAAATACAATATGATAACCGTGCTATAGAAGCCGAAATCATATCCGAAAATAATATTGGAACTCACAATTATATTTATTTATTTTTTAAATCTTACACCTTTAGATAAAAGTACTAGTTTTAAAGAATGAAATTTTTACTTAATTTTTGTTTGGAATGAAAATTAACAAAAACGAAGGTCAATCATTGTAAATTGTTGGTTTGTTTTTTAGACAATTTGTTTTTAACTCATGACCAGTTATTTGTTGCATTATCTAGAGTTAAAATCAGAAACAATGTGAAACTACTAAGTTTTGAAAAAAACAAGTAAATTTACAAATAAAACTACACATATTGTGTATCAAGAAATATTTAGAGATTTATAAATATTTAGATATATTATACCATATAATATATCTTTATATTTGTTGAACGTATTTTTTCGAATGTGACATTATGTTATTGTTTAAATAAATTTATTTATTTTAACCCGTGTACTACACGGGTAGCTAACCTAGTGAACAATATACAAATCAATATCCCAAAGATTAAAGTTGTGTCAAGTGGAATCTTGCCATCAAAAAGTTAATTTCCCTAGCAAAGTTTTATTCTATTAAGCTGCATATCCTATAGAAACATAAAACTCACTAGAAGGTGAGATGTTCATTGTCTAGGTTTTTCAATTTAATCTTCTTTTAAATAAACCAAAAGCCGGACCAAGTCCAAAATGGTTAAAGTCCAACTGAAAATCAATTTTAATTTTGTTCAATGTTAATTTTAAATTGAAAAGGCCAAACTTTTTAGATAATAGCATTTACAATAAGCCCTATGACAACTTTGATCCACCATGTGTGTGACAAAACCATATGTTGCTTGTAGGAGTATTATACTTGATTCGTTTCCATTCGCATCTTAGCCTTCCTCTAGAGTGACCCTCGGCAATCACACAAGGTATGTTAATTGGCCATCCAACATGTTCAATCATGATAATATGATTGGGTGAGGGGCAAGTTAGAATGTGTAAAATGAGTACCAAGGCCGGCCAGCTCTGAGGGTAGTCGGGCACTCGGGCCTCAGCCACCACTGAGGGCCTGCCATCGACTCGTCGAGAGAGGTCGGTCTCATAACATATTACATTTAGAGAAGACTAATAGCCCATTTTAATTGTATGTAGGCCATTTTTTATAACTATAAAACCCACTTTTCATAATACATCATTTTTAGTTCATAATAGTAATCAGGCCCATAACATATTTGGGTAAGCACCACAATCCTAAACAATAAGGCCACATAGTACACAAGTGGTAGAAGTTAGAACATCTAGCAACGACGATTTTGAATTGATGATCGACGGATCATTGAACTGTTTGATTTTTAAAATATATATGGGTCTTTTTCGAGTATTCATATGGGGCACCTAAAATCTTGAAGACAGCCTTGCTGATATACTTATCTTCATCCCCTCTGTTACTTTTAACTTTTAGTTGGTTCTTGCACACATACACTCACCCATCATATACATATATGCACACACACATCTATATACAATATATTGACTCGACTAAAACTATGTGTAGCAGTGTAGTCAAAACTCTTCACCCTTGAACGTTTTACGTCACGTGACGTTCAGTTAGCTTTGTGGAGTTTTGCATAAAGATAGCGTAGTCAAAACTCTGTAGCAATCATTACACAATTATTATTATTTTAGTTTTTTAATATAAATAAAAAAAATTGATTGGCTAAACTCTCCGCCCTCCAACAATATCTACACAACCTTCACAACCAAAATCTAGGCAAAACGTCGGGGTGGGGGGGTGGGGGGTGGGGGTAATACCCGACAACGCCTCAAAACTCTACCGAGTACGCATGGTCTAATGACAGGTGGTCTAGGACTCTAGGTGCTTCTCACATTGAATTTTTAGTTATATAATAATATGCTCATGAAGATTTTCAATATTTTAGTATCATACATGAACTAAGATTTTTAAAGTGTTACCATCACTATTATATTCTCACTAGGACCTCCCCTAGAATGATGTCAAACATCCAAAGCTAATAATCATCTACTAGTTCGGACCACCTTGCCATAGGATTAAGACCCATTGGTTGGTTTGAGCCGACCTATCACATGAAAATTAATTATTGCAATTTCATACATTTAATGTTACTAGATGCCGTGTACTCGTGTCCTATTCTAACATGTATAACATGCCATGAAAGTTGTATATTGCCTAACATTGTCAACCCAACCTCATAACAATAAAGGGTGTGTAACCGAAAACCGAACAACTAAACCTATTAACCAAAAGATGATTGGTTAATAAAATAGATTAGCCGATGACTTCAGTTACTGTTTTGATTTGGCTAATAATCAAACTGAATCGAATTGTGCAAGCACGTAATAAGTAATAACAATAACGTTACAACTTGTATAATTTGCAATGTAACGTTGTACTTCATGCAATAAGAGTTGTAAAAAAACTTCATATATAATTTATGGCGTGTACTTGATGCTTTGAAAGTTGTACAATACTTGATACAAGTGTGTAAACGAAAGGAACATTTCCTTTAACAAGTTCTTACACAACCTTACAAAAATAATAAAATTAAATAACTTTAGAACTATTGTTACAACAAAACTATAATGCAACTATTCTTTTTTTTTTCTCATGATGTTCATCAATGATTATAAGTATCGAATAAAAATCAAATGATTTGTGAATCAGTTTGTATCTTTTGACTTTTTGAAGTCAACTACGAGCTCTGTTTCGAGTACCAAAGTTTCTTCTGGCAAATCAGAACCTTTTCGGTCTCGATATCATACTCGGTTGATTCCTTGTGACAACCCCATTTCATCCCTTTAGCTAGTGTCGCGATCGCGTCTACAAAGTAGCTAGATTCCCTAATGATCACGTACCCGTTCGGTCTCAAAATCCGGTCCATTTCCAATAACACATATTTCATCTCACACCTACTCCAAAAAGTAAGATATTAAAGTAAATGTCGGAACCTGATGTGACAGATTACTAGACATGTTAACTTAAATTATAAATAAAATTGTGATAGCTTACCTATGGCTTTCGGTTGTGAACAAGCCGTCGACATGAAGGAGATCATATGTTCGAGGATATGTCGAGAATGCCTCGCACCTAACGAAAGATTAAACAAGGGAGTTCATACACAAAACAAACATACAAAATTAACAATGTATTTTGACAAGACATTAAAGTTACCAATCGTGGAAAGTGCCGATAAGACCCCTATCGAAAACCACGGGAAGCGTGTTCGGAGCATACGAAGAAACAACATTCATGACCCAGAGCGGGTCCTCGATTAAAGCTGCAGCGAAACCACCATAAACCGTATTCATATCCATCACATTTCTGATTTTGTTGGTACCGAGAGCCGGGAGCAGCTTCTTGTAGTGCTTCACTCGGCTCTTCCACTTGCTATCGTCATGCTTAAACGCACCATCACTCCCACCACGAACATCAGCAACCCGTTCCGGGGCCACGTGCAATCTTTCGGGCCATTTTGCAACCGCTTTCAAGCTAGATTTCTTGTTTTTCGGGTCGGGGACAACCACACACGGTCTTAACGGGGTGTACCATCCTGAATCGGCCTCGGTCCCGTCATCACATTTTGGTGGGTAGTTGTCGGGTGTATCGAGTTGTTTGTAGCAGTTGTTGTCTGTGGACTTCTGCCACACTGCAATATCATCTTTCTTGTTGTATAGTTTAAAGCACATTGAAGTTAGAAGCTCTTGTAGTTTCTCGTAATCCGATTTTTGTTCCTCGACTGTCGTGTTCCAACCTCTCCAACGGTTCTCGTAGTTCACGGGTGGGCCCGACAGGACCCAAAAGCCCCCGGGACGGAGGATTCGGTGTACTTCAAGAAGGTAAATTCCACCTGAACGTCATTGAGGCATTTTATCAAACACCGAAATGCATCATATAAACATTAAACTAAACCGCAACAAAAGTTTAATTAAGTACCAAATTCTGTCCATGGGATCAGGCATCTAGAGCAATGAGCCATATCGAACGAGTTCGAAGGGAAAGGAAGACGCTGCGTTGATATGATTCCAAGAATGGCGGGAATCCCACGTTCTAGAGCAAACTGAACTTGGGCTTCATGATTATCTCTTGGAGCAAGAGAAACCGTAAGAATCCCACGATCGAGCAAGTCACCTCCCCAACTAGCAACCTGTAGAATTAGGGATGAGATCAGTACCGTACCGTAAAATAAACCATATCAAATTCCATACCAGTTATTTACTGATCGGTAGCCGTACCATTGAAAATACCAAAAATCCCATAACCAAATGGTACCGATACTGAAAACATGAATAAAACAAATACTGGTACCGGTGCCGACCGTGGTCAGTCGGTACCAGTATGGTATCGGTATTTGGTAAAAAATGTTTATCCCTATCTGCGAAAACTTACCCCGCAACCAGTATCAATGGCGGTACGGACAGTGCCGTCTTTCATTCCGGGAATTAAGTTTTGCATTAAATCAACATAAGCACTAACACCATTAGGGAACATAGTACCGCCACCGGGGAAGTAAAACTTCTCCCCTTCTTTCCTTAACCAATGCTGGTTTGATTTCTGTTTGTTGATCCAGTCATATGGGACATTCCTGAAGTACAATTTGATTACATTTTAATAAAAGTTTATTAACAAGATTGTAGTTTGAGTAAACTGTAATAAAAAAGATTGAATCTTTACCTGTACCAGCATTCATTTTTGCTCTTTGGCCATCTGATTGGCTCCTTGTAGCCATCGGGTGGCGGTACTAGACACTCTTTCCTGTCGAAAGCGGGTGGGACAATGTCGTTCCATGAATGTAAGCCTGTGACGTCCGTATTTCATCCATCTCTGTGTACAAAAAACCATAGAGCACATGCGACTAAGCATACGCGAATTCTGATATTTATAAAAAGATTACAATTTTAACCTGTTTAGCTATAACAGTTAAATGGGTTGATCTGTATTGCGGTAGATAATAAAATTTTGTTAAGAACAAATGGTGTCATACTGTCATATCCAATTATGCTAATCATGAAAGATTACCATTTCGACCCGTTTAGCTATAACAGCTAAAAGGGTTGATTATTGGGTTATATTAAAAAGTTTAGTTTAAAACAATGGTGTTAATACAAATTAATCATGAAAGATTAGAATATCGACCCGTTTAGTTATAACAACTAAACGGGTTGATCTATATTTTTTTAGGTAAAAAGTTAGTTAAAAACAACTGGTGTCAAATACAAGTTTAACACAAACTGTTTTTTTAACCATTTCAGTTATTTGTATTGTAATTTGTAGTTTACCATATTAATTGTTATAAAATCAATAACTAACAAATAAATATTTTCAAGTCAATCTATCCCGTTTGACCCGCACTAAAAATGGCCCGTTGCCACCCGACAAAAGTACCTTAGGATCGGTGCAGGGCGTGTAGTCTTGAAAATCAGCACTGCATTGAGGGAAAGAGACCGACTTCACTTGAACCGGAGTAGAAACCGACTTTTTAGGAGACTCAACCGATTTCACAACTTCCTCTGTGCCAATGAACCCGTTCTTCTCAGAACAAAAGATCCCACCAAGATAAAACGAAAACCCGCACAAAACAACAAACATTATCCCCATGGGGACCTTTGAGCTTTTATCACTTGGCTTGAGAGGCTTATCATGCTTGTTATCATCTTTTTGCTTCATTTTTCCTCAACTCTGCTCACAAAATAAAGTCAAAAATGTGTGAATCACAACATTTAAAGTGTACTGAAAACAAATCTAAAATAGTAACTGTGGGGCCCACTTAATTAAAGTCTTTAGAATTTAGATCTCCTTCTAACCGACAAAACAAATGAGATATTAACTTGGATCTAATCAAAAGATCCAAACTTTAATCTAAATACTAATGTTTCATGACTCAAATCTAATCAAGATCCAATCTTTTATCTAAATAAATGTTTATATAAATATGGAAAAATAAACAAGACAGTTTCTTGAAAACAGACATAGATCTTAAAGCTTACTATAAATAGAAACTGTGTTCTTGATGTCAAGGACAGATCTATGTCATTGGTGTACTAAACTATTAATAGACAGCAAAGTGTATATCTGATGGTAAAAAATTTTAATAATTAATAATGGGAAAATTTCAAGATCTGGTGACTAGTGGCAATTACTACAATACTACATAGTATAATATGTCAATGTCATATTTAACTTTATGAAACAAATCACATGAAATTTGGGGCCAAATTACAGGACAAAAGTCTTGTAGGGTCCTAACTGTTTGTGCCCACTGAGGTTGATTGAAGATTGGAGTATCAATCAAGAAACAGATCTCAGGTTCTCAACAACTATTGAATGGAGTGTTTGATTGATCAATCAAGTAATAAAAAAGTGGATCTTGATTCTTGAAGACCAATCAAGTTAGTTTCAGATCAAATACATTAAAATGTTGTCAAAGTTCAGCTGAAAGTCAAGAATTTAAGTAAAAAATTGTTTTTTTTTTCAAGATTCATAAAATTTTTAATCAAATGAAGTGAACCCATATCTGCAAATCAGATCTGAATCAAGAAAACATAATTGACAGTAATAAAAAAGGATTTGTGTCATATCCAATCCATTAAAATGCTGTCAAACTTCAGCTGAAAATCAAGAATTCAAGTAAAAATTTGATTTTTTTTCAAGATTCACAAGAAATTTAACCATATTAAGTGAACCCATATCAAATCCATTAAAATGCTGTCAAACTTCAGCTGAAAATCAAGAATTCAAATTTTTTTTTTCAAGATTCACAAGAAATTTAACCAAATGAAGTGAACCCATATCTTCAAATTAGATCTGAATCAAGAAACTATAAACCAAACATAATTCACAATAAAAAAGATATGGGTTGTATCAAATTCTTTAAAAAACACTGCTTGAGTAAAGATCCAGCAAGAATAATAATATACATAAAAACAGAACAAGAAACAGAGGTTGAGTAAGTACCTAGCAATATGTTAATAAATATTCCAAGATTTGTGGGACAGTTTAGTGAAGCATACACAAGCACAAAGATTCAGTGTTATCAGACACAAAATCTAAGAATAATGGGTTATTAAGAGGACCAACCACAGTCAAGGAAAGAGAAAGAAGATAGGGGTGAGGAGAGAGGAGTGTGTGTATATATCTCTGGACTCACACACATACCATGGATCCCTACATGTATGTATATATATATACATATTTGAGATGATTACCTTAAAAAGTTACTGGTTTTACACCTTCTGCTTGGCTGTCTTTTATTTTCATCGATTTCCCATTTATGTCTTGTTTTTTTTTTTTTTTAATAATAAAAGAAAAACAGTAATAGAAAGTTTAATGTTCTTTGCTTGTGTGAGGGTCTTTGAGTTGTGTCTTTAATCGTTTTTATCTCTGTTTTTTTTCTACATGGGGTTAAACTGCCAAGTACATATATAAAGATTCTGACAGTAGATAAGGTTGTAACTTTGTTTCTATGTTTAGCATGAAATAAAAACATAAAGTTTTTACCCTTTTCAAGTTTTTTAGATAAATGAATCTTGTTAAATTATTTATTTTTTTATTTTCATAAGCTAAATTTGGCATTTTTACATTTTTTTTTCTAGCAATGCATATTTGAAACTTGAATCCAAAATCTTTAAAACATTTCTATTCCAAGGTGTTTTTATCCAGACTTTTAAATTTGTGATATTTTCTTAAAGTTTAATGCATAGTGTTGTAAAAATCTCGACTATATGTCGATTAATCGCTAGTTCCCACCACATCGATTAAATTTGGGCTAATCGGTCATGGTCATATCCGGCTAAAATCAAGATTAATCGGACTTAGTCGGCTTTTTCTGACGAGGTAATCGGCAGCTTCCGGCGAGATTTCAGCCAAAATCAACGGTTTCCAGCGATATTCCAGCAATTTCCGGTCAAAATGTGTTTGTTATATATAAAATAGAAAATTACATATAAAATTTGTATGTGTATATATAATACTGAAAATTATACATTAAAGTCTGATTCGATTCATCCCGACTAATCTTGATTAATAGATAGTCCTCACCTCACTACCCGACTACCGACTAACGATTTCTACAACAATGCAGAAATTATACAAATATGGGTTAATCTATACATAAACAACACAATAAAGCGATTTTTTTTGTATAAAGCATAGGGACTTGGGGATACGCATGCACGTATGCACATAGAGCATGAATTTTAGGAAAATGTACTGGCTTGAGTTTAACTAAATACATTTTATTGAGTAATCGAACTCATTGCAACGGCATCAAGCGTAGGAAGTTGGACGAATTGTCAATTTGACATTTTAGTGAGACGAACGGTAGTAATTGGTGGAAACAGCATCGTAATTTCAATATGAAAGTGACTTCGACACGATTCAAAGACACACCCAGGGCGTCATACGCATTCTCAAACCTACACTAATTTGTATTCAACATTAGCAAATCGTTTCACTCTCCATTTGACCTAAATGGTTTTCACTTTCCATACGATTAGCTGAAACTTGATCGGGCAATTGTCACTCAAGCCTCGAATAGGTATTAGTCGAGCACGAGAGCGAATCAGATAATCAAAGTCTCGTTGTTCCCTTCTTTGTTTTCAAATTTCTTTCTTGCAATGTGTTCCATAAGTTTTATTGTTATTATTATTATTATTATTATTATTATTTACCCGTTTCAACTAACCTGTTTTTTGCCCCACTTACTAAAATTCTAGATCTACAACTGAAACTAGGGAAAATATTGTTTAAATTAAATTCATAAAAGGGACCACAAACCACACTACGTTCACTTTCTTGTTTTTGTGTTAATATAGTTTTACACTAACCTTTTTCCCCCCACACATTGTTATTCTAATCTAATCAAACTTCAAAAAACAACATTACATGTTCGTAATTACTACAAGGCAACAGCCGGCAGCATTTGCACATAATAATGTGCTGTGCTATCGCTTTCGATTTCATGTTACATATGTCATATGTGGTCACACTCGTACTTGCGTAAAATAATTCAATGATATTGCAAGAACATGAATTATGTATAATCAAGAGACCTAGTTATAATTCTAAGAGTAAATTCTAGTTAAATTAATTACAAAATAAAAGGAAATAAAAATTCAAAAGTGTTTATCAGTCGTTGGTGTAAGGTACATCTGATATTTGGTTTCAAGGTTAGAGATATTTTGGACCTGCGTGTTTCGATAGGGCTAGGGGTTTGGGAGAAAGAGGTTTTCAAGGGATTGTGATTATAACGTGCTGGAGAATCTGGAAATCGAGAAACGAAATAATTTCTGGAGGTAAAGAGGCGAAGATAGAAATAATTAGTAGGGATGAACAATTTGTCCCAAATACCCGTACTCGTACCGTACTCGTACACGTACTTGTACCCGTACCGATTTAGCTTATTCGGTACGCGTATTGGTACTCATTTTTGTTGAATTTTGGTACATGTACAATCGGGTACAAATACGGGTACATTTGGTATTTTGTACATGTTTAGAGTATATAAATGTTTAATTGGAATTCTTTATATTTAATATATAAAATAAATTATCCAACTATGTTATTATTGAAAAAAATACCAAACGTTTCTTCAAAATTAAATAATATAACATCCAAGACTCGAACCAACAAACAAATCACTTAAATTCGGCGACCGTATTAAGGTTGTTCAATACTATCTTATCATTAAATCGACGACCAATTTGGTACCTGCACTAATTTGGTACCCGTCACGTACCTGTGAAATTACCGATACCCGGACTAATTCAGGTTGTTTGTTACTCGTACAGATACCGGTTTCAAGATTGTCGAAGATTTGGAAATAAAAAACAATGTGGTACAAAAACGAGTACCAATATCCGTGCTCATACCCGTACCATACCGAAAAGTTTGGTACGAGTATTGGTACGTGTTTTTATTGATTTTTGGTACGAGTACAATCGGGTACATGTACGAGTACGGATACGGATACTGTCCAACGCTCATCCCTAATAATTAGGGACTTTAAGTCGTTAAGTTTTCTTTGATAAAAACACATATTTATAAGACACTTGGTTGAGTGGTCAAATTAGTCTAAATTTAGTTTCATGTAGTTTGTTGTCGTGTTTGGTGGCAGCTCTTCTCCGTGTAGTGGAGAGGGGAGTTTGAACCCTTTTTTCAACCGGTTGTTTATAAAATTTTACAGTTTAAAAAAAAATGTTTCTAGTTAAAGTTAAAGCAAAAACTATATAATGTATTGCACATTTTGCACCTTTGACAGCCTAATTTATGAAATTATTTTGTGGTTTCAGTACTTTCACGATGCCAATGTTAGATTTTATTTTTGATTCAATTATGACAACAAATTGGCTTTTGGTTACACATGCATGGTCATGCAATATATGGTGCAAAAGTAGATGCCATATCATGACTTAGAAAAAGTAAACGAAGTGACAACCAAAAGCAAAGCAATGGTGTATATATGTGTTTGTAAATATTACATTATAGTTATAGTTATTATTGTAACTTTTGTGTATCTTTTGAATTATAACTTTTATGATATTTTTATATGTTTCTTTGGTAATTTTGTGTTTCATAAACATAACGCTATGACCTAGTTATGCTTTATAAGAAACTTGTTAAACCAGTAAAGTAACATGCTTAATTTAAAAAGTATTTTAGTTCAAAATCATTTGTGGACTTTGAAAAATAACTAATAGTCTAATACCATGTAATGGTATTATGGCAGCTAACAATTTTGATTAAAAAAACCAGCTAGTTAAAACTTTAAACCATCAAAATCCATACTTTTGACCCGTTGGCTAGTCTAGCCAATCCAACCATCTCGACTAGCTTTGGTTTGTCGTATTCAATAATCGTAGATACTGGTTCAACCAATTTTTTTCTTTTGGTTTGTCGTATTCAATAATCGTAGATACTGGTTCAACCAATTTTTTTCCATCTCTTGTAAAATTTGTGGACTGTGATCACAATTCTTTTATTTTGTGTAAATTATAAAATTTCAAATGATTAAACTATACTATAGATAATATTTAAGCCTTGTCGTATCGAAGAAAAAAGAGAAAGCTACGTCAAGGTTAAATCATGTTTAATTGAATTTTATGTCTATAACCAACTCTTACGCTTTCATCATAATGATTGATAGTGAATTTCTTTTTTAAATAAACAAAAAAATTTATTATTGCTTTATTATAATCCTAATAAAAATATTATTTCAAGATGTATGTAAATAAATTCTACACAAGTGAGTCGCTTTTAATTGTAAATATTACATATGAGGCATTTTAAAGTTTAAATAACTTTTTTTTCAGTATTAGTGCAGCCTCTTAATTATGTGAAGAAACACCAGTCGAACCCCGACCGATTACTGGTAACCTAGGGGTTGGAGAGCTGTTTCCCACGAGGGGTTAGACCCTTGGAAGATGGTTCTTCTGATAACCTGCAAAACAGACACCGTGAGCTCGTCACTGAGAAGGGGGGGGTTCCTCCTTGTGACCACCCTCCGGCGTGAGAATCAGACTAGATTGCTCTTTAAATATAAAAGTATATTAAGAGATTGCTAGAGCAGATATCAGGTATATATGATGATAATATGATAAGATGAGATGGTCATACCATTTGGGGTATTTATAGCCGAAGGTAGGTTTCCAAGGGGTTTAGCCGGCCCAACACGCTACCAACTGTAACCTATGCACGTGCCCTGCCTGTGAGTGGTGGATAGGTAGCGGCTGACACAGAGCAGGCGTGTCGTGCACTCTTCCTCTTCTGCCAACAACAGGCTAGGCACGTGGTATGGCAGGAGTTGGTGGGTAGGCGGCGGCTATTGGTCACAGTGCTGTGGCGTGCTGTCTGCCATGCTGCTGTCAGTGAGCTGTCGCATTCTTGGTCAGATCTTTTGTCTGTACCTCGTCAGGTATCACACAAAAGATCCTCCATCATACGGACTGGCTCATTTAGGCGGGAGTTTTCCCCCTCCCGCCTTTGCTCATTCCTTCAGGTGACACTGGGGAGAGTTAAGTGCCTAGTGCGTGTAGCCATGCTGCGCGGGTGGCCTTCACTCATGGCTTGTATCCGAGGCTGCGGGAACAGGCGGAGTCCTTCACCATGGGAGGCATTTCCTGCGGGACCAGCTTGCATACTGCGCGTAAGGACGTCACTTCTCTGAGCATGGTTGGTCCTGCGGATCCAGTTGGTCTCTGCGCAGACGTCCCTGTTTAAGGTGAGTCTTGCGGGTCCAACTGGGCTCTGCTGGGACCTACCTCTTCAAGTCCCCCCAGTCCAATGTTCTTCTCATGCGTGTTTAATAAAGTGAGGTGAACTTTTGGACTTAAAAGGGGTTTTTGAAAAGGGTTTTGTAAGGTTTTCCATGGGAAGTCCTTGTCACTTGCAGAAATGCCCGAGTTTCCTGCTTGGTCTTTGGGTATGATGCGGG
Organism: Bidens hawaiensis; assembly: GCF_021521415.1. NCBI lineage: Eukaryota > Viridiplantae > Streptophyta > Magnoliopsida > Asterales > Asteraceae > Bidens > Bidens hawaiensis. The sequence continues at coordinate 310,534 of NW_027491517.1, forward strand.
TAGGTCTGTAACCTCCTCGCAAGTCAGGAGCATTGAGTCCCAGTTGTGTGGATTCTCCATGAGGTTTTGGTAGTTTTGAACATAGTGATCAATTATGTTAAAACCACCAATTCCATCCTGGAGCTTTAAACAACGTAGTTCTCGACGTTCCCGCTATGCGGGGATGTTATTTCCTTTTCCGCAAGCATTGCCCAGAAGATCCTTCTTGGTTTCAATTCCCAGCGGAGCGCTAGGTATGTGAAGGGTTTTGCCTTAACACTGTACCTGCGCTCGTCTTACGGTTACTTTACTTCCAAGGTATTCCTGGCGTCAATTCCCTGCGGGTGCTAGGTATGTGAAGGGTTTTGCCTTTACACTGTACCCGCACCTGTCTTATAGTTACTTGGTTGCCGAGGTACTTGGCTTCAATTCCCTGCGGGTGCTAGGTATGTGAAGGGTTTTGCCTTAACACTGTACCCGCATCCGTCTTATGGTTACTTGTTCGCCAAGGTTTTCTTGGCTTCAATTCCCTGCGGGTGCTAGGTATGTGAAGGGTTTTGCCTTTACACTGTACCCGCATCCGTCTTATGGTTACTTGTTCGCCAAGGTTTTCTTGGCTTCAATTCCCTGCGGGTGCTAGGTATGTGAAGGGTTTTGCCTTAACACTGTACCCGCATCCGTCTTATGGTTACTTGTTTGCCAAGGTAAGGGGGTATTTTCCCGCTTCTTTTTAAATTTTGAATTTTGAAATTCGAAAGGTTGGTGGAAAGATAGGAACAGTCCAAACCTCTGAAACGTCGCGCGACGGTTTCTTATGACTGTCAGGACGTGCAGGAAGTTATGGTGACGTGACATTATATGGTCATTCCAGACGCTTTTTCAGGCGCGTGGGCGCGATTTTTCGGGCGCGTGGCCGCGAAATTACTGGCACACGTCCTGTCAACAGCTGTTGCCAGTCTGCTTTTTGCCACGTGTCATAGTTTCATTGCACCTTCGATTTCTCTCTCCTTCGCATTAAATTCACCGCATTAATTGCGATTAGTATATAAAGGGGGAGAGGGTTATTTGCAATTCACACTTTTCACTTTCATCTCTTCTTCTCAAGTAATTTCCGGTGAATTTTTCTGTTCAGTAAAGCATTACCCTGAAATCTCTTTTCATCTTTCTTCCACTATGCCTTCTCATGATGCTGATGACCAGAAGACTGCTGGCGAATGCCAGTGCTCTCTTCCTGTCGATCTGTACCAGTATATCGTCAGGAAGTTCATGCTCGAGTCTCTCGAGCCTGAGTTTCCTGAACCCCACCATACTGTGTACGATGCCCCTAGTGGCAAGATCGGGGTTTATGCCGCATTCTTTGTCTACGGAAACCTTAGGTTTCCGTTGACAAAGTTTGTGTACCGTGTTCTGGAGAGGCACGGTGTGCACCTGACAGAGGTGCACCCCATGGCCATTGCCAAGGTCCGGCACTTTGAGTGGGTGTGCCGGATACTGGGCCTTGAGCCCCTCGTAGACCGTCTGATGACCTTCTACACTTGGAGGTGCATCCAGGGGTGGTACACTCTTACAACCCGTATCAAGGGTTTAAAGATTTGTACCACCGAGCGGAGTCTTCGCTCGTGGAGAAGAGAGTTCTTCTTCATATCCGCTCGCGCCATCCCCATCGCCATGAAGTTCAAGAATGGCCAGGCGCTTCCGAACCTTCCCGCCCTCAACTACGAGGAGGCGGAATGGTTCTCGAAGATATCCCGGGTCCATTCCCCGGTTTTCCGTTTTCCGGAGTCGGCGATGGTGATGCTGGGGATGAGCCGGGTGTGGAAGGCGGCGAATGCGGATAAGGTTCCGATCGTCCTTGAATATGGTTCGAACTCTGTCCCTTATGGTACGTCTTGTTTCATTTTGCTGACTTCGATTTTTTCTAACTTTCTTGTTGATTTCAGAGGGGAACGATCTTCAGTCGCTCCTGAACCCGCGGGAGGAAGATGGTCCCGCGCGGATGGGTACTCGTGCTCTGGACGAGAACGAGTTGCCCATCTTAGAGCAGACCGCGGGTCGGTTCGTGGAGGTTTACCCGCCAGGCCAAGAGATCCTGAGCCACCGACGGCCAGGTAAGCCTATCTTCTACCCTGAACCTCTCAATGCTGTGCCTGCTGCTGGAGTTGACATTTCTTCTTCTGAGGAATCCGCAGAAGGTCCTCCACTGGTGCGGAAGAAAAAGGCTGCCGTCGGGAAAGGCAAGGAGAAGGTGGCCTCTACGGCCGACCCGGTAGTCCTATCTGACTCGGAGTCAGATAGTGCAGAGGTGGCGGGGGAGCCCGGTGGTGAGGAGACCACCGCTCCGTAGGCTGTAGCGACGACGACGGTTACCGGTGTCAAGAGGCCGGCTCCATCGGGTTCGCCCCCGCTCGTCCGTACGTTCAAGCTCAAGAAACCCCGTAAGTGCCCCCATAATTTTTGTCTAGATTTGTTGTTTCAAATAAATTTTTCTAACACTTTTGCTTGTGCAGGTGTGGATGTTGACGCATTCCAGGGTGGAGTTGGAGCAAGTATTCCTCCGCCAATGAGGGAAGGCTCGGTCAGCCTTCCCGAGGCGTCGACCCAGGCGTCTGCGCCTGCTTCCGTTGGTTCCAGCCTTCCTAAGGCTGTTCCAGCTGAGAAGGTGTCTCCGCCGGCCGTGAGTGCAATTTTTACAGCATCTTTCACGGAGCCGGCGGTTACTGTTGCTGAGGAGGCGACGCCAACAATGGCTACCACAGCGGCTGCCACTATACCTGCGCCACCGGCACCGACGGCCGGACCATCAGGTACGCGCCGGGCTTCCCGCCGATCTATGCCACCTTCCCGTCTGCCTGACCTGTTGGATGGATTTCCTTTAGGTTCAGGTGATGGGTTTGGCGGCTATCGGCCTGTTATTGACCCTACAGGTACGTAGGGTTCTTTTTCCTTTGTATATTTTTGTCATCTTTTCCTAACTGCCTTTGTTTCTTTTGCAGTGTCGGATTCCAATGAAGTGTATGTTCCAAGATGGAACATACGCCGAGGAACAACCCTTCGCACCCCTGTGGAGTGCGTGGATTGGGCTCGCCACGCTGCTCCTCATGGTGCGTTGGGGAAGCCATGGCTAGCTACCAGGAGGGTAGGCTAACCAATGAGCTTCGGGTTCTCCAGGCCCGGACGCAGCCCCGCGTCGAGCTGCTTTGTCGTGAAAACGACAAGTTAAAAGCAGCTCGCGCCAAAGATGTATCTGAAGCGCGGGCTCTTCGGGAGGAGAACCGGCAGTTGGCCGCTGCCGCAGCCGAGAAGGAGAAGGCATTCAAGGCCCTCGAGGTTGAAGTCCAGGCGCGACTCGAGGCCCGCTCCAAGGCTGCCCAAGCTGTGAATGAACAGCTTCGGCTGGCCAAGGAGACTGCGCGAAACTCAACTGAGAGGGCTGCCAAGGCTGAAGCTGTTGCTGAGCCGCTTCGCGAAGAGAATGAGCAGCTTCAATGCAAATTAAAGGCTCTTCAGCATGCTCATGACGCCTTGGCAATGGAAGATGCCAAGAAGCTGCAGGAGATCCTTGACCAGAGGGGGGTGCTTGACCGCACTGAAAGGAAACTCAAAAGCGTCGAAGAGGCTGCCGCCAAGGAAGTTCAACTTGCCAACCTTGATAAGAGCGGAGCCGAACGTGCTTACAAAGAAAGTCAAGCTACCCTCCAATGGCTGCTTCGAGAAGCGTTGCCTCAGGTATCTTTAACTTTTTCTTTACGCTTTCTGCTCGTAATTAGAAAATGTTCTAACTTGTATTCTCTTGTAGGTTGTGCGTCGGGTCCTTTCGGAGACCTCTTATGACGATGCGATGAGCACAGCCCTCAACGCTTCTCATGAGGATGGGGAGAAGACTGGCTTCCTGCTTGGTCTAGGGTTTGCTGAGAGAGGCTTTCCGCCCTCCAACTTCCCTTTATTCAATGTTAATACTGAAGCTGCTTATGACCAAGCTGTGAACCAGTACGCTGCCTTCCCGCATCCAGTGGTGGAGAAGGTGAACGAAGCTGCTGCTGCTGATGATGGGCTAAACATCCTTAAGGCTTTCCTTGGGCAGCCGCGCTCTGACGGTGCTGGTCCAAGCGGAGGTGGCCCTGAAGCCTGATCCTGAAGATCCCTTCCCACTGCTAGGATAGACTTAGCTTTGTATAGGTTTCTTTTAGGCGGGTAGTTACCCGGCCACTGTTGTAATATATCATTGAAATATACGATTGTTATTCCTTTCATTGGATTCTTTGCTTTATAAACTTATGACTTGCATACTTAGTTTAAAATAGCAATTTTCCAAGTGTTTAGAATAAGAACCTTCGAACGTGGTTGATAGTGGGTTAAAGTTTCGCTTCCTCCTTCGTGATTGTGCGGGTAGAACCGTCACTTGCACTTGGTAGGATGGCTAAACTTTTACCCATACCTGACCTGCGTGTAGGTTTTTCTTACCTTTTTAAGAATTTTGTTTTGAACCGTTCGACGCGCGGCTGTCGATAGGTTAGTGTTCATCTTCCTTTCATGATTCGTGCGGATAGACCGGCACTTTCATTTAATGGAATAATTGAACTCCTTCAACTGACCTGCGTGAAGGTTTGCCACGTTATTGGGTTCGTGCGGGTAAGACCGCCTTCCCATGCAACGACTTCACGTAATGTGAATGCCGTCACCAGTGTTGGATAGTTTTAACCGTTCGACGCGCGGTTGTTGATAGGTTAGTGTTCATCTTCCTTTCATGATTCGTGCGGATAGACCGGCACTTTCATTTAATGGAATAATTGAACTCCTTCAACTGACCTGCGTGAAGGTTTGCCTGTTGAGGATAAGTTAACCTTTGAACGTGGCTGATAATAGATGTGAAGTTTTGCTTCCTCTTTCGTGATTGTGCGGGTAGACCCGTCACTTGCACTTAGTAGGATGGCATAACTTTACCCATATCTGACCTGCGTATAGGTTTACCTTTTCCTCTTAAGAATTTTGAACTGTCCCACGCGCGGTTGTTGATAGGTTGGTGCAGTTCCCTCGAATGATTCATGCGGATAGGCCAGCACTTTCATATGGTAACTTTTTTCTCCTTCAACTGACCTGCGTGAAGGTTTATCATGCTTTTTGGGTTCGTGCGGGTAGGACCGCCTTCCCATGCAATGACGTTTTTTGTAATTATGCGGTGAAAACCGGCATATTAGTGTGTACAAAAGTATAAATGTAAATCATCAGCTTCGACGTTTGAAAGAGAATCATTTCCATTAGAAGTGGCTCTTGGCCTTTTCTGTACAAATTGGAATTGATTACATGCAAACTGTGTAATTGAACTCCCTTCCATGTTGGGACAGGAGTGCCATCGAGCCGACACGCACCTGTTTCGGGATCTCGTTCTTTATGCAGCATGTAGTCTCCATATTGAAGCTGATTTTTTATTCATGTTTACCCCAGCCATGGTTCCACACGCACCTGCCTGCTTAGCTTTTATTTCGCCACGAGGTGTGCGAGCGTCCCATCTCTGACGAATGTTTCGACCATGTCTTTTACGTCTATGCATTCTTCAGTGTTGTGGCCTTTTGTTCTGTGATAGTCACAGTACTTGCTCCGATCAGCATCGTGACGATGTCGGATTACTGGAGGCTTTGGCCATGGGAGCTCTTCAGTAGCAAATATGTCAGTGACGCTTTTGGTAAGTGGCGTCCATCTGGAGTTCCGGTGCAGCTTTACATTATCCCTTTCACCCAATCGATGCTGTAAGCCGGATGAGGTGTCAAAGTTTACCCTTGACTGCCAAATGCCTTGCTTCCGTTTTTTGTTCAATCGGGCGGTGAGGATGTTGTCCTCTCTCGTCCTCTGGGTGTACAGGTTTGTGCTCTGCGGAAGGTCTCTACCCAGTTGCTTCTCCGTTTCCGCATAGCGTTTAGCTGCTGTCATGATGCCATCCCATGTGGATGGCATTCCATCTTTACCCGTTAGGGTGCGGATAAGCTCTGGGTCCTGCGCGCCCTGGATGAAGGCTGCGCGAACAAGATCCTCGCTGATATTGCCCAAACTTAACTTCTTTGAGTTGAAGCGAGTGATGAAGTTTGGTAGAGATTCATCTTCTTCCCGTATGCATTTGAGGATTGTCCATTGCTCCTCGGTATACTTTCGCTGCTGGCTGAAGTGTTGGCTAAACTTCTGCTGGAAGTCTGCCCAGTCGTAAATGTGGTTAACCGGTAAACGATCAAACCAAACCCTAGCAGCCCCCACCAGCGTCATTTGAAACATGTAACACCACGTGGGTTCCGTCCAGTTGCTGACGGTTGCCCCTGCTATGAACCTGTTCAAATGGTCGTCTGGGTCGGACATACCATCATAAGTGCCTATGTTGGGCATTTGTTTGGCACTTTTTGGGGCAATTGCTTCCGCAATGTCCCTTGCAAATTTGGACGTTCCCGCATTTGCAACGTTCGGTCTGTACGTGTTGGAGAAGTCTCGTGGACTTCCACCTGTGCTTTTTGGTTTGAAGGCTTGTCCAAAATGCCTTCTCGGTTGGGAATCCGTTTCCTTACGCTTCCCTTTTGCCCTATGGCGAGGGTTCGCGTCGGAGTCGGATTCCTCCGAGTCATTGTCCAAGTATTCTTCGAATTCGTCGGCCTGTTGGACGGAACGCAAGCGTTCGTCCAACTCAGCTTGGAATTCCTTTTGTCGTGCCTCCGCCCATGCCTTAACTTCCTCGAGAGTTTGGCGGGGGAGTCTTGTTCGTTTTTTAAACTGGGTATCGGTGAATCCCAGTGGGCGATTATTTACTGCACTTGCCCCAGCTTGGGTAACTGGGGTAGTGTTCGTAAAATTTACTTCACTTGCCCCGGCTTGGGTAACCGGGGTAGTGTTTGTAAAAACTGTGTTGCCGGTATTCCCTCCAGTAGCTGGGGTTGTGGTTACCGGAGTCTCTTTAACCATCTTTCTAGAAGTTTGAAAAAACTGGAGAAAAATGAAGTTCTAGCTTTATGCACGGATGGCGCCAATGAAGAAACACCAGTCGAACCCCGACCGATTACTGGTAACCTAGGGGTTGGAGAGCTGTTTCCCACGAGGGGTTAGACCCTTGGAAGATGGTTCTTCTGATAACCTGCAAAACAGACACCGTGAGCTCGTCACTGAGAAGGGGGGGGTTCCTCCTTGTGACCACCCTCCGGCGTGAGAATCAGACTAGATTGCTCTTTAAATATAAAAGTATATTAAGAGATTGCTAGAGCAGATATCAGGTATATATGATGATAATATGATAAGATGAGATGGTCATACCATTTGGGGTATTTATAGCCGAAGGTAGGTTTCCAAGGGGTTTAGCCGGCCCAACACGCTACCAACTGTAACCTATGCACGTGCCCTGCCTGTGAGTGGTGGATAGGTAGCGGCTGACACAGAGCAGGCGTGTCGTGCACTCTTCCTCTTCTGCCAACAACAGGCTAGGCACGTGGTATGGCAGGAGTTGGTGGGTAGGCGGCGGCTATTGGTCACAGTGCTGTGGCGTGCTGTCTGCCATGCTGCTGTCAGTGAGCTGTCGCATTCTTGGTCAGATCTTTTGTCTGTACCTCGTCAGGTATCACACAAAAGATCCTCCATCATACGGACTGGCTCATTTAGGCGGGAGTTTTCCCCCTCCCGCCTTTGCTCATTCCTTCAGGTGACACTGGGGAGAGTTAAGTGCCTAGTGCGTGTAGCCATGCTACGCGGGTGGCCTTCACTCATGGCTTGTATCCGAGGCTGCGGGAACAGGCGGAGTCCTTCACCATGGGAGGCATTTCCTGCGGGACCAGCTTGCATACTGCGCGTAAGGACGTCACTTCTCTGAGCATGGTTGGTCCTGCGGATCCAGTTGGTCTCTGCGCAGACGTCCCTGTTTAAGGTGAGTCTTGCGGGTCCAACTGGGCTCTGCTGGGACCTACCTCTTCATTATGGATACCTATTTAAAAAAGAAAATGTTTTTTTATTAGTTTTTTAAAACAACGATAAAGGATTTATCCAAAATAATAGAATTTATGTAGTTAAGTACATATCAACGAAACTAAGGATATTTTGGTAATGTTGATGAATTTTATGAAGTCCGGTAATGTCTAGACGTCTAGTTGTCGGTAGTAGTAGTAATTGGTGAAGGATGAATTAAAATTAATAAAAAGAAAGAGACATGTAGCTTTTCACGTAACTATACTACATTGATTTCGTGTATTAATTACGCAACTCCCACTCTTTTATGTTTACTTGCTAATAAACATTATTATCTTTTTTTAGCCCGCCACCCGGATACAACTAATGACAAAAGGATCACTCACGTCGGTCATCGCAGATAACAATGGTGACATGGCTTGCCACCAAAAAGCCCACTGTGATAAAACCATTGGTTCAGGGCCTCAAGCACGACATTTTGTCACGAACAAGACTCGAATCAATAACATCTCCGAAGTATCTCGAGAGTTGTTAGATAAAACCTTGTTTCAAATCAATTAAGCTGTAAATGAGATGGCTCGGGTCCGGTCAGTTTTATTTGCAAACAATCATAATTCAAACCTGACCATGGCTTAACTTGTTTAGATTGTTAACTCAAATTTTATTATTGTACTGATTTGATAACACGGTGAATTAGGGTTATTCAAATAGCTCAAAGCTTTATTTTATATTATGTTAAAACTTTATTTTATTTTAGTAACGAATTTGGTGAGTTAGGGTTATTCAAATAGCTCAAAGCTTACTTGAAATCAACTCAATTGTAAATGAGTTGAGTCAACTCGACTCGGTTTGTTACAGTTTGAGCCCAAAAAATAACATAAGAAGGAGATTCAGTGCCTCAAGCACACCAACGCCGATCCGAAGTATCTCAAATTGAGTGTTTTACTAAGGCTTTCTACTATTTGGAGAATTCATCGTGCTTTCATACACTAAATCCCATCATTTTTATAACAATAATGCATAGCTAAACAACACATCACCACAACCTGGTGTAGGGTTTGTTTTAAGTATTTGTGTGCAACTTTGTCGCATGAACTTTTTTAAGCGAGACATGTTTCGTTTAACCTTTTGGTTTTGTATTATTTTATTTTCACTTTCCTTAATATTGTTTCGTTTTTGTATATTTTAAGCTGATCATAGATGTTAGTATAAAATAGTTATATGATCGCTAGTAACTATATGATACTCGTAGACACAAGACTTTACTTATTCTGTATATGAAGATTTTTTTTTACACTGATCTACGACAATCTTCAATTGTGATGAGTGTGGAAAATGTATCACATAAATATAAAGATAAAAAAAAATTATAAATATAAAATTGAGTATGCACAAATCTACATCACAAAGGTACGAAGCTAAAGAAAAATATAAAAATAGAATAACATCTCACTTGTACAATATTCATATGATAGTTGACACTAAACGAAAAATAAATAAACGTCAAGCTTTATGAACTTCATGTTTAAAAGTTTTCAACAAAGCAACTTTAGCCCTGTAAATTATCTTTTAGAAAGAAACATGGCAAAAAGCGATATCAAATAAAATAAAAAAAATGCATGATATTTTGTATGATATTCTAGTGAAAAAGTTACATATATATATTAATATTATTGAATTAAATTATTTAAATGTAAAATAAAACTTATAATATAAAAAAAAAAGAAAATTAATAGATGATGAAGCATGGATTCTTCAATGGAGACGAGACCTAGGTTCGATCTCCACATACAATACTTTGAGAGGGTATGCGAGACTTAATGAAGGAAGACCGAGAAATTTGTGATCTTCGGCTCGATCCTGAAGACGTCTAGGTTTTACTAACAGTGGGCTTTCAAACGGATGAATTTTCTTTGAAACTGGAGAAAACTTGTACGGCTGAGTTAGGCCAGCTGACAATAGCATTTTTGCCATTTGGTCACCTCGTATAAAATACCTAGACAATTCTGGGTATTTTTTTGTTGATTAAAAAGAAAAATAGATGATGAAGCATGAAGGAACACATGCATGAGTGTCTCTTGTTAACCTTTTCTTTATTTATTTACTCAAACCCACCTTCTATTATACCCCACGCTGCACTCTTATATCCTATGCAATACAACAATTACGAATCTATTTTCAATGAATGAAATCAGAAAATTCCCCATGTTTATCTCATTTTACATGCACTCATGCATTTAGAGTTAAGAGACATATATACATCACAATTCACAAGAATAAAACCATCATAACTTTTATGATTGTATCTCATGCTATAAAGGTGCACAATGTGTAGTTATAACTTCTACCACATGATATAGAAGTCGTACACTAATTGATATAAAATAAAGTGACCTTACGCCTGGTACAAAAATAATGTATTCGGTCAGGTCTGTTACGAGCTTTGCTTCGAGTACCAGAGTTTCTTCTGGCAAATTAGAACATTCTCAGTTTCAGTATTATATTCGGTGGCTTCTTTAAAACAATCCCATTTCATTCCTTTCGCTATTGTAACGACGGCTTCTACAAAATTGCTCGATTCCCTAATGATCGCATACCCGTTTGGTCTTAATATCCGATCCATTTCCAATAACACGTATTTCATATCACATCTAGACAAAATAGTCATTGTCAAAGCATCAAGCCAGTTAGTATAAGAGTGACGGTTAAAAGGAAAAATAAAATAAAATAGAATAACCCATGCATAGACCATAGTTAAGAAGAAGAGGGCCGGCTGCCGACAAAGATCCAATAAGTCAATAACAACATTTGTCATAAAAAGTCAACTAAATATGTTTGACCTAAAGCAGCCTTGATAAAGAACAAAGTAATATAATTGCTTACCTATGACTTTCACTTGTGAAGAGTCCGTCTGCATGAAGGAGATCATACGTTCGAGGATAAGTTGAAAATGCTTCACACCTAAAAAAAAAAAGAAAAGATAAAAACAGGTAGTTTAGTCAAATTTAGTTGGGGTTTGTTAGATTTCTAATTGTTTTACAAGTGAACACAAATTTATTTTAGACTACGCTTAAAATTAGCATGAAATTTATTTACTCGGTGTTTGCTTATAACAATTATGTATTTATAATTTACCATGTTGATCAGTTGTTCACGTTAGTAATCGAAAACATGAATGATATGATAAACCTATAACTATATGTGTACCCGTTACAACATATGAGTATGATCCAGACGACATGATTAATTGTCAGCTTAGTCGACTTTCCCTTTAAGATGTATGCTAATGATGAGGATTATGGTTTTGTAAAAAACGAATTAGGAGAGAGAGGGAGGCACACGAATTTTATGATGTGTGCTTTGGTTATCTTGTGATGTTAATTATTCTCTCCATATATATACGTCCAATGAGAAACCCTTTATTAGCAAGTAAGGGTAATATGATCCATCAACAATTATCAAGATAATATATTATAAGATATATAATTTAATTATTTTGATCTTATGATAATATAAATGATAATGATGATCATATAAATAAATATATAAAATACATTTATTCTTGCATACCAATCAAGGAAAGTGCCGATGAGACCCCTATCGAAGATCACTGGAAGTGTATTGGGAGCATATGAAGAGACAACGTTCATGACCCAAAGTGGATCCTCGATTAAAGCTGTAGCAAAACCACCATAAATCGTATTCATATCCATCACATTTCTGATTTTATCGGTTCCCAGAATCGGAAGCAACTTCTTGTAATGTTTCACTCTGCGTTTCCACTTGTGATCCTCGTGCTTGAATGCACCTTTACCGTTTCCACAAATATCGTTAACCCGTTCTGGAGCTACTTGCAATCTTTCGGGCCATTTTGCAATTGATTCCAAGCTCGATCTCTTGTATTTTGGGTCGGGAACATGTACACAAGGCCTCAAGGGGGTGTACCATCCTGAATCGGGCTCGATACTATCATCACATATTGGCGGGTAGTTGTCAGGAGGGGTTAGACCCTGAGAAGATGGTTCTTCTGAGGTGTTGGCTAAACTTTCTTTGCTGGCTGAAGTGTTAGCTAAACTTCTGAAGTGTTGGCTAAACTTCTGTTGGAAGTCAGCCCAGTCGTAGATGTGGTTGACCGGTAGACGATCGAACCACGCTCTAGCAGCCCCGACCAGTGTCATTTGGAACATGTAACACCATGTAGGTTCCGTCCAACTACTGACGGTTGCCCCCGCTATGAATCTGTTCAAATGATCATCTGGGTCGGATATACCATCATATGTGCCTATGCTGGACATTTGTTTGGCACTTTTTGGGGCGATTGCTTCTGCAATGTCCCTTGCAAATTTGGACGTTCCCGCATTTGCAACGTTTGGTCTGAATGTTTTGGAGAAGTCTCGTGGACTTCCACTTGTGCTTTTTGGTTTGAAGGCTTGTCCAAAATGCCTTCTCAGTTGGGAATCCGTTTCCTTACGCTTCCCTTTTGCCCTATGGCGAGGGTTCGCGTCGGAGTCGGATTCCTCCGAGTCATCCAAGTATTCAAATTCGTCAGCCTGTTGGACGGAGCGCAAGCGTTCGTCCAACTCGGCTTGGAATTCCCTCTGACGTTCCTCCGCCCATGCCTTAACTTCATCGAGTGTTTGGCGGGGGATCTTGTTCGTTTTTCAAACTGGGTATCGGTGAATCCCAGTGGGCGATCATTTACTGCACTTGCCCCAGCTTGGGTAGCTGGGGTAGTGTTCGTAAAGTTTACTTCACTTGCCCCGGCTTGGGTAGCCGGGGTAGTGTTTGTAAAAACTGTGTTGCCAGTATTCCCCCCAGTAGCTGGGGTTGTGGTTACCGGAGTTTCTTTAACCATTTTGGAAGTTTGAAAAAACTGGAGAAGAATAAAGTTCTAGCTTTATGCACGGATGGCGCCAATGAAGAAACACTAACCGGACCCCGGGCAGATTACAGGTAACCTGGGGGTTAGATAGATGTTTCCCACGAGGGGTTAGACCCTGAGAAGATGGTTCTTCTGATAACCTGCAAAACAGACACCGTGAGCTTGTCACTGAGAAGGGGGGGTTCCTCCTTGTGACCACCCTCCGGCGTGAGAATTAGACTAGATTGCTCTTTAAATATAAATGTATATTAAGAGATTGCTAGAGCAGATATCAGGTATAATATGATGATATGAGATAAGATATGATAAGATGAGATGATCATACCATTTGTGGTATTTATAGCCGAAGGTAGGTTTTCAAGGAGGTGTGGCCGGCTGCAACAGTGTTCCTGTTCAACCAACAGTAGCCTACGCACGTGCCCTGCTGGTAGTTGGTGGGTAGGCAGCGGCTGATAATGACCAGGCCTGCTGTATACCATTCCTTTTCCACCAACTGCCGGCTACGCACGTGGTATGACAGGAGTTGGTGAGTAGGCAGCGGCTAATAGTGACACAGGTGAGGAGCATGCTGCTCGCCATATTGTTGTCAATAAGCTGTCGTATCTTTAGTCAGATCTTTTTCCCATACCTCGTCAGGTACAGTACAGAAGATCTTCCCGTATCGTACGGACTGGCTTATTTGGGCGGGAGTATTCCCCCTCCCGCCCTTGTGCGGGATTGTTCCCGGCTTCGCTCATTCCTTCAGGTGACACTGAGTGATTGAGAGCTAAGTGCCTTGTGCGTGTAGCCTTGCTGCGCGGGTGGCCTTCCCTGATGGCTTGTATCCGAGGCTGCGGGGACAGGCGGAGTCCTTCACCATCGGGAGGCATTTCCTGCGGGACCATCTTGCGTACTGCGCGTAAGGACGTCACGTCTCTGAGCATGGTTGGTCCTGCGGATCCAGTTGGTTTCTGCGCAGACGTCCCTCTTCAAGGTGAGTCTTGCGGGTTCAACTGGGCTCTGCTGGGACCTACCTCTTCAGGAGTATTGAGTTGTTTGTAGCAGTTGTTGTTTGTGGATTTTTGCCACACTGCAATATCGTCTTTCTTGTTGTATAACTTAAAGCACATTGAAGATAGAAGCTCTTGTAATTTTTGGTGCTCGGTTTTTTGTTCTTCGACTGTTGTGTTCCAACCTCTCCAATGTTTCTCGTAATTTATAGGCGGGTCTGATAAGACCCAAAAGCCTCCAGGACGGAGGATTTTGTGAACTTCAAGAAGATAAATTCCACCTGAATGTCACTGGCGTATTTTATAAAACAATTGGAGTGCATCATATAAAACAACATCGATGTGTCAAAAGTTTAAAAAAGTACCGAACTCTGTCCATGGGATCAAGCATCTGGAGCAATGGGCCATGTCAAATGAACTAGAAGGGAATGGGAGACGATGAGTTGATAGGATTCCAAGAATGGCAGGAATCCCGCGTTCTAAGGCAAACTGGACCTGTGCCTCGTGGTTATCTCTAGGAGCTAGAGAAACTGTAAGAATCTCACGATCAAGCAAGTCACCTCCCCAGCTAGCAACCTGGAGATAAAGTGTTGTTCATTGTAACTCTTTGTTTTGCCGGTTTCAACTATAAATATGTGACTCGACCGAATTAAAATTTGAACATCAAATTAAGAAGTGCTCGAAAATTTTAAAAAGGAAAAAAAAAATCATGGACCTGCCATGATTTTGAAGTAAAGGAAGCAAATACACAAAACTCACCCCACAACCGGTATCAATGGCGGTACAAACAGTCCCATCTTTCATTCCAGGAATCAAGTTTTGCATTAGATCAACATAAGCACCAACACCGTCAGGAAACATAGTACCGCCACCGGGGAAATAAAACTTTTCCCCTTCTTTCCTTAACCAATGCTGGTTAGATTTTTGTTTGTTAATCCAATCATATGGGACATTCCTAAAGTTTATTTAAACAAAAGTTTATGAAGATGAATAAATTGTGATCAAAGTTTAATCTAAATGACTATAAACATTAACAAAGATGGAATCTTTACCTATACCAACATTCATTTTTGCTTGTTGGCCATTTGATGGACTCCTTGTAGCCATCGGGTGGAGGTACTAGACACTCTTTCCTGTCAAAAGGCGGTGGACAATGGCGCTCCATATATGTAAGTCTTTGTTTTCCGTATTTCTTCCATCTCTACTTACCCAAATCATAAATCAAATGTGGTTAAGCAAACAAGTATTTTCATAAAGCATATAAATTTAATTCATATAGAGATATGATGGACAATTTGGATAGTGATTTCAAATAAATCTAACCCTATCAAATATAAAAGTTCAGCATAAAATGCAATATGTAACATAAGTCAAATAAATAGTAATTAAAAGGGTAAACATGTAAGTAAACAAATATTGGCTAAAAAGTAATCAAATGGATTAAAATTCTATAAGCAAACTAGCTTTAACATGTTATCAATCCATTTATCTTGTCACCCTACACACACAATACCTTAGGATCTGTGCAAGGTGTGTAGTCTTGTAAATCAGCACTGCATTGTAGGAATGAAATATATTTCACTTGGACCGAAGTAGAAATGGTTCTTTTTAGAGATTCAGTTGATTTCACATATTCCATAATGACAAATCTATTCTTTTCAGAACAAAAAATGCTACCAAGATAGAATGAAAGCCCGCACAACACAATAAGTGTTATTCCCACTTGCACCATCTTTGAATTTTTATCACTTAATCTTTACGAACTCATTATTTTTCAACATCATTTTCTCTTCCTGTTTACAAAATCTGTAAAAAGTAAAGTGAAAAATCAAATGACTTTTGGTATTGAAATTTGATAATAAATTTGAGTCAAAAGTGACGGTGACAAAATACAAATATACTTATTACACTAATGGGTGTTATTGGTCTTATAATTTACAATAATTCAAATATTTAATAAAATGCAATATAATCTGTATTGATAACATATTTAACCTTCTATAGAAATAATATGTACACTAATGATTGAGTTCTATTTTTAATTAGTATTCTACCTATTTTGTTTTATTGCTCTTTTATTATATCTTTAATATAGTAATAAGTTTATTAACTATTAATAAGTTTTTAAAATAAGTTAATATCATTAATAAGTTTTTAAAATAAGATAATGTGCCATATAAAATATTTAGCTCATTTTAAACATCTTGACAAGATCTTTAGGTTAAAATCAATTTGAGTTTGGTAATAACTACAAATCCTAAGTTATTTGTAGAGAGTGTATAGTTTATGTGTCCATGTTTCATTTTATTAAAAGTTAAAAAAAAATCGAGCCCAACTTTCAGGAATAAAGTCATCTTAGTATTAACAAATGTTGAGTGGGACTGAGTTTGTTGTAGCTCAATTTCCTGCCCCCCTAAGCGCCAAGCGTCAATGTTGTGTTCAAGTGCGAAAGTTGAATATCGGGGTGTTGCCAAAGCCAGTTGGCTCCACAATTTATTGCTCGAATTACATTTGCCCAATTGGCGTGCCACAATTGTATATTGCGACAACATCTCTGTTGTTTATCTTTTCAACAACCCAATTCAACACCAAGTCACCAACGCACCAAACATGTGGAAATTGTATTCATTTTATTCTTGAAACATTCCAGTATGCTAATATTTTTACCAAGGGACTTACAAGACAATTATTTGAAGAGTTTCGTACAAATTTGACTGTCCGCAAAACTCCCTATTTAACTGCAACGGCAAAGCAATATTTGATGTATATTGTATCTAGGGAAAGTCCAATATTCTCCATAGTTATAGGATTGAGGTTGTTCTATATATTGAGATGCATGTTGTAAGTTTGTAACTATCATTCATTCAACATGATTCTATGCCCACTAAACCATCTCAGTTTTTGCTATGATTCTTTAATTATAAAAAAGAACCAACACTAAGTTGGAAATTGATATTTTTTTAACTCAAAAGCTAAATGCTTTTTTCAATATTCATAACTGCTAACAACAGAAAAAACAGAGGTGGAGTAAGTACCTGGCAAATTGAATACAAATCCAAAGAAAATGGGTGTCAGATCAGTGAACCGTACGCAAACACAAGCATTCAGTGATTTTAGGAACATAATCCAAGAAAATTGATGATTATGGTGGTCTGGTATACGTAGATACATCCATAATATATATTTTTTTATTGATTTCCCATTTGTGTTATATTTTACTTATGGACCATATGTGAAGATTCTATAGAAGATAAGGGTGTAAGGATGCTTACAAGTTTATTAAGAGAAAACAATACAAAGTTGAATAAATTTAGATTTGTTGTATTATTCATGTATTTATTATTTATTTGAAGTTATGTCATTTAAATCAATTTTGGATTTTTTTTGCTTGATGTGTATATCTTGTTTTTTTATGCATAATTGACATTTGGTATAAAGCACACAATATAGATGCTAAAAATATCTCAAGTTAATGTCACAAAGTAACAACTTTGTTTGTATGTCTTGTCACATGGACTCATACTTTTTTTTTAATTCATAAAATGATACTTCGTAGTTATTATAAACCGGCTACCTGTCAAATTACAGAAAACGTTAAATTCAAGGAATATCTCCATTTCATAAACATTTTAAGCATTAAAATTTTCTTAATACTGAAATGATAAATTCTAATTCCTCTGCAATCATGTTATTATCTTTCACAGCGTCTAATCATATTCTCAGCTTGTAGCTCTAAAACTTGAAATCAAATTAATTTTGAGCATTGAACGAATTTCTAAATCAAACGATTCTTTACGAACAAAACTTTAAATCGGATATCTAAAAAAAAGAGTGATTATAACTAGGTATATCACAAAATCCTCCATATTAAGAACAAATTTTTAATTTAAATTCTACATGTTTTACCAAGGATAAGTGATATGAATACGCTAGTACGATACATTCAATTCGATTCTTGTGTTTTGAACCAGTAATATATAGTTAGTATTGTTGCTACAACAAAGATAAGACCAATGATAGTGAATGGACTGGTTAGGCCAACAAGCTTCAAGGGTTCAGGTTAACCTAACGCAGGTCGTGGTGTCCCTCTACGGTTGCAAAACGTAGAAGGAGGTTCACTAGTTAGTTGTTTGTTGTTATAGCTCACCGAAGATCAAGAACCGTAATGTTTGGAATCGGTTTCAGGATGATGTTCTTGGTGAAGCTATGAAGTTATTGAAGTAAGAAAGAAATAAGCTAAAAGCATATTTCTCAAGGAAGAAGAGAAGATTAGGGAGATGGTGTTAACTGTCCAAATCTGTTGTTTCTTGTTTGTGACTAAGCATCTCTTATATAGGTGAAGAGATGTAAGCCTTTTAGTCCAGTTAACTAAACTAGTTAGCTTCTTGTTTGCATAGAGAGTTGACCTTTATGGGCGGGAAGGTTTGGACCGTTGGTCCATAGTTAAAATAATAATACTTTATCTGAGCATGTCCTTTGGTCAGAGGGGACAAGGATGTGAACAGTGATTTGACATCGTACTGTAGCACGTGGGTACTTGTTTACATAAGTTTGGGCGGGAAATGAAGCTTTTAACCTTTTAACCCTTTTAGCGTTAATGTGTTTCAGTCATTTTATTATTTCCTTAGGCTACCCCCGTCATCAACCCCCCAAGTCAGAGGTGTTTGAGGAGTAGGCTCAAGGGCTTCTGAATTTTGCACACATTTTGTTTATTGCTTAAAGGCTTCAAGGCTTGTAGGCTACGATGCTTTGTTCAGTTTTGGTTATTTTTTGAATTATTGATGTGACAGTTGATGTGATTGTAACTGTCAAATTGCGGTTTCCAATAACTGCTTTTTCATTAATAGTTATAAATGGATAATTATTCACTTTCTACCATATTTCTTTAACAATTTTCACCATAAACACCTTCAAGTTTCATTCAATTCATTACCAGGTTAGTTTCGATCCTTCCTTCTTCTTCAAAATTATGGTTGCCAAAAAGGATCTTTCGATCAGTTTTTCCCGATTAACCCAGGAAGATGTTGAATCGTTTTGTATTAAGTGGGGAACAGGGTTAAAGTATAAACCGATTGCTCCGCCGGTCGATTCTTCCATCGATCGTTGTCCGGCGGGTTTTATCGCTCTATATTGCCGTCATTTTGAATTTTCTAACCTCCGACACCGTTTTTCGGTTTTTGTTCTTAATGTTTTGGAGTATTATCGTATATCATTCGGCCAAATCCATCCTCTAAGGCTTGCTAGGGTGTTGCATTTTGAGGTTTTGTGTAGAGCCCTAGGTTATGACCCTTCTTTGTTGAATTTTCGCTGTTTCTTTCGCTTAGCAAAAAATGGTGATTGGTACACATTCGAGCACACTAAGGTCGATACATGTTTGGTTTCCTCGGCGGTTACAACCCTTGGTTCTTGGAAGGACCGTTTTTTCTTTGTTTCTGATTTTATCTTTCCGTTCAAGCCTGTTTGGAGACAACCCGAGGCTGTTCTCAATGAACCAGAACCAGCCGAGTCGGAGTTGAATGAGGCGTTTTTGAAATCGATTAGGGAATGTCCGTCACGTCTTCGTCCTTTCCCCGAACACCTTCTTGTGTTGTTAGGAATTAGCAAATTTTGGGATAAGCCTAATCGGGATCCTGTGCTTATGAGAGATAATAAGGGTATGCATTTGTTTGTCCCGTATTTGCTTTGTTTCGTTGGTACGTTTGCTAATTATTTTTCTTTGTGTTTTGTAGTTATGTCTGCCTTAGACTTTTTGAAAAGCGATGACACTTTGGATGTTGGGTTTACTGATGCTGCTGCTGTTATTGGGGAGGATTCGGTTGTTCGAGGGAAAGAGGGTCGATTTGAGGATGCTGAGTATGCTGGGTAGGGCCGTCCAAACCGCTCGTCGCTCGAACTCGCTCGGCGCTCGCTCGAAAATTGCTCGTCATTTCTTCGCACGATTTTAAACAAGCCGCTCTGCTCGGTTCGGTTTGCAAACGAGCCAAGCAACGAGCAAAGGTTCGCTCTGTTCGGTTCGGCTCGAATATTTTTAATTTATTATATATATATATATAATTATATATATTATATATAATTAATTTTATAATTATCTTCTATTTAGATCAAATGAATAATATGTACCTTACATATTTAGTCCCTTGGTTTTAAAAAGTTTTTATTTTGGTCCCTGAATAGGTAAAATTTGTTTTGATCTGTGCATATATTGTATAGGTTTTCCCAACTACTCACTCACCCACATTTAACATCTCCCAGACTCCCACTCTCCATAAACCCTATAACAGCTCCCACCCACCATCTGAAATGTGTGAAAGCCTATGGGTCTTCTTGTTTTAAATTCATTTCAAGTTCGAGTAATCCTCTCAAATCGTCATGGGTTAATGTCAATTGTTGTTACAGCAACGGTGGCACTAATTCTGGTCATGACATGTGTTCAGATTGGGTATGGAATCGGTGGAGGAAGGGAGTCAATATTTTTATGAAATCATGAATGAGCAAAACTGAGCAGAACCGAGCCGCTCGCTTGTAAACTAAGCGAGTTTGAGCAAGACTTTTCTGCTCGTTTCCATATATTCGAACCGAACCGAGCTGCTCGGTTTCAATACGAGCCGAGTTCGAGCAGATGCTCGCTCGGTTCGGCTCGGTTCGTGAACAACCCTAATGCTGGGGTTGCAAATGTTAAAGGGTTCACCAAGACCGCTGTTCCAAAATCTTCCACTCGTCGTTCCACACGTCGTTTGTTAAATTTTGTTGCCACCTCATCCTCTCATGAGCCAGTTGAGGTTAGTGATGACATTCAAGTTTCTGAAGATCAAGGTCCAACTGTGGAGGTTGAGAAGGAACAGGGGTTGGTGGTTTCTAAGAAGGGGAAATTTATTGGGAAGAAAGCTGCTATGTCTGTGGTTCAAGGGTTGGATGGCGATGATGTTTATGTGCCAGGGTGGAGTGTCAAGGTCGGGGATAGTTTCAAGGATCCCGAAGTTTGTGCTGATGCTTTAGCCCATTTTGCTCCTCCGGGGGTTCATGATACTATCTCCAAGATGGAAGGTGATTTCTTGCTGTCCAGGTTGATCTTGAACTCTTGCAACGTTTCTGCCCTTTTGGCAGAAGGTGTTACTCGGTTTCGAAAATGGATGGAGGAGTATGAGGAGTTCATGAAGACGAAGGAGAAGATGAAGGCCTCTATGGCGGCCATGAAGAAAGAAGTTGAAGGTTATTCAGAGAAGGAGAAAGTGCATGTGAAAAAGATTGAAGAGTTGTCTCGTGGCCATGCGATTGAGATGGCAGGGTTGAAGAAAGCTATGGAAGCTGACAGGGCTAGGTTGGATGCTGACCGTGAAGCCTTTGAGGTGCAGAGGAGAGCCTTCGAGATAGAGAAGTAAGGCTTGAAGGCTTCAGTTACCCAAACTTCTGATGACAACAAGTGGTTGATTGAGCATGGGCTTCAGCAGGTTGTATCTTACTTGCTTCATTCTAAAGAGTTTAACTCGGTGTTGGGCGATGTTTACACGAAGCTGCTAAGCCATAGGAAGCATTGGAGTTTTATTGCAGGCTTCCATCATCACGAAACCGGTCAGCCTATGGAGCAGTCCCCCTTGTTTAACCCTGAAGCCTACAAGCTTTTCACTGGTTCAGTTCATGCGATGGAAAGGCTCACTTACCCTTATGTGGGTGCCGTTTCGTCATGCTATGGTAAGCCTCTTTCAGTTTTGCAGGGCTTGAAACCAGCCGGCCTTGATGAGAAGGTTGCCAAAGAGGTGATTGAGACTTTGTCAAAAAAACGTTTCCGCTCCGGTGATAGTGAGGAGACTTTATCTGGGGGAAGCGACGGATCTCATGTGGCAAGCCTTGAAGGCTCGGCTGTTGCTGATGTTGTCCCACAAGTCAAGAAATCCAAGAAAGCTAAGGGTGGTAAGGCTAGCACATCTAAGCCTGTTTCTGATGTTTAAGTACTTGATTCGTAGCTTTCTTAGCACTTTTAAAACAATGTTATGTAATCTTAAACAATGTAGGTTTGGCATGGAACTCTTAAAGTTTCTGCCTTGTGGTTGTGTTTGGCCTTTTCCGGCCCTTTGAACATTTTCTTGGAAATCCTTGTGATTTCCTTGTTTTAGCCTTAATTGGCTTATTATGTATGGATGCTATTTAGTTATGGCCTTGTTTATGGACTTATGATGTTCTATGTATTTGTGTGTTGATTGCCTGTCTTGTTAGTTTGATGTGATTTTAGCTAATTTTCCTTAAAAAGTTTTAGTGTTGCAGTCACTCTAGCTTCAAGGCTTCATTAGGTAAAAAGCACATGTCGGCTATCCTTTATATCACTACTTAGTGTATGTTTTTTGTTTTCGCAAACTTTTGTAAGCTTAAGGAACGAATTTGTGTAGGCTGTTCAGACCTGTCTATGAGACAAGTTTTAGTTGAAAAAATTTTCTAAGTCTCATGGAGTAGGATTGACATAGGAACTCACCCCTTATATATGTCCATTCAACCCTTGAACCTACTGAGCGATGTGGCCTGGGAGCTCATCCCCTTACATGGCCATTGCCATGGAGTTTCTTGCTAGGTTCTCAACCTGATTATAGGATAGTAAAGACAAGTTATAACAAAAAGTTTATCATTCATTCAAGAGGTTGTTGTTTCACAAAAAGGAGAATTGTACATCTCTTGAAATACAATGGTTTTGTTTGTTCTTTCAACTTGGCCGTTGGATTGTGGGTATGCGACTGAGCTGAACACTTGAGTGACCCTGAATTCTTTGCACCATGTGCTAAAAGGCTTCTCAGCAAATTGTTTCCCATTATTCGTGACCAACACTCCTGGCAGCCCATAACGGCAAATGATGGTTTCTCATACGAAGTCGATGACTTGTTTGCCCGTTATTTTTGCAAGTGGTTTGACTTCAGGCTACTTGGTAAAGTAGTCAACAGCTACTAGCAAGAATTTTACCCCACCCTTGGCTGGTGGGAATGGACCAACAATATCCATCCCCCACTTGTGGAAGGACCAAGCCGATGAGATGGGGACTAGATCGTGTTTAGGGCTTTTGGGAACCGGTGCATGAATTTGACAAGCTTCACACTTTTTGAGTTGTTCCATTGCATCTCGGTGCATGGTAGGCCAGAAGTATCCGAGGTTCATCAATTTTGCAACCACCGTTCTCGGCCCAAAATGAGCTCCACATATCCCCTCGTGAACCTCTTTGATCAGATATTGACTTTGTTCAGCGCCTACACATCTAATAGTGGTGCAAGGTAGGCCTTTTTATAAAGGATTTCTCCCTGCAACACATACTGTCCAAGGTAACTTACCACTTTTGAGGAACTTTTCTATGGGAGTCATCCAATAGGGACCTTCTTCAGTGATTACATCTTGAACCTCCAATTCTTGAATTGAAGGAGTTTTCAGCACTTCCACCAGTACTTTCTTTGTGATGTGTGCAAAGGTGAGGGATGCTAGTTTGCTTAGGGCATCGGCTCTCTTGCTTTGTGATCTTGGGACTTGTTTAATGGTGCATTCTTGAAACGTGGTCATCAACCCTTTTGCCTTTTCACGGTATTTCTTCATGTTGGGCTCTTTGGCTACATAGCTGTCATTGACCTGACTTGAAACAAGGAACGAGTATGTGAAGACTTGTAGCTTGTGGATCTTCATCTCTTTGGCAATCTTCAGACCAACAATCAATGCTTCGTATTCAGCCTCGTTGGTGGTGGTCTGAAATTCAAGTCGAAGAGCATATGTAAATTCTAACCCTTCGGGGTTGATTAAGACGAGCCTAGCTCCTGACCCTTCGATGCTGGAAGCTCCGTCGGTAAAAAGCTTCCAGGCTTCAGGGTCAGAAGGTTCAGTGGCAGTTGTATGTATTTCAGGAATGACTTGCTTTGGAATTTCTACAATAAAGTCCACCAAGACTTGGGCTTTGATAGCTTTTCTTGGGACATAGGTGATGTTATGCTCACCTAGTTCCAAAGCCCATTTGGCCAATCGGCCTGAGTTCTCTGATTTTTCAAGCACACTTTTGATGGGTTGGTCAGTGACCACTTGTATAGGGTGTGCTTGAAAGTACCTTCGAAGCCTTCTGGTCGTTTGAATTAAGGCCAAGGCAAGTTTTTCCAAAGGAGGTTATTTGACCTCGGCCAGTTTTAGTGTTTTACTAAAGAAATAAACGGGTACCTGAACTTTGTCTCGTTCGATGGTTATAACCGCGCTTAATGCTTCTTCAGCAACTGAGAGATAGACAGAGATCAATTCTCCCGTTTCAGAGGCTACAATAGCTGGAAGTGAAGCCAAGTGTTGCTTCATCTGGTTGAATGCTTCTTCCGCTTCTTCTGTCCACCTGAAATCTTTCTTATTGGTGCAACCCTTTAGTGTTTTGAAAAAGGGTAAGGACTTCTGAGCAAGCTTGGAGGTAAAACACTTCAAGGCTGCAAGCCTTCCATTCAGGCTTTCCTCTTCATTTTTGCTTTGTGGGGATTTGGTCTCGAGAACAGCCCTGACCTTGTTGGGATTAGCTTTTATGCTTTGTTTCCCCACGATGTGCCCCAAAAACTTGCCTTCTTCGAACCCGAATGAGCATTTTCCCGGGTTAAGCTTCATGTTGATCTTTCTCAAGTTTTGGAAGGTTTCTTGTATGTCTTCAAGCATTTGATGCTCGGTTTTGCTCTTGATTACCAAATCATCGACATAAGCTTCCAAGTTTCTGCTAATTTGGCTAGCAAATGATTTGTCGATCAAACGTTGGTAGGTTGCACCGTCGTTTCGTAGGCCAAAGGGCTTCTTTTGGTAACAGAAAATACCATTGTCCGTGTGGAAAACGGTTTTTTCTTCATCTTCCACTTTCATGAGAATCTGATGGTAACCTTTGTAAGCGTCGAGAAAACACTTAAAGGGATGGCCGGTTAAAGAGTCAACCTTGAGGTCCATCTCGGGTAAGGGATAGAAATCCTTTGGACATGCTTTGTTCAAGCGTTTGAAGTCGATGCACATCCTCCAAGACTTGTCAGGTTTTCGAACCATGACTGGATTAGCCACCCAAGATTGATACTTGATCTCACGTAGGATCCCGGCTTGTACAATCTTTTCAACCTCTTGGCATGCCGCCAAGATTCTTGCAGGAGCCATGCTTCATTTCTTTTGGACAACAGGCTTAACATCGGGGGGTATTTTTAGCTTATGTTCTGCAATGCTTCGAAGGATGCCTGTCATGTCTTCCGGGCACCAAGCAAAAACATCTTTGTAGTTCATTAATAGCTTTTCAATGTGCGAAAGTGTTTATTTGGAGAGGCTTGTGTTTACCCGTACCTTTTGTTCAAGGTACTTGGGGTTTATGATTAAGCCTTGTTCTTCGTCTTTGCTTTTTGAGCTTTCCCCTTCAACCGTGTAAACCCCTTGAGTAGGTTGAAGGGTTGCAATTCCCAAGTCGGTGGGAAACTTCACAGCACCTTGACTAAAGGAGACAGCCATGTTGAACACACATTGCCCTGGCCTTCCTATGATCACATCATAGTTGGAAGGTGTGTTGATAACCACAAAAGTGAGTGGTTTGATTTTCTTCATCCTACCTTCACTAAAACAGACATCAAGGGTTAGTTGGCCTAAAGGCTTAAAGGGTACATCGGCGATACCTTTTATAGATGACTCAGAGGGTTGAAGCCTTGAACGTTCTTCCTTGCTCAGCTGGTTGAAGAATCTTTCATACATGATCTCTGTGGCCGCCCCTGTGTCAATGTAGGCTTTGTTTGTTTGGAGTGTTCCCACGTTCGCTTCCACCATTAGGGGGTTTGAGAGTAAGTTGCCTTGAGGAGGTGGGAAGCAGATGCATTGAAGCTCCCAAGCCTCCAAGCGTTGTCGTTTGTGGGGAACACCTTGGTCTATATTCACCATATTCACTTCTTTGCTTTTTCTTTCAGCCATCTTGTCTTTGACACCTTTCACCAAATGAGCCAATTCTCCAGACTTGACAGCTTCCTCAATTCTTCTCTTGAGTTGAAAGCAATCATTTGTGTGGTGACCTTTTTCTTCGTGGAACTCACAGAACTGGGTGGAACTTTCGTTTTTCTTGCTCTTGGGCAAGAGTCGAGGAGGTCGGAAGTTGTGCTTCACTTCTTCTGTGGCAAGGATTTCCTGAGGGGTTTTGGTTAAGGCTGTGAAGTTTACAGTCTTCTCCCTGCTTGGAGGGTTCCGGCCTTCAGGCCTTCGTTGATCTGAACTCCGGGGATACTTGCTATAAGGATTGTAGTTCCCTCTCTTTCGGTTGGGGTTGTTGCCTCGCCAACTGGGAACTCTTTTTCGCTGCTCTTTGAAATCAACGGCCTCCTCGCCTTGAATATGTGCCTCAGCTCGTTCAAGAGCTTCTTCAAGGGTTTTAGGCAGGCACTTGTTAAAGTCCCTTGTGAAGTGCTTGGAGGTGATGGCGTTCATGAAGCCTGCCACCCTCATTTTTTCGTCAACCACCACATATTGTAACCCTTATTTCTTGTACCTTTCGATGAAGTCTCGAAGGCTCTCATCATCTTTTTGTTTTATCTGAAAATTGACAGTAGCGTCCTTGACGTACCTTCTTTTTTGTGAGAAGTGGGCCAAGAAGCCTTTGCTCAGATCATCGAAACTTCGAACACTTTGAGCAGGAAGGTCGTTGAACAATATTCTTGCCGATCCGACTAACGTTTGCATGAACATCAAGCAACATTCAGCATGAGACCATTTTTCAATTCTGGCTGCCCCAGTGAAAACTTGGAGGTGGTCTTCGGGATCTTCAGTCCCATCATACGTTCTTATATGGGGTGGCATCTTGATTTTTGTTTGAAAGTCATAATCGGCGATTTGTTGAGAGAAACATGATAAGTTACCGGGCTTGTAAGGCTTTGCCAGATCTTCATCTAGCCTCACAGCAGGATTATGACTTGTTGTTCCTTGGTGAGTACCCAGCGCGTGGTTGATGAGCTGGGTCCAAGGGAAATGTGCCATCATTTGAGCCATCATCTGAGGCATGAGGTTAAAGCCTTGAAGGCTTTCAGGTGTTGCTGCTGCTTGGTTTGCTCCCATGGAAGTGCTCACCGTTGCACTTCGAGCCAAGGGCAAGACCGACATGGCCTGTTCCCACTTAGTGGCTGTAGGAGGAGCAATTGAAGCTGGTGACTGCCATATTTGGTTGAGAGTGGTCTCATGTCCAAGGGGTTGTGAAGTGAACAAAGGGAAAGCCGTTGGGCTTGATCTCTCATAGGTGTAGGGAGACGGGTTAGAGGGTTGACAGGTTACACTTGGACCAGCTTCAAAAAGAGAAGCAGCCGGGCGTGAGCTGATTAGAGGGGAAGGTGGACGTCCGAGCGACAATGAGGGCTCTGATTCGTCATAATCTAGCCTTATTCTTATCCCCTTTTCTCTTTCTTGGCTCACGTGTTGGTTAAGAAGATGTCTTAGTTGCAAGAAATGTCGTGATACCCCTTCCATTGTCAAGTCAACACGTTCCGGAGTGTTTGTGACTCCTGCATGAGGAGAAGGAACTCCGGATCGTGAAGGGGTTGGAGTTCGAAAAGATGAAAATCGAGGAACAAAGGTCCCGTCGAAGTTCCTCCCGGAGTGGAAAAAATCGAGGTTGTCGTCGGAGCTTCTTGGCCGGCACTTGGTGTCGGTGTTCTTGACACTTGATTGACTTCTCCAGGAGATCCACCTTCCGACATGGTGGTGGAGCTACACTACTGGTCTTTATGATAAAGTAAGCGGCGTAGCCCCACGGTGGGCGCCAACTTGTTGCTACAACAAAGATAAGACCAATGATAGTGAATGGACTTGTTAGGCCAACAAGCTTCAAGGGTTCATGTTAACCTAACGCAGGTCGTGGTGTCCCTCTACGTTTGCAAAACGTAGAAGGAGGTTCACTAGTTAGTTGTTCGTTGTTATAGCTCACCGAAGATCAAGAACCGTAATGTTTGGAATCGGTTTCAGGATTATGTTCTTGGTGAAGCTATGAAGTTATTGAAGTAAGAAAGAAATAAGCTAAGAGCATATTTCTCAAGTAAGAAGAGAAGATTAGGGAGATGGTGTTATCTACCCAAATCTGTTGTTTCTTGTTTGTGACTAAGCATCTCTTATATAGGTGAAGAGATGTAAGTCTTTTAGTCCAGTTAACTAAACTAGTTAGCCTCTTGTTTGCATAGAGAGTTGACCTTTATGGGCGGGAAGGTTTGGACCGTTGGTCCATAGTTAAAATAATAATACTTTATCTGAGCATGTCCTTTGGTCAGAGGGGACAAGGATGTGAACAGTGATTTGACATCGTACTGTAGCACGTGGGTACTTGTTTACATAAGTTTGGGCAGGAAATGAAGCTTTTTAACCTTTTAACCCTTTTAGCGTTAATGTGTTTCAGTCATTTTATTATTTCCTTGGGCTACCCCCGTCATCAAGTATATTAATCTAAAGTTCATAATTTACAAATTGTATTCATTAATAAATACTTCAAGTAAGAATCCATAAATAATGTATTCAACAACGAATATATACACAAATGTATCAATAATAACCACATGTACCACATTCACAAGTAAATACACCAAAGGATAGTTAAAGCACTGATGTATCATTGTATCAATAATATAGACACGCATTTTATTCACCGTTGAATACATTAAAGCATCACTAAGGTAGTGTTTTTACTTTTTACCAATTACTACACTCAGCTGATACTCATGTAAGAATCAACATGTCGTGTTTTTACTAGTAAAATTATCAAAATTCACAAGTAGTGTGATAAAGTTTTCAAATCCATGAGTAATGCATTCACGCTAGAATACACTAAAATAACGCTAGTGAATAAACTAATACATCTATTGTATTCATAACTGAAAGTTTTTAGAATCCAAAATAAAGTATCCATCACATTTTCTTTTTGAATAACAATATTATATTCACAAGACTACTAGCAAAAACTAGAAGTCAACAAAACAAAACAACATTATAATGAGACAATAAATTACGGTTCTATTACATCAAACTTGCACCGTACGTGTTCCCCGATCAACCACGATTTTCTTCGATCCTAACACCACCCACAAGAAAGTAAGGACCTTTACTTCCGCCGCTACTTTATTTGCATTCATATTAACTGCGTTAAAAATCATGTCGGTTTCTAGATTTCCATATCCTCCAAATCATGACTTGGAAAATTGCCTGATTAGTCTTTTTTTTTTGTGTGTGTTTGGCTCCGGATCAAAGGATCTTGATACTCCATGACGTCGGTTACTGAGAAAGCATAGAAAGGAAGAAGTTTACACCAATAAGTTATTTCTTGCCAAATCGTGTCCGCCATATGGCACGTAATTAACAGGTGTTCAACTGTTTCTTGGTTATCCAAGCAAAAAACGACATATTGTAGTATCAACATGTATGTTCCTCTTCATAGGTGCGGGATGAGTGGCATTCTTTTCAATCATCGTTCTCCAACAAAAGACGTTTACTTTTTTAGAAATCCAATTTGTCCACTCATACAAGTACGTGTTGTTCTCCACGTATTGATTTTTCGACAATATACGGGCTGAACTAAATGTAAGTAAACCGTCCGGGTCAACACACCAAGTCATTAATCCTCTTCGTTCGTGAAAAAAATATAAAAAAAACATATGAATGAAATAAAAAAATGATAAAAATTCGCATATGTAAAAAATTTAAAAAAGACACAAAAAAACATTGGCGATGGTGGCGGAGGTGGTACTGGTGGTGATAGTTGTTGTCAGGTGGAGAGAGTATAGTGGAAGAAATGAAATGAAAAAAAAACAGTGAGTATGAATGGATTTGATGAAATAAGATTCCTTGTATAATTGTTGATTCCATTTCATTGGCCAACCAAACACCATCATTTTCTCGCAATGACTCATTTAATTCTCCGTCTCATTCATGCCTACTAAATGTTACCTTGATGTTCTCTCCTATGGACGTATATTTACCCACACTTATGGGGTTGTTTGACAATCTAGTGTTGAACCATTATGTGATTGTTTAAGATATAACCTCTTAATGGTCGGCATGCTTTCGAAACTTACTCATTAACAGGCTTCACGAAACATTAAGAGGTCTAACAAAACACGTTTGACCTCTCACCGAATCTAGAAGTAGCCTATTAATGGAATAATTAAGAGGAGCCATTTAAGAAAATAGTCCATGTTCTGAGAAATCTTTACCATCCGAAAAGAGGAAAAAACGGAGTCTTTGTCTAAAGAAATGCGTTGAGAAAGGGCAGATGTATAGAACTTTTCAACGAGATAGTGCTTATTCAACTCTCTCAAAATGGAATCTATTCCAAACATATATGCCATGGTTCCTTACTTCGACAGGGTACAGATATCTAAAGTTTTTATTTTTAGATACTTTTTCAGACCTATTGCTGATACTAAGTAGCAGCCAAAAATTTGTATCCATTTTTCATGATATTATGCATGGATCAGATATATCATGGCGAATTCTTCAGAAAAAATTATGTTTTCCAAAATGGAATCTGATAAGTGAGATTTCGAGTCTATTACACTTTATTTATTAAATATCGTAATTTATTGTGTTAAATAAGTTAATACAATAGTGTCTATAGCATCTATAATAATTGATAACATGTCCTCATAAATGTATATCACATGATGTTAAATGCCACGAGAACATTTAAATTAAAATAATATTCTAGTACACTCGTCTCTTAGGCTAAGGGGTGTGGGAGGCTTTAATGGGGGCTTTAGTGGGGGCTCCAACCAATAATATTATGACGTGTGGCAGAGAGAGAAACTGGATAAGGGGGGTGTTGGAGCCCCCGTTGGAGTCTCTGGCCCTGGTGTGGAGGGGCTCCAGCAAGGGCTCCAGCGAATTTTTTTTTTATTTTTTTATAAATATATTCAAACGTATTATTAAAAAAACTCATAAATTATTAAAAAAAACACACATTAATAAAAAAACACATTAATATCTAAAAATAAAATAAAAATTAAAGTACTAAAAAAAACATTCTTCTTATTCTTCGGCTTGGTCTTCTTCGATCAACCTCTTTCGGATACGTTCCTTTTGCTTTTCCATTAGCATTTGATCGACCGGATTTAGGTTACTGAAGTCTCTAGTAAGAAAGTCCAAATCTCTCATTCGACTTTTTTCCTTTTTGTCATAAGAGACCACCTCCATGGTTTTGTTGAATTTATTGAGGGATTCAACAAGATTGGCGATGTTTACGGCTTCCCCCTCGGCCGGTTTTTTCCCCTTGGCGTCCCTTCCCAATGGCCACCTCCTCGGCGGTGAAGACGTTTCCTCCTCCGAAATGTTTAGGTCGAATCCAACACGGCAATCCGACCCGGTTGAAGTGCTATACGCTCCAGACGAACTAGTTTTAGTCCGTTTCGGCCTTACTTCCGCATCAAAGTCCGGCGCCACCAGCTCAACCCACTTAGAACACCTTTTCAACCTCTCCCACAACTTTAAATCGTCCCACGTCTTCACCATCCCATACCTCCGCAAACACTCTTGCTTCCACTCTTCGACCGTGAAATTGTAAACCGTCAAATCATCACTGCCACTTGGTCTCATACGACCGCTGTTCCTGTTGAAAAGATAGGTAAACAAGCCGACAAATTTTCTGATTTCGGACCACCGACCCGAAATCATATCGGCGTTCCGCTCTGTACTCCCAACGAGCATGTAGAACGTCTCTCTAACCTTTGTCCAAAAAATCTTGCTCTTTTGGTAGTCGGCTGCAAAATGACTAAATAAATTAGATTTCCATTTAACTTTTTTATTTAACTTTTTTATTAAAAATCATTTTTAAAAACGTTAAAACAATTACCGCAACGTCGATCCTCAGCAATGACTATCCAAGCCCGACACAAGGCTTCCTTCTCATCCGATGACCACGGAGTGGCTTTCCGTTTCGTCCTCGGAGTCGAAGCCGGTCTCGACCCATCCGTTGCAACTTGTTTTTTCCGGTGGACGCGTCTTTTTGGTCCCGTAGCTTCACCTTGTGATTCTTGTGTCTCCGGAACAACAAAGTTAGGAGACGGTTGTGTTGGATGGTTGAAAGCCGGATGATTCTTGCGGCTCCGAATAAAACATCGGTTGGTGCGGTGACGACCATAATTCATCGTCAAGATAATCTGAATCAAGGTTTGGGAACCAATTTCCAGCCATTTTTTTAAAAAAAAAAATTGAGAAGATGAATTGATTTTGGGTGAAGGTTTGAAGTTTTGGTATAAAAATGGGTGAAATGGGATATAATTATATAGAAAAAATATTATTTTTTTTTGGTTTGTTCGGCTCCCAACGGTCAAAAAACCATCAAAAGTTGTGCAGCCCTCTCTCTTCTCCCGCTAACCGGCTCACGCCTGCATTGTTTTTCGCGTTAGCGCCCCCGCTAGCGCCCTGGTGGTGTGGTGTTAGCGCCTGGGAGCGCGAGCGGAGGGGCTCTATCGCCCCCGTTGAAGCCCCACACCCCTTAGTCTTAAATAATTTTAAAACTCGGATTAATTAATATAAAGTAGGGCCCGTAATAGACGTTTGATTCCCTCATCGTAACTTCATGTTAAATATATATATATATATATATATATATATATATATATATATAATATATATGGTGAGCACCATCATATAGACACCATATAATCAAGAAAATCGCTCCCTCGCTATACTTAATACCTAGTGAATGGCAAGCGATGTTGATAAAAGATAAAAAAAAACATAATCCATAGATAAATTATTTTATTTAAAGTATATATATATATACTTTAGGTTTTTCGGGTCGGGTTATTTGGATTTTAAAGTTTAAATTCTAGACTTGAAACTCAAGCCCAAATCTCTCCTGGTTTTTCGGGTTTGGGTAGTTTGGGTTTTTTCGGGTTAGGTTAATCGGATTTCGACTTTCGAGTATCCTAAAAAACAAAGATTAAAAAACTACAACACTAAAACAAAAACTAGCATGTTCTTTTTCACTCGTCACGTAAATAACCAATAACAAAACAAAAATGACATGGTATAACAATTTAAACAAGAATAAATTTTACAAAGTCTAACTAGAATAAACATTACTAATATAATCGTCCTCAGTATGTCATGATTAGGGTGTTCGATTATGGTTGTTTTCTAAGTCATAAATCAAAAACATTAATAAACAATAAACAATCTATCCATAATAGGTGGAATGACAACATTCGATACATGCATATTATTATTTGGTTTTACAACTAAGAGTTATTATGGTTAACCCGAGACCAGAATTCGGACCCAAGAACCAACC
Organism: Bidens hawaiensis; assembly: GCF_021521415.1. NCBI lineage: Eukaryota > Viridiplantae > Streptophyta > Magnoliopsida > Asterales > Asteraceae > Bidens > Bidens hawaiensis. Next base: position 343,556 of record NW_027491517.1, read on the forward strand.
CGAATTACTTTGATTTGGGTTCGGGTTTTCCTTTTATTGGATTTGGGTTTGTAGAGTTGGGTTAGTTCGGGTTCGAGTACAACTTCTCTCGAGTTGGATTTTAGATAAAAGTGACAGCCCTACTAGAGATTGAGGATGTATATTATAATAGAAAAAAGTTAATATACCTTTAACTAAACATAATAAAGTTATTCAAATGATTAGGTGTCATTATTTTAAAAGTTTAACTACTATGTTAAATAACCGTCCAATTTAGACCTTACAAGTCTGTATGTGTTAAGGCATCAACACTTGATATGGGTAAGCAGGAATTCGAATTAACTGAACTGAAATCAAATTAACTAATAACCAAACTGTATTAACAGAGCCGAACACATAATAAATGATTCGGTTTTAAACTTTTTGAAATTCGGTTTCAATTATATGGTTATGCTTGTTTAATTAACCAAACCTTAGAGCATCTCCATTGGTGGTTTTTGTTTGGTTCAAACCAACCTAAAAACCAAGAAATCATTGGAGAGCTTGGTTTGAACCAAAAACCAATGTTTCAAGTTTGGTTTTTCAAACCAACAAAAACCATCAATTGTGGGCCCCCAACATCACATCTTTCACCACACACACACACACATATATATATACACATACACACAACATATTTATATTTATAAAATATATTAAAATATTATACATATATACAAATATGTATTTTTTTTGTATGTCTATTTTTTACGTAACGACAAGTTTAACGGTTAAATATTTTCTTGTGAATCGCTAGTCTCTTCGGGTTCATATGCGAGCGATCCGCAAAATGTATGTTCATATCTTGATTATATATTTTATAGTATTGTGAAATTTTTATTTAAAAATAAATATAAAAGTAAGTGATGATGTGGAAATGTAAAGATGGTTTGAGAATGTGTATTGTTGGAGTAAAAATGGTGGTTTTTAAGAAAGTTGATGTGACAGTGATGTAGCTAGTTTGAACCAAAAACTGTTGGAGATGGTCATATACCCAAACCGACTATTATAGGGTCAAATCAATGGGTCCACTTCATATTTTCTGAAAGTTAGCTCAAGTTAGTCAAAGCAAGGGCCCATTACAAATTACAATTATTAAACATGCAAGTCAAAATTTGAGCCACACATTGACCTAACTTAATACCTAAAATTCACGGCAACATTAGACTTTAATCAATTTTGTTTGATAATGGTTATTCACACACCTTTTATCTATTATATACATCATTCCTAAAGAAAAAGATGGTGTATAAATAACACATCCCTGTTGTTTTTGTTAGGATAACAACTCACTCACCCATAAGTCCATGCCCATCAGACTTTTATGAAAGATGATACCATTATGATCTAACACATAACACATCAAGATACAATTAAACTAAATATTGTTTAGTAGTCTTTAATTAACCAGAGATCATGATTATGTTTATGTATAAAAACTGGATTGTTAAAATTAAAGATGTTTAATACATGATCAATTTTAAATAAAGAATCATATAATCATATGTTTGAACCTCAAGTAGTATGTATATATTATACTATAATTATAATGTATCTGAATGTTTAAAAGATACAACTTTATGTTATATATATAAATAGGTAAATTGTTTAACGGGTCAAATAATTTTTTTATCTCATCATGAATTTTTAGTTGTTTAAAGAAAACTTACACTTTACATAACTCTTTGTTATTTTAAAGAATATTAACACTTCATTTTTACACATATATTTTTTTTCATTTTTATTCATAAACTAATTTTTCTTCACGATTTTGAATCAATTATAACTTTTCCATAAATTTAATTTAAAAATTCTTACACCATAAAAATGAAAATCTTACGTCTCTTTAATTTGAATAGTGTAGTCCTATAGTGCTAATGAATTGGTGGTACTCAGTAAGGGGAAAAACTTAATGTTTTATGTAACCCATGTTTGATTTTTGCTCCCATCATTTAGTTTCGGTGACACCGATTGATAATGGAGACTAGGCGAGTAGGAGACGTTTACTAGTTGGATGAACTGAACGAGTTTTATCTCGTCGCACTGTCGTGCCTTCGAGCAAGTGTTCACGGGCGTTGGTCTTAGACTCTTAGGTTAGGCTTTTCCCCGGATCGAAAGACAAGTGTATCCAGATGTGATGAATTTAGCCAGCAGTGCATTTAACGGATTCGTTTTTCGTTTTTAAAAAAATAGTGTTAGTTTATAATTTATTTAAAAAAAATTAAGTATAATATTTAAAATAAAACAAAAATATTTAGTTATTTTGTAAAAGAAATAGAACCCTAATCCTTCCTTCCTTCCTTCCTTCCTTCCACACGCCTTTGCGTCAAAAACTCCGGTAATAATATCATTCATCTCCGTTATTACCTGTTTTTATTTCATGTTTTTAATGCCATTTTTATTTCCGATTTTTGTTTGTATGATAAATACGTTAGTATGCTTTTTAGGTTTTTCTGATATGTTTATCAATAATCATCTATTGTGCTGTATCATTTTGGTTCTTAATGATTTGATGACGTCAATTAATATCGTGTTATTTGGTCTAATTAAATGTGCATTATGATCTAATTACGTCATTTCCTTTGTACAATGGATTGGATATGCTGTTGGTGAATTGATGTTATTTGCAAATTTAAAATATATGCTAATGATGTGCTTTTTAAAAGTCATTCATTTTCTGAGCTTTTTTTGGTTCTTCAACGCGCTTCTGCGTATGATGATGATGGTGATGGTGATTAAGGTAGGAGTGTGAACGAGACGAGCTTGGTCCGTTTTGAATTACGAGAGCTCGAGCCTGGCTTGTTTTGAGCTTGACCCGTTTATTAATTATTAATTAATTTATATAATTAGTTCAAAAGGAGCTTGCGTTGCAGCTTGCTGTCTGATTGCCTTCTATCTTGATGTAAAGTTGTAAACACTATATTTTATTATGATAATAATAAACAGTATGTATATACATTTATAATTATCTTTATATGATTTTTATGTATAATATAATATATATTATTTAGTTATATTTTTCTCGTAATTTTATATATAATAAGTATTATTATATAAAAAATATATTTAATACATTAAATAGCAACTATATAAACAATAGGCTCGTTTAGGCTCGCAAGCCAGCTCGGGCTCAATAAGTGAATCTCGGGCTCGAACTCATTTATTAAACAAGCTCTTTTAAAGGATTGAGGTCGGGCTTCAGCTCGTTTAAGCTCGATTGTATACGAGCTTGGCTCATTTGCACCCTTAATTAAGGGCTAGAGTAAAACCCTAAAAAATAATTATTTACAAAACAAAGAGTTGATATTTTGACTTTAATTTGGATATTGATGTTCATGTAAGTCTGTAGCATACTGTTATGGTGAATGGCCAAAGAGTTATAATGTTATATATCTTTTTCAAAAAGCTACTGCAGTGTTGTTACTTGTTACTTGTAACATTATGCATATTATACTGGAAAGCAATGTGTAGGCTGTAGCTCTGAGATTTATAATTAGTTGAATATATGCAGCATATAATTTGACACTAGTAAGCAATGGATAAGACATCCTACTGTCCTTTTAACGAGCAAGACATTCAAAGATGCCCGTTTTTAAGGAACATCAACAAACCAACCAACTTCTCGTTCGCCTCACTCCATCTCCCTGTTCCTGTATGTTGTTTGAAGTTAAATTATTTATACTTTTATGGATTAGTAATATTGCAGTAAAATTTTACTACAAAATCCTGCTTGACAGGAAAATGGAGCTAGGGGTCCAATATTTGAAGATGACTCCAACTTTGATATGGCTTTCAAGTTTTTCCATGGAAAAGACGGTATTGTCCCTCTCTCTGAAGAGACGAAGCCTGAATCCGAACCAAAGTTTAACCCTTTAGCTGCAAATATTGCAACAATCAGCATGTCAGCGTTTGGACCGGGAGGACCGTTTAGTTTTGGGTCCTTTTCTGAAAAATGGAAGATGCGGAAACGTGAATCTGAATCATCCAAAACTGAGTCGTCACATAAGGTACATTTGTATGTGAAATAATAAATCATGAATGTACAAGTATTAAGATTGCTTTCATTTAGGGAGATACATCGACACATGAAGCACTCGGGAATGAGTGGTTGGAAAAGGGAAACTGCCCAATCGCCAAGTCATATAGAGCGGTAAGTAAGGTACTCCCACTAGTATCGTCGGCTCTAAAACTACCACCTGGAGTCAAGATTAAATGTCCACCAGCTGTAGTTGCTGCCCGAGCTGCCTTAGCAAGGACCGCCTTTGTAAAAACTTTACGCCCTCAATCACTACCCGAGAAAATGCTGGTCATAGGAATGTTGGGAATGGCGGCTAATATCCTTTAGGGATATGGCGAGAACACACTCGTAAATTCTCGTTATCATGGTTCATTGCAGTACATGCAGCCGTGCCTTTTATAGCCATGCTCAGAAAGTCGGTTTTGATGCCCAAAACAGCTATGGCATTCACCATTGCAGCTTCTATACTTGGTCAGGATATTGGGTCAAGAGCTGAACGGTTTAGGTTAATGAGGGCCCGAACCCCGATGCTGGCTCAAGTGGTTACTGTGGAAACCATTGCAGGTCATGGTTCGAACGATGCTGATGGTTTAACCGAGGGTAGGTGCAGGCGTGATGAACCAATAGGGGTAAGGTACCAATCGTTTTCATCGTCAACTGGTGTGTGTTATTAAGGTAAGTATTTGCCTATTTGGTATTATGAACTAGCTATGCTTATGCTATTGTATGACTATATTAAAGAGTGAATAAAAATGGCCATTATGTAGGACTGTGTTCATTGGATGTATTTTTTAGGTGCTGTTTAGGTAGATTATAGGTTTTGTTACTTGGGAAAATAGTTTATTGCGAATGAACAAGATATTGAGTAACTGTTTGCATAGTTCGCGTTCCTAGAAATTAAGCCTAGTAGAAAGGACGGGGTAACAAATCAAATTAAGTTCAGGTTAAAATTAGATGTTTTGAAAAGGTATTAATCTGGTTCGGGTTTGAATGGGGTTGCCTTGAAAATTGGTCTTTAGAAAAAATAAAATAAAAATGAGAACTCAATCGATTTACACGATATATATGCTTTTATGGTGGCTAATGGCGATGGAGGTGCCAGCATTGGTGGTGGATATGGTAGTGGCTGTGACTGTGACGGTGATAGTGCTTGCCATTTAGGCTTATAATAGTGATCAAACTACAATAATAAGAAAGCGTTCTTAGTTCAGCTTGGTCTTAAATGTGGGTCTCCGAAACTTGATGTACGACTTACGAGTAGATACAAATTAACCGGTTTTATAATTTTAATTAAAAACAATTTTCTTTTATCTAAATAAGTGGGTACGTAATCCTACGTATAGCCCATTTGAAAAGGAATTGCTAACGGGGTTACTTTTCAATTAATATGGAATTGCTAGATGAAAATACGTTCAAAGTTGGGATAGTCTGTAAACATTCCTTGAGTTGTGATTAAACCTAGTCAATAGGTGAAAGTTGCGATTATTAAAATCCCATTACCCTTATATTTTTATGGCTCGCAATCGATAAAAACATGTCCATGTCAATTTGAAGTCTTCAACATATTATGAGTTTATGCCTCTATTTTTTGGGTTACATGAGTCAATAATCAAACCATTGAAAATAAACTTTTTGCTATCTTTGTTTTACACGTAATTTTTTTTACCGAATCTACACTTCCGAACATTGGAACCGGTATGCATGTTAAGGTATCTGGCTATGATACAAGTTGTTTCAATAGTACTTTTAACATTTCTAAACTACCAAAATGAAGCAATATCATACCACACCAAAACTTTGTAAATTGAAACAATATATTTGTGTTTTATTTGTCTAGGTCTATACCATTGTAAAAGTTGTTTTATGTAATCATTAGTTATAAACTCTAATTATATCACAAATGATGTATTTTTAAAATTTGATTTAAACATATAACTTGTCCAAAGTTGCTATCTTATTCTACAACAGTGTTCATAATCATACCAAATGAACACTATAAACAAATTCGATAGCATGTAATTTTAACATCATTGATCAAAACCACTGTTTCCGCAGGCTTATATTATAGAAACAGACACAAATTTGAAGAAGCCATAATTTACAGCACATTTAAATAAGTTAACCAAAACTGAGCACAAAACAAACACAGAATAATAAAAACACATACCGAACTAGAAAATTACGTAAGTCATCTGAAGAAACAAGCTACTTAAGGATCCGTGTGTCCATGACCACAAAAGCAAACATGTCACCAAGACAGTAATGTGCCACAACCTAAGAGAACCAAAGTGAGCAAATCTTTGTTTCAGTGACTGCAACATTGGAACACGCATTCCAACAAACCTGTTGTATTTGTATAAACAAAAATGTAGTTAATCTCCATAAATGACAGATAATTTAAACTACGATCAGAAACTAGGTGTGTGCATGGGTCAGTTTTGGGTTCAAATTGAAACCAAAATTTCAGTTTTCGAGTTTTTTTAAACCATTGGCTTTCGTTTTTCTGTTCGGGTTCGATTAGGTTTTAGTTTTCTTGGTTTTACCATTTGGGCATGCAACTTTTAGGCTGACAAAAAAAACTATTACAAAATAAGTAATTCAGCAAAAACAACTTTTAAAGTAATAAATTATATATACAGTTCGGTTCACTTCAGTTTCTTTTATTTGAATTACATGCAAAACCGAAACCGAAACCGAACCATATGGTTTTTACAAAACATACCAACGATTTTGTTTAAGATTGTTTTTTCGGTTACAGATTAGTTCTCAGTTTCATGTACAACCATATCTGAAACCGTTAACTATTTCTTTCTACCAGTAGTATCCTACCTTAACCTTTTAAATTTCAGTATTTTGTTCACGTTGAAAAGAATCAACCTATTTAGTGACCATGATTTAAGTAACCTATTTTTGCTTTAATAAAAATTGTAAAAATGCATACGTTTAGAGTCAATAACCACCATATGAAGGAACATTATTAGCATTAGGGCACTCCCGTGCCCAATGCCCCGATTGATGGCACTTAAAGCACTCATTTGATGCACCACCATTACCACCACCTGAACTCATACCACCGTTCATTCTTCCACCAGTCCCTCCATATTGACCACCATAATGGCCCGCATGACTTGCAGGCAAAGCAGTTTGTTGACCCATAGTCCCTGTTCGGGGATTGAGCCCATGCTCATTGGTGACATTAGTGCAGTCTCTTGCCCAATGACCCGGTTGATGACACTTAAAACACTCACCAGAAGCACCACTGTTCCCGACACCTGAAGTCACACCACTGTTCATTCTACCAACAGCACCGCTATATTGACTACCATAATGACCAACATGTTGGCCCACAGTCCCTGTTTGGGGATTGAGCCCACGATTCAAAGTTATGGAACTTGGGTCCTCGTTTTTTATGGTTTTGTTAAGTTCTTGAAGCATAGCTTTCGTGTTAGACGAAAACTTTATCTTCTCTGCTTTAAAAATATTGGATTTTATTGCACGCTGATCATCACCATAACTCTCTTCCTTCACTTTTAACTTAAAACTAAACTCGTTAAAAAGGGCATTGCGGACAATTTCCGCAAACTTATCATCCTTTTGTTCTTCGTGTTTTATTATATGCAAATCTTTAGCAGAAACACCCATTATCTCCTCACCAGTTTCTTGGAATGCAGTTGCCCATACGAGACCAGTATGGTCTTGTAATTGCATCTGCAGAATATATCTATAATCGCATTCATCAACGGTCTGATCACACTTGTCACATCGCCATTTTCCATCTCCATTATTCACAACCTTTTTGGTGCATTTTCTATCACCAACCATGATAGGGCACGCTGTGTAACAAAAGTTTTCAGATTTTATATGCCAAATTGTGGCTTTGACTGTTATCCAATCAGCTTTCTCAGAAGTCCCCAATTTTTCATCTTTAATTTGAGATAAAGTCTTCTTATCGGTCCGAGAGACAGATTCCCGTGACATGGAAACCGAAGGAGCATTCCTCCCAACACTGTTGAACCAGTCTTTAAGTTTACGGGCCTCAGGAAAATCAGGTTCTATGGACAGCTGGCTCGCGGATATGGTCCCGATTGACTTCCCATTATATTCATGCACTCTAGCAGACTTCACAGCTAAAACCGGAAATTCACCAGAATCCAACATGCTTTGAATAGTTTGACCATCTGCATTGCAAAAGTTACCCCATAAAGTCAAATCAATGCTTCTTCCAGACATGTCCTTTAACGTAAGACTCCGTTTTTGAGTTTCAGTTTGGTTCTTTGTCATGATCGATGATGAAGGAGTGATGCTGGAAACCACACCAATGATATCCAAAACAGTGTTGCTATCCATGCCTTCAATGTCAGCAATAGACCGGAAATGAAACTGCTGATGTGGAATTGAGTTATCATCATCAAAGCAAGGCTGAATAGTTGAAGACTGATCAAGTGTAATTTCATGGTCGTTTTTTAGGTGGTTAAAATTTTTTTGAGCAGGTTTTAGAGTTCCTCTCGATACATAATAAACCTTGCCCACTTCAATCTGGTTGTAAAACTGATCAGCAACAGCATTAAAGCAAGTTGCACGTATTTCTCCACCATCAGAATCAAGAAGATCAAAAGAGAAAACTTTTCCATCTCCTTTTGCATTGCTGTAATGTCTAAGATCACCTTTTGCAGTCACCCGAGCCTTAATGGTCCATTTAGCTTGATAAGGATTCAAAGCAGCAATTGGTATAACTCTTGCAGGAGCTTCGTTTTTAGCTGCTGGCCCCCTGTTACCATACATTGGAGGCATTTGATTGAATGCTGGTCGGACCGAATGCATACGGTTGGTTGCCGAATTGTTATTGGACGAGTTATTATATGAATGCAAGCCTGCATTGGGTTCACTTTTGGGAGTGTAAACTTGTGGGCCCACATTGGTGTTTGGTCTTGTGACTGTTGTTGGCTGGTTCGAAAAAGACTGCATTGGCGCTGCAGATCTTCCGTTCCCATACGAATGTAAGCCTGCATTATGTTCACTGTTAAGTGTGTGAACTGGTGGGCCCGAACTGGTATTTGGTCTTATGACAGTTGTTGCTGGCTGATTAAGAGAAGACTGCATTGGTGCAGCAGATCTTTCCATTGAAAGAGTTTCATTGCCAGAGGGTTTACTGAATAGCTTTGGATCACCAATAATATCACACTTGTCCACAATCAAATTGAGATTGATGATTATAATAATCCTGCACATAATAATTAGAAGACATGTCAGTTAATAATTCATGCAATGATTTTAAAAGATAGCAGGAATCTGATAGTAGATGGTAAATATAAATATAAAACAAAACATGGTTTTTAGCATTGGATAAAACATAGACTTCTACTAATCACCAGATGATTCCTTTATCAAGCAGCATACATAGTATATAAGATAATAAAACTAGAAGATGATTTAAGGATCCTTCTTGTGATACAGTTTGCTCATAGCAGAATTCCTGCAATCACACACACTGACAAGAAGACATACTTGTTGCACATTTCTCAAAAGAACAAAAACCGTAAATGAAGCAGAATATCATCCAAAGCAACAGATATCTTCATTAATGTCATAAGTTGGTGATAACTTTGTGAACCTATATATGTTTTGGATAGGTATCCAAAACCTTTAACAATAATGTGTAATCTCATGAGAACTGACAAAAAATAATAAAGACAGGGCAAGAAAGAATTTTAAATATCTAGCATTAGATAAACTACTTAGGTTATTTTTCTTAATACAAAAATCATGTTTTACGAAACTATTTTAACAACCGCCCTTCCGGCACGCCCCACACTGCTATACAGACAACCTAGTCGGGCAATATTCCAACCAGGCTTTAACAAAATTCTGGTAAGATTTCGGCCAAAACCCTGAAAATTCCCGTAGCACTATGCAAACTTCAAAAAAAAGGTCTAAAACTAACCCTAAACTAGCCTAAAACACCAAGAAATGTTATGTTTATGACATGCGCTTTGCTTATCTCAGACCTCGCATTTTAAGGCTGACCTATTACACCTTAAGCGTGCCTGTGACAACTATGCATAAAATAGTGTCTGCATAATATCTTATCATCTCAAACAAAAAAACTAAAATACCTAAAACTGTTAATTTATTCATTACATATCACCAAACTCTAATTAGATTTTCAAATCCCTAAACCAGTTTGTAAGTCATACTGGATTGGGCTAAAAAATTATACAACCGGAGGTTCAACCAGGTTGAAAAGTTTACCTTGTAACTTCATATAAATGCAACTTCAACTCAAATAATACCCCAAAAGTATACAATTCCATAATATAAATTAATCCTAAAGTTAATCCATAATAAAAAAAAATATTACAAAAGCACTCAACTTCCATAAACATCCAAAAGTTTACACGTTTCAATGTTAATCGCTAGACTAAAAATATTAAAAAATAAAGGCCGCAAAATATCAAAATTTTCTTCAACTTAAAACCGGTATTTAAAAAAAAACCACCAGTCCAACGTTCTAGCAAACCGCCCAAAAAATACCCCTAGGTCTTAATTAACACAACAATCATCTTAATAATAATAATAATTATTATTATTATTATTATTATTATTATTATAAACAACAACACTTACGTTCGATCACGGATCTGATTACAAACAAAGTCAGTCAATTGAACAACAGAGCCCTTCTGCAACTGCTGAGACCTAACCAAGTCATTAAGCTGAGTGGCAAGCATCCCTTGCTGGTGATACGTGCCGTCCGATAACAGGAACCTGTACCGCTCCTTGTTTTCTCCCTCAACGGTCTTCGTTTGCGTCTGCACGATCCGAATGTCGGTTATCTGGACCACCGGTTTCAGATCCTTATAGTCGCCACTGGATAGCATCGGTATTGCACCGGCGGTTAGGTTTACAGCCATGGTGTGAATTGATTGATTGGTGAATTGGGGTTTTGAAACCCTAGAGTAGAGAGTGGTTTATTATTATATTTATATATAAAAATGTAAAGAGAGGGAAACTGAAAGTTTTTATTTGGTTTTGTGAGCGCCAAGAGAGGGGTGGGTTTATTTATAGGGAAATGTTACATTTTGGTACCTTTGTTATGGAGATGGTTGTCAAAACCTATATACTAGTGGTTTAACCTGGGTGTTGCGTCGGGAGTTTGTGTATGTATGAGACCGGAGTTAACGTCAAATAAAAATGTACGTTTGTTAAAATGCTTATACTGTAGTTTGTAGAGTAACTTTATTAAAGTATACGAGCAACATTAAATATTTTTTATTTCTGTATAAAAAGTTCTTAAAATCGGACCTCAAAAGGATTTCTTGGTTTAACATTCTTATGTGTGTGCGTGTGTGTATCTAAAGATTAAGGAAAAAAAAGGAAAACATAAATAACTTAGTGGATATTATGTGGGGTCAACACAAAACTCTATCAATCAAAGATGGAACCAAACATTACATAATGCATTTGTGTTGCATATGTAGCATGGATAATGAGTTAAAAAGGAGAGAGAGAGTAGAAAATACTTGGCTAGCAGCATGTATTTGGGATGCTTTGAGTGGAAATAAGAGAGAAAACGATGAAAGAGATGAGTGAAATGAAAGATAATATGTATATTAGATAATGTAATATGCATTTATATATTTTGCATTTGTGATGGTCTTATGTTTAGTTTTCAAACTACGGTCTATAGTATTGTTATAAATCTGTTATTAGAAAATACTTGGCTAACTACATGCATTTGGGATGCTTTGAGTGGAAATAAGAGAGAAAATGATGAAAGAGAATGAGTGGAATGAAAGATAATATGTATATTAGATAATGTAATATACATTTACATATTTTGCATTTGTGATGGTCTTATGTTTAGCTTTCAAACTACAGTCTATAGTATTGTTATAAATCTATTATTAGAAAATAGAAATATTTGTTACCTCTTGATTTAACCGTATATTCGTTTTCTTTGTATTTCCGGTAACTCGTTTTTCATGCTATATTTGAACGGGTTAATTGCTTCTAAAAGTAAATTGTTGTTGTTTTGAAAGAAAACAGAGTCCGGCCATCAAGATACACCCATTACAAAAGGCCACTCACGCTCGTGATCGCATAAATTGATGGTGATCCAGCTCGCTACATTCCAAGAGAAATCCACTATTGAATGCCTAGTTTGGTAAAACCCCTAATTCGTGCATAATGTTTTGTCACGAACAAAATTTTAACCCATGAATCTTTCACGAGGAAAGCAATGGAGCTACCCACGTACGACCAAGTTTTGTTACAAAGTTGTTTTAAGTTAAAAGCAAACTTTCCTAATAATATAAATTTTATCATTTTTTTATTATTTTTTTTAATTTTCAAAATATACTTTCCTTTTTATCTATATATTCAAAAACAACTAAGGTTTGTGATAATTTCAAATGTGAATAATGTATTTATCATAATATAAATGTAAATAATGTAATTTATATTATTTGTAATATAAATTTCACTTATAATTCCAATCTAAATATAGCAACTACAATCAATCTAATAATTAATATGGAAGATATATAGGTAATTAATTAAATCATATATGTTTTTTTACTATGGTACATATTCCCTTTTTACGATACAAAACTTCTAATCTATGTTGTATATAAATAAAAGTTATCTACTGTTATATGTCATTATCTTATGTATTTTTATTATTTTTTTTTTTGTCTCTCTCTTATTAATTATACATTCTTTTTAAAGTTTTCGTTATATATATTTTTTGTTTAATGATTTCTTTAATTGCTTTAACAAAACGTATTTTATATTTTTTAAAAACTTTAGATATAAAAAATTTTTATAAACCGAATATTTTTATTAACATTTACACATATATGAAACATTTTAGCTTCCAAAACTTACTCAACGGGTTTATTTTTAAAAACATGTGGATCTTTTACTAAACCCGACCCGCCTTATTTTCCCATGTAACCGTAATCTCTTTCTTTCTATCAATATATTGCCCATCAAAGCCTTATTGATTCTCTTTTGTTGTACATTATTCGACTGATCGAAAGCTTTCTTCTATTGATGCCTGGTTCGTATTGTTTCGATTGTACCATTTATGTTCTCATAATACTATTTTACTTTAGTTGCTACCATATTTTTAATGTATCATCTAATGTTGTATCGAAAGAAATATTTATAGATTTATGATTTATTTTTAAGTTTATGAATAATAGTTGTAATTTAACTTCGTACTTATAGTGTATTACTCAAATTTGTTTCAAAAAAGGATCACTTACATAATTTAAATTGTTCAACCCGTGTAAGATACATGTACCTAACCTAGTTTGATTTGTATAAAAAATAAAATAGTATAATGATAACAATATAAAGTTCGCTCCGTTATTTTGTATATATTGTTCATTTCATCTTTCCTTTTATAATTTCAGACATATATTTTGCTAAAAGTGAGTCAAGTTATTCTACAAAGGGGAACAACAATGAGAAGTATTTCTAGCCACATAAAAAAACCACACAAGAAAATTTTAAAATAAAATCATAAAAAAATCATAACTCGAAATTTAATAAAAAACAAAACAAAAAGGTAAAAACACAAAAATGTTTTCACCGTTTTTCTCGTTCTAAAAAAACAAAATCGGGAGTGAAAAAGTCGTATATTTTGTTTATCATTGTGTTTTGAGTTTGTTTTCGCCATTGATTGTGTCTTTTTTTCTTGACATCATGTCATTTTTTCTTTATATAGTGTTATAATACTTTACATTGTGCTATATTTTGTTTGGAATTGTGTTATATTTTGCGATCTATTGTGTTTTTAGTTATAATTGTATCCTTTGTTCATTTTCGTCATTGTGTCTTTGATCTTGGCATTGTGTCTTTTCCTCATTTTTTTATTTTTTTGAATTTTTTATTATTTTATTTGAACGGGAATGATGGCGGAAACATTTTAGTTTTTTAATTTTTTTAATTTTTTATTTATATTTTGAGTTATGATTTTTTAATTATTTTGTTTTTAATTTATTTTTAAAGGGTTTCTAGTGTGGTCATAAATCCTTCTCATAATCCTCATTTTGTCACCCTTTGTATTTTAACTTTACCTGTTAAAAGTTAATTATATCGTCCATATAAGTTTGAGATTTTTTTATTTTTTTTTTTGTTATTTAAATAACATGCTTTCTAACTTAAATTGACAAATTATTATGTTTAATTTATGAAATAATAAATTGTCTAAATTAATGCAATGTAATTACAGTTTTCCTTTCAAATAATATACCCATAAAATTAAAAGATAATTATATAACTATTCTATTTCTTTTGGTAGACATAGTTGCCTTTGTTTTTTTTGCCAGATGCTTTTGTATATGTTATTATAATAAATATAGTTTTCTTACCAATTTATGCTTATTTAACTATACCACAATTATTAGTACTCATCTGATCTTGTTTACATGTCAAAAAGGTTTCCCATGGATTTTTTTCTCGCAATCTACACTCTGCAGACTCTACTACTAATTTTTGCTATGACTAAGGTTTTACTAGTGCATGTCTGTTGATGAGTAAGATTTTACCAGTGCATGTTTGTTTGTTAAGCCAAACCAGTACAAAAACATACAAATAGTAATAATTGTTCAAACCTTGATAAAAACACCATACCAAACAATCTAAATGTAGCACCTTCACATCCAAATGAAAGAACATGAAGTCCACCAAACTAATGCAAGAAAGCTAAAAAAGATTAGGTGTTCAAGAGGTTACATGCGAATATGCGATGTGGATCGAAAGCAAAATGATAAACCTTAAGCCTTCTCAAGTAAACTGAGGATCTTATCGAGTTTGCTGTTGCTCTTGCTAATCTCACTTCTTAGATCCTTATACTCCCGACGCGTAATTGGCCTAGAGTCGTCGTCGTCATCATTTACCACAGGAGCCACTGCATCCTTAGAATCCATAAAAATGCCCGAAGCTCCTGGTCTCTTCCGTGGTTGGGTAGAAAGCGTACAGTTGTTTACATTAGTATTTGATCTTTTAATTGTAATAGCTGGCTGATTCAGAAAAGATTTCACTGGTGTTGCATCTTTCCATTGAAAAAGTTTGATATGGCTTTGGGTCACCAATAATATCACACTTGCCCATGATCAACTTGAAATCATAGATTGCAATAGTACTGCAAATAATAATTAGAGGACATGCTAGTTAATAATATATACATACAATGACTGTTAAAGATATATAGCATGGTGTAGAGATATTTTAGCTTCCAATACTTCTTCGCGCAACAATTAAAGCATGTAAATGAATAGAACGAACACGAACATGCAACTTCAAACAAACAACAACACTTAATCGAACAAATATTTGTGTACATGTTCGTGTTCATTTATATTCATTAATTCATTTAAAGTCTAAACGAACAATTCGCAAACATAGTTGAACAAAATTAATTAAACAAACATAATGATATGAACAAACGTAAATGAAGACAAACAAACATACACAAAAGTAGATGATTCATGATAAACAAGTAAACATGCGCGTCATACCCATTTGTTTAACTGAACACAAACTTTTTGTTTATGTTCATTTGTTTATTAAATGAATGAACAACATTCAGTTCATTTACAAGCCTAGCACATGTAAGGCCCGGTTTTGTTTACTTAAGTCTTTCGTATTTGTAATTAGTTCGTTTACGGTTCTAGTTTGTTACGTTTATATGTATTGGGCCCGAGGCCTTGTGTAATTGGTGCCTATTGGGCTTTTTATTAATGAAAAGGTGTATAACATACTCACACTATATAATGTGTGTGTATGGAATATACCAAGCAACCCTTTTGCATAACATTTGTTCAAGCCTTTAAAACTCCCTCAACCTTCTTGCTTCCTTTCCTATTTTCGGCCTCCCTTACCCACACACAAGATCCGAGATCTCGGTATAGCTAGTTGTTTCCGCCAACTAGTTGTGAGGTTGATCCAATAACAACTAGTACTTAGTTTGTTTTGTTGTTTGATCCTGTCACGGGACCTACAATTGGTATCAGAGCTTTCGGGCTCTACTAGTTGTAAATCTTGGGTCACAACCTTGGATATTCAAGAACATAAGTAATTTCGGGTTGAAAAGTCGGATTTTCAATAAAATAAGTAATTTCGGGTTCATAAGTTCTTCAAGTTCTCAAGAAAATATACTGTGTTCATTTTGAAGATGATAAAGTTTAGTTGAAAAGTTTGTGTTTGTGGTGTGTGAATCACAAAAGATTGTGTTTGTGTTGTTGCATGTGATGTTTGCTTCAAAAGTGGTGTTATTCATGCATTTGGATATGATTGAGAAAGGTGACAGGAAAGTGAGTTGGCGACTTACTTAATTTGTTTAAAATTTTCGCTTTCAATCATCTTAATTGATTACTTTGTCTCGATCGATTGCTTTTCTCTTAGTCGATTACAATTGTTGGTCGTTTACATTGCCTTGGTCGATCACTTTGGCTTGATCGCTTACTTGTCACACCCTATTACAATACTCGATTACTTTTCTCATATTCGCTTACTTTCCAAATTCGATCACTTTCAAATCGATCACATTCACGTTTCGCTTACTTTCAAGATTCGCTTACTTTTCAAATCGATCACTTTAACTTCATTAGCTTACAATCTCACTCAATTACAAGTCTAAGGATTCACCAAAAACAGTTTTAAAATATAGAAAACAAAAGTCCAACATCTTTAAAACCAAGGAACAAATTGTAAATATTTTTCAAATGTGTCAAAATTTTAGAGGGAGAAAATGATATAACTTTAACTCACCAAAAAGATTTTACCTTTATTAAGAAAATAGAAAATTAAGTCATTTGACTTGCAAAAAAATATTTTATATTTTTTTATAATTCTATTTTGCTAAGAAAATATGAAAAAGTAACAAAATTATTATCTCTCGTTTAGAGGGAGCTCCTTCTTAGATGGAGTCGGATAATATTAAAATATAAGAAAATTTTGAGAAATCGATTCGACCATATTAAAATATATGGAAAATGATAGAAAATTGTCTTAGGTGATCCTAGCACATGAAAAGAGTAGATCAAAAGCCAACAAGATCATTGCTTGATGTGTAGATAGGCTTAACAAATGAGTAAGTATCATAGTGATATAAACTTAAATATCTACATCTGCTAGTGGTTACACTCTTATGAAGCGGTTGCCGACTCCAAATAAGTCATATCAATGAAGGCAGAAATCCTAATAGTCAGTCATAAACGAGCCCGTTAGTAATTGATCACAATGAAAATTATTTCTTGCTTTAGCTTCAAATATTGAAAAATATAAAAAATTATTACAAAAACAGAAAAACTGCAACATACTAAAAAAGTATTCAAAATCAACAACAAAAATGTTGATAATTTTAGCAAACAAAAAGAGGTATATTAGAACCACGCAAAGTGAGGCAAAACAAAGTCCTGATCACTTTATATGAAGGCATAAGTCAACAAGGCTAGTAAGTCCATGGTTCTACCTTTACATATTGTTTGAAAGAAAAGTTTGCAAAAAGTCTATAGAAGCTCAAAATGTATTGATCAATCATTAGGGGGTCGGAGTCAATTCGGGGTGATAATGATGAACACAAACTATGCCCGAGGTATGATGGAGTTTGTAACATGTTGGATTAACAGGGGACCACACAAGCATTGTGCCTATTTCATACATTAACGTATCACGGCGAAATCAAAATACTTGTTAAGTTTAAAGTGGACCAACATATCTACAATCGACTTTGGCAAAATAATATCCAAATAGAAGTGTGATCTAGGACATTACAGACAGTGGGATTCCATGTTGTGATCTTTCTCGTAAAACTATTAAACTCATTATAAAATTATGCAAAATATTATTGTTATATAATATTAAATTCATCTTTACTCCTATCTTTTTTCATTTTACTTGTTTTATTTTATGTTTCAACTTCAAAATTTTATAATATATGAAAATTCTAAAAAGATTTTAAGTTCTTATGTGTTCGTACATATTTTATTAAACATTTGCTTTATTCAAAATCATGTGTTTTGTTGTCAAGGTCGTTCATACAAAGTTTGTTGGAAACATGAGACTTAAATAGATCATTTACAAGTTTAGAGACTGAAATTGATACTTTATGAAAAGTCAAGATAAAACAAAATTTCAGAGTTATTCTACAAATACTTCAAACCAAGAGCATGCTTGGAAAAAGAAAATTCTTCTTTGACCCTCAAGAGGGTCTGTGAACGAATTTTATTCGCTCTAAGTTTTTGTGCAGCTGTACATGTACATGTAGATCAAGATCAAGTGTCCTGGGCTGCAGAGACTGAAGTTGCATATGCTGAAGCGTTTATAAGAATACGAGAACGTGACGGTTGGCTGTTGAACCTAAATATGAACTGATCGTGTCTGAAGATCAGTCGAAGAACAAAGCAAAGAAACAAGTCGGCACAAGAAAGTCAACACAAGAAAATTAGATGTCGAGCCTCCCGCATATGATGTTTCTAAAAATTTGCTGTTGCCGATCCTTCCCAGTAAATAAGATTGAAGTTCAAGTCTTCAAGATCGGAAAATAAATAACTGTTCAAGATCCAATCTCGTTCAAGCTCTTGGATCAAGAAAAGTACTAGTTTTCAAGAAATAAAGACGAAGCAAGGAACTTGATGAAGGTTCCTGGACATTCTCAATACTAGAGGGAGATTGTAAGGCCAATATTCAATATTAGTTTTAGGATTGTGTATGTTTTTTATTTGCGTAGAGTCGGTGTAATACGTACCTCAGTACGTTTATTTTGTATCATGTTATGTAAACTTGGAGAAATTGAGGACCCTATATAAAGGGTCACTTAACCCATTTCTCCAACAAACATTTGTGAATAAACCCTTGCATTATTATTATCCAAGTAACTCTCAAACTCTCTCTACCTCACAATTCTTCCTAACTTTCGGCCTCCACACAACCGCCACAAGATCCGAGATCTCGGTCTAGCTAGTTGTTTCCGCCAACTAGTTGTGAGGTTGATCCAAGAATGACTAGTACTTAGTTTGTTGTGTTGTTTGATCCTGTTACGGGGACCTATAATTGGTATCAAAGTCTTTTAAGTCTGTTAAGTTTGCAAAAAAATGGGTTAACGCTCACAACGAGGTCCTCCATGCAAAGTCTGTTAAGTTTGACCCGACGAAATATATCTTGTATATATTTGATGTGTGTGGATTCGGCGGATAATTTTTTTCGGATTTTGAAAACATTTTCAGAAATCGGGGGTCGGGAGTGAAAATCTGTTTAAAACTCAGGTTATTTTGACCATGTCGCGAGATTGGTTTACAATATAAATATCCACCATTCTCTCTCTCTCCTCCCAACATCCATCGCCGCTCCCTTTCTCCTGCAAACCCTAATTCTGGTTTTTGAAAACCACAAACAGATCTGTTCCTCTTGTTCATAATTAATCATCATATTCACCATGGTATGATTTTATCATATTTTCTTGTTGTCTTATGGGTCAATTTTTTCTGTTCATATCGGAACTTTTGGGTTCTGATTGATGTTCTTGATGTCGTTATGTGCTTTAATTGATGGCTGATTATGATAATCGATGTCCTAGGGAGTCTTTGTACAAAGTTAATTGAGTTATTAAAATTGTTTGTTGATTTTTGGGGAATTCAGTTTTGGTTAGGGTTTTTGTAAACCCAGGTTCTGTTAAAGTTATTATTATAAGAAACAGGATCAATTACATTTTATTCTTAACATGAAAACGGTTAGAACCAATTTGTTGTTATGATTAGGTTTATTCTTATATGTGTTTGCCGCTCTTTTTTGTTCGTATTTGCTAATTTTCGATTATGAGACGTTATAAGTATTTGCTTATTTATATTTTGTTGTTATTATTAGATGTTTTCTTTTGCTGTTATAAGTATTTGCTGGTATATGCTGTTATTATTTTGTTCTTGATTTTGATTCTTTTGTTGTCGTGTTTAGGTTCTTTTCTTTGTTATTATAAGTCATTGTTTATGTATATTGGTATTGTAGTTGGTATTGTTTCTTACGTTCGCATTTTTAAATAAATTGACATTATTTCCTACGTAATCATGTTAAGATCAAAATGTACATGAACCTTCTCCATTATTATAAAACCCAGATCTTCATGATAAGACCCAGATTATATGAACATCAGTTCACTCTTTAAAATTGCCAGATCATCTGAAACACATCTGTGATCTAAGATTACAATAATAATCGATTACTATTGTAATCGATTAACATTGTAATCGATTTTATCAGTATAGTTGAGTTGAAACTTTGTGATAGATCATATCTGTATGTTCAAGTTATAAAAAAATGTAATTGATTATATCAATTTCTATCTATATATTCGATTACTATATTTTTTGTCATATATAAAAGGACAAAATTTGTAAAAATGCGTAGTTTACATATTTCTTCTTTTTTTAAATATCTTTTATTTTATATAAAAACTTAGGCGATGCGATCTTGAGTAGAGAGTGTATTAGATCGTTAGAAAATGTATTATTAATATCACGAATTTTAAGGAAACATACCAAACGTAGTTAAAATACACTTCGTAAATAAAATATTTGATCCATCTAATCTGTATACTTAATTTGTCTAATCTAGTTATAGTTCAGAAAAATAAAGAATTATTAGATTTTCGTGTAAGGGCAAAGTAGTAATTTTTGTAGAACATTTAACAAAAAAAGTTAACCTAAGTTAGCAAAAAACTTAAAAAAAAAGAATGCTCAGGTGTGATTTTGATGTTTAAAGGACACGTTTTATAATTTTGGCTATACTTAATGACGGAGTTTATATATTATTTTATTAGTTAGCTAAATTAAAGCATTTTTTTAAATTCTTATTATATATGGTGGTTGAGAAAATAATAGATTTTTAGATTTCACCGAATACAAAAATAAAATCAAAAGTTTGGTGGTTAATTCTCTTAAAATATTGAATGACCGAGATAGAAAAATTGCAAAATTTATTTTTTTTTACCTAATATCATTTGCCCTTTAAAGAAATGTTGTAGTAAAAAGTTTTGAGTTAGCATATATGGATGTAAATAATCTGAGCTGTTCAAGAGCTACTTGAGATATGATAGGTAAAAGCTCGCTTTAACGAGCCGATCTTGAGTAGCTCATGAGCGGCTCGGGCTGTTTACGCCCTTATTAATATTAAGTGGAGCTCAATATCTCTTAAGTTAAATGAGCCGTTATCGTGCTTAGACGAGGTTAGGCTCGGCTATACGTAATACACCCCTAAAAATGATTATTTCATTTTTCTTAAAATGTAACAGTAATATACGAAAATGGTAAGTGACTTATCAAATAAATAAGATGATTAAATTACTAATAGACTTCTATCAAAGTTTGTAATTTACTCTATTACTTAGCTAAGTTATAGCATTTTTTTATAATTCTTATATTACATGTTTTTGTATGTGTTCTCAGGTTGATGGTGATCCGGAATATACGAAAGGAGCTTTTAGAAGAAAGGGTACGTTGAGCATCAAAAAGTTCAGCGATGAGCAACTATCGGTTTCTCTTGATAGCGAGAAAAACATCAAAGAAGAAGTTGAAGAGGAGCATAGAAGTAATGCTATTTTAAAACATTATTCTTCATATCATATTTAAATGTTTTAAAACCTTCTTTTTTGTCCATGTAGTTGATTGAATGGCAGTTACACGGCGCATTGGAAGAAACGTGATAAAATCCTTCAAGAAAAAGGGGGAAAGTTGGAGGTGGTAACGGATTTGCTGAAGAGTGAGATCATTCTTTTCAAGATTAAAGGTTTTGAAGGCCATGTAGGTATGGCAAGTGAGCATAAAGATAAAGTTAACTTTGATTGGTTGCTAAAGGAGGTTACGGATCAGTTTAAAATGACTAGGGGTACATTCTGTCTCACCTACATGAAAACGCTTTGGAAGCATGTTTAATAGTGATGAAAGATAAGGTTGTGGAGCTTGCTGTGGAGGTAGCGTGAGTGGGAGTGGCATCCTATTACTTTTAGTTTTTTCTTCTTTTTTTAAATCAAACCAGTGTGGGTTAATTTTTCCTTTTTTGTTTTTGATATGAAACCCTCCATGCATCATGTGATTGAACTGTCACATGAACCAGGGTATGACCATGAGGGTATGGACATGCTGGTTCATGAATCTAGTTTAAGAAGTTGCATCATGTTTTACAATTATACTCCTAGACGTGCTCTATCAACGCTTAGGTGTCTTTCACCATTTTGACCAATATTGGGTATGGACATGCTGGTCCATGAACCTGGTTTAAGAAGTTGCATCATGTTTTACAATTATACTCCTAGACGTGCTCTATCAACGCTTAGGTGTCTTTCACCATTTTGACCAATATTATCATTTTAGATATACGGCTAAAACACATGTAAAGCATAATATAATTTATCAAAGCGATAATAGGTGAAGGCTTGACCTAAACAAGAATTGTGTCTTTAAGAAAAACAAAAAAAGGAAACATCATATCTTATCATATTATAGCGATTTATCATAATTTATCAAAACAAGAATTGTGGCTTATTTATAAACCGATTCACAATTAGCGTACATGTTAATATTATTCTTGCATATTGTTTATGATTATACGTGAACTTGTTTGCAATGTGTTTACTATTCTTATGGTGGAAGTTACGGAAACGCATACACATACACATAGTGGGAGGGTCCGACGGGACGTACCCGCGCCGTGTAAGGTGGTTCTCATTTCCCCTATTACTACGGCCTTGGCTAAAGGAACGGGAGGACGACATTAATTGATTTCATTTACGCTTGAATATTTATTACATTACAAACGTTGAATCGTGCCTTTTATATATATGTATACTCAAAAACTTATGAAAACTCACCAACTTAATTGTTGATAAATATATTATTTTCAACGTGCTACAGGTTGAATCGATGACATGCTAAGGATGAAGATCATTAATATACCTTAGGATATTTGAATAAAGAACTTATTATTGTTTTGATGAAATGTTTCTTTTTATTTATTTATAATTATGAATAATTGTGTACTTGTTACGTTACGAAATTAAATGATATAATTATTGCCGCTTTAAATAGTGTTACGAGCTATGAGTGATATGTACGTTACACCCGGGCGTATTCCGCTTAAAGCCGGGATGTTACACATATCATACCCACGGTGTCGCGACCTTTGGTCACACATGACCTGAACCAGATGTATGAGGCTAAAGGTCTACGACCACACTTTTTTCGTGTAACCGAAGGCCAATTTTCACGTAGTGTTAGTTGCCGTCTGTCTTGTTGGTTCATGATTCCATTAATCACATATTAAAAAAGATTTTTTTAGAGTTGAGGTAGTCGTTACTTTATCTCTTGGGATGTTGCCCCCAACCTACCTTCTCGAGATTCTACTATAGCTTTTGCTATGAGTAGGATTTTAATGTGTGGCCTTGTTTGTTTGTTAATACTATTAATAATAATTGTTCAAACATTGATAAAACATACCAAGTAGTCCAACTTAGTGTAGCAAATACGCACCCAAAAGAAAGAAGATCGTGAAGTTCACCAAACCTAATTAAGCAAGAAAACTTATATAGATTTGGGACGATAGGATTGATGCGACGAGGACCGAAAGCACAATGGTAAAGCCTAATGCCTTCTTAAGAAAAGTGAGGATCGTATCGAGTTTGTTGTTGCCCTTGCGGATTTCACTTATTAACTCCTTATACTCCTGATGAGTAATTGGTCTATCCTCATTGCCACCTTCCACACGAGTATTAGGCATTGTAACTGTCGCCGCTGGCTGTTTGATAGAACATTGCATCGGGGCTGCAGATGTTTCATTCACATAAGAATGTAAAGCTGCATTATGCTCACTGTTGTGAGTGTGAACTGGTGAGCCCTCATTGGCATTTGGCAATGTAAATGTTGGTGCTGCAGGCCGATTCTGAGAAGATTGCATTGTTGTTGTATATATCACTGATAAAGTTTTATCAGCATTGGGTTTAGCTAAGAAATACTTTGGATCACCAATAATATCACACTTCTCCATAATCACATTGAGCTCAAAGACTACTTCAGGACTGCAGATAATAATTAGAGCCTTAGAGGACATGCATGTCAGTTAATAATTTATACAATGATAACAAGCTTTTAATTCTTCGAAGCACTAACATATACATATATATTTTCAAAATGGGAAGAAAAATGTGGAGAAAATGGTTTCTAGAAAAGAGAAAAATTCTTTTGTATTTGTACGGATCTTAAAAGTTGCACACGTGTTGTCAGCTTTTGTCTGGTGACATAGACCACCATTTCAAATGACGGAACTAGTTTGGATATTTTAGATATGCCTTTTGATCCAATTAAAAAAGTTGTGTTACATCAAAACAAAGATGTACTTGTCAAACGAGTATAATTCAAGATATTCCATTTCAAATGGCAGATCCTAAAATATTCAAACTAGTGTCATTAATTTTAAATGGTGGAACACCACCGAAGCTTCACGTCACCTAACAAGAGTTGACAACATACACATAATTTTCCATAAACAAACCAAAATTATTAATTCTATGTCCTACAAACCATAAGCGCTAATACAAAATGAGAACAGATAACACTTACCCTAGTGTATCAAAAACAAATTTAGTCAACTGAACAATAGAGCCCTTGTAAAACGATCCATCAGATAGGTCAATCCTGTATATCTCTCGATTTTTCGCCTCCAATCGGTGCATTCCGAATATCCATCACTTGTAGCACCGGTTTCAGATCATGACATTTGCCACTAGACAGTTTCGATATTGCGCCGGCAGTAAGATTTACAGGCGCCATGGTTTTGATGAAGAAACGTACACTATGGTAGTTAAACAGTGGCGGATCCAGGATTTTTTTCCGGGTGGTGCACTACTTTTAGACGTTTCTATTTCATGGAGTCGGGTATAAAAAAATCCGGGTCGGTTTAAGGTTCGGGTCGGTTCGATGGTTCGAGAAAGTTCATTACATAATAAAAATACGATAAAATAATAAAAGAGACACCGTCATTAGAAATTAAAAACTAACAAATTAAAACCAACAATCTAACAAACTAAAACTAAATTTAACAAATAACTTAACAATCAAGAGCAATTAACATTTTACAAGAAGTCAAGAACAATTAACATTTAACAATGGATTGTGAATGTAAACTTACCTTCAAAGTGGGAGGATTAGAGGATTCGAGTAAGAGTAGGCAGTGGCAAGAGGACGGGGACGGCTGAGTGGCTGACAGAGTGAGGTTGCCGACGTTCCACGATGGTCGGAGTGACGAGGACGAGTGGCTGACGGAGTGAGGCTGCCGGCAGTCAGGGGCTGAAGAGGGTCAGGGGCTGGGGACAAATAAACAACTTAAAGATCAATTAATTTTCAAATGACTTAGTTTTGGTATTCAAAAAGCTTTAAATTTCAATATATATATATATTATTATTATTACGAATACGCAATTCATAACAAGAAAGAACATACTAGTTTCTATGTCATCAATCTAGTTTGATAAGTCAGATCTAGAAGCTTCAAGTTCACGACTTGTAATTTACCTATAACAAATTCCTTAAACTATTAATGAAAAAAAGTGAATTACCAGATGAGTTATTGTTGGCTGAGAAAACAAAAGGCTTAGGCTTATTGTTATCCTGAATTCGGTCTTTGAATCCCTGGAAGTCAGCTTCGAAGTCATCTGATGGTGGTGGCTTTGAGAAGTAATAGTTTGATAAATTGGAATCACGGAGAAGATCTGCGGTGGTTAAACAACGAGACTGGGGAGGCGCTGTGTGGTGTTTTGTGGACTGGTCACTGGTTGTGTTTATTATAAAACCCTAACTAAGTAAAAAAAATGTTTCAAAAACCAGAATTGAACCTGTGACCTCCGGGTTACAAAACCAATAGGTTTCCAGCTAGACAAAGGCTTCAAATGTTTGTAAGGTGGTTCCTTTCTAATTTATAAGGTGGTTCCTTTATTATTTTCTATATATAAATACACTAATATTTCAAAACTCGGGTGGTTCCTCGGAACCACCCATTTTCACTATAGATCTGCCCCTGTAGTTAAACATTAAACACTTAAAATATTAGGTGGGTTATAATTAAATGGGTTTTGGTGGTTGTAGGAGATGAGTGAAAATTTAAGTGGGTTATAATTAAGTGGGTTTTTGAAATTAAATTAAGTGAGTTTTCAATATTAAAATAGTAGACTAAAATACCCTCTTTCCTAGCCTTCTTAGGAAAATCAAACTTATCTTTTCTCCATATTATTTACTTGTATAGTTTGCGGTGCGCACATATAATGTATATATGTGTGAACCCTTGGGTGGGCAAAAGTAAAATTGCACTAATTTTGACGTTATTTTACTAATCACGTGAAAATAACGTTAAAAGTGGCGGAAGGTTAATCAGGCATCATGTGGTGGCGTTGATAGCCGAAAGACAAGGGCACATGCACCAATCAGCCGGTGTCCCGATGATTGAGTGTTATGTGTCTTATGTCCAAGGCTTGATTCAAAACTACTATCGAGCCGGGGGTCTCACCGGAAGCAGCCTCTCTATCCCTATGGGATAGAGGTAAGGCTGTCTACATCTTACCCTCCTCAGACCCTACCATAGCATTGCTATTGGTGAGATATACTGAGTACGATGATGATGATGATGATGATGATGATGATGATGATTTACTTGTATAGTTTCATGCATGGTAGTTAAACATTAAACACTTAAAATATTCTAATATGCTTGTTATGTTGCATCAGTAATATGATAATTTGTTAGTAGTTTGTGAGGGATACCAAAGATATATATGCATTTGAAGTAGCAGTCCAATTGGTGATTTAACGGCTTGTTGGTGTATATGGAAGACAATAAACGATGAGACTATATTCGACAATAAACGCGTATCTGTTAATTTGGCTCAATGGGGACATTAAAAGACTTAGTTTTCTCTGGTTGAAATATAGGGGGAAACTCGAGGGGTAGATTGGGAGAATTGGTGTTTGTTCCCCGTTTGATGACCAATTTTAAGTAGGTGAGTATGTAATTGGGTGTTATTGCCGGTACTCGTATTGGCGTCTTAATAATATTGTTGTTGGTTTTCAATTGTGTTAAAAAAAAGAAAGTTGACTTTACAAGTTAAGCCACGTTCCAATTCCTTAGGAAACACCTTTTATAATGTGCATATTCTGAATGGAAATATAATCAATTAATCATAAATTTTAATCCAAAAGTCTCTAGTCTTTGCTTTTTTATGAAGATTTGCGGTCTTAAAACATGTTTTTATCAATTGGTAATTTCATTGAAATGTTTCAAATTTAAGTCAACTCTTGGCAAAAGTGTAACACCTTACACCTTTTTATATTAACAATTTTTTTCTGAGTTAGGTGAGTAACATGACCAAGCTACCATTTAATAATAAAAATATAAAATAAAAACCTAAAACAAAAAACAAAACGAAACCTATGAACCTTTCGTACCTATCGGTTCCCGGTTACTGGTTTTGTGCTTATCGGTGTTTGGTTACATGTTTCTCACTTACTAGCGTCCCGTTAAATATATTTCAACCCATTTTCACTTGGACCCATGATTACCCATTCAAACTTTTTTCCTTCTTTAAGTTTGACCGGTCCTAGAATACGCCACATGGCCCAATCCAGAATTTATGTTCACCCAAATATTTTCTAAATCACATGTAGTTATCTAGATTAATACTCCCTCTTAACAAGTATACCAACAAAAATAACAACTTTTAGTACAAATATATACTTAGAGTGGTTAGTTTTTTAGATCATTCTTGTTAAGCTCATTATAACATTTCTTTTCTCACAATGAAGAAGCTTTGCTTAACAAATTGAGGTATTGTGTCTTATCTCGTTTTTAAGTCAAAGTCAATGTGATTTGTTATGTGATTAAGTGAATAATCAAGCCAAAGCAACATAACAAATTAAGTGAGTAGATAATCAAGCCAATTTGCCAAAGCAACATATCAAAATCAATCATAAATTTAGCACAACGAATCATCATGATTGTTAAATCAAACTAGATACTACTTGCCCTTGTGCAACGTTGTCCTCAATCTACCTTCTCGACATCCTACTTGTAGCTTTCGCTATGACTCCATGAGTAGGTTTTTAGTGTGTAGGCTTGTTTAAGCCAACTAGCCAACCTATTACCAAAACATACCATCATGAACAACATATCAAATAGTCTCTCTTTTTTTAAGGAGTATATTCACAAATCACAACGAAATGAACTAGCAAAAGATAGAACGCAACGAACATACCAAATAGTCTGAATGTAGCAAATACACACCCGAATGAAAGAACATCACGATGTTCACCAAATCTATGCAAGTAAGCTTAAAAAAGATTTAATACAAAAGCAAGATGACAAAGTCTTAGGCCTTCTTAAGTAAACTGAGGATCTCATTGAGCTTCTTGTTGCTCTTGGTGATCTTACTTCTTAGCTCCTTAAACTCCCGACGAGTAATTGGCCTACAAATCTACAATCATCATCATTTCCACCTTCCACAACAATGCCAGGAGCCGGCCTCTTCCTTGGTCGGATAGAAGGTAGCATACGGTCGTTTGCATTAGTATTTGATCCTGTAACCGTTATTCCTGGCTGATTCATAGAAGATTTCGTTTCCACTGAAGAAGTTTCATTATGTTTATTTTGGAATGGCTTTGGGTCACCAATAATATCATATTTATCCATAATCAAATTGAGATCGACTGCCACAATAATAATGTTGCAGCTAATAATAATAATAATCACAGAACATGTCAGATAATAATAATAATAATAAATGGTGGCAAATGGGTTGGGTTGGGTCAAACGGGTTTGGGTTAAAATGGGTTAGGGTCAGAAAGGGTCAACTAAAAAAGGGTTGTTTTGGTTTGGGTGGGAAAGGGTTTCGGGTTTTTTTTTTGAAATGAGAATTCTGGCGGGAACATTTTAGGTTTTTAGATTTTTTGTTTTTTATTTATATTTTGAATTACGATTTTTTAATTATTTTATTTGAATTTTTGCTAAGAGGTTTTCTATTAAGACCAAAAACCCCTCAAAAAATATTCAAAAAATATAATAATAAAAAGATTATCACTCAAAATATAAATCAAATATAAAAACAATAAAAAAACTAAAATGTTTCACCAGTTTTCCTCGTTCCATTAAAAAAAACTACCAAGAAATCGAACCGAAACTGAAAAAATCGACGAAAACGAAACAAAAAGCTAAAACCAAACCAAACCAATCGAAATCAATCACAATGAAACTAAAAATTGAAACTGAACAGAAACGAAACGGACAAAAAAACAAAAACGAGTCCGGAATCGACCAAAAAGAAACAAAAGAAACCAATACCCAACCTGTACCGTGTGAAAACTCGTGTTTACTTGAAACCTGAACCGAACCCATTCCAATCTAACTTGTCTCATGCGGAAACCAGTTCCGATCCGAAACCTACAACATTTCCTTATGACACTAACCCCCATCGACCCATTTATTTGAATTATCCGACCCATTTTGACCCAAAAATAAACAAGATAGAATTTAAATGATCCATTTTGACCTATTTAGTTAAAATCTCTAACCCAACCAGCCCATATAATTTTTAAAACAACACAAATTGACTCATTTGAATGGTTTGGGTCAAGATTGCCATCCCTACTACTACTACTAATAATAATAATAATAATAATAATAATAATAATTGTTCATGAACGGTGATACATTCAAATTGAGTCAACTGAACAATGGAGCACTTGTGCAAGTGGTGAGATGTAACTAAATCGGTGAGATGATGAGCAAGTATCCCGTGCAGGTGAAACGAGCCGTCAGATAGCAAAAGCATGAATCTCTTCTTCATTTCGCCAGCAGAAGTTTGTGTCTGCACGATCCGAATATCCGTCACCTGTAGCACCGGTTTCAGGTCCATCGCTTTCCATTCGCCACTAGATAACATCGATATTGCGCCGGTAGCCATGATTTTGATCGCAGTGAATTAGGGTTTTATAAAACCCTGGAGAGTGAAATTAATTAAGTGAGCGGGAACAGGTTGTTTATAGATGATTGACAAAGGCCACTTAACAAGAATTTCAACAAAAATAACGAATTATTATTATTATTATTATTATTATTATTATTATCTAGTAGAGGTTATTGTCCAGTATTTAATTTCAAACGACAATATTTCCCGTCCTCGAAAGTAAGTTAATAGAACTTGTCTAAATTCGAATGATAGACAAAGTCTATTAAATCAGAGGATATAATGAATTGTTAATTAGAAGATCATCGGAATTTGTACATTCATCTGTCGTCATTTGAACCCCCCCCCCAACATTCCCTTCACCTATATCCAATAGTCAATTCGCAAATTATTTTATCTCTTCAACATGTAAGGATTAACATCTAACTGTGAGCCTCGTGTTTTTTTTGATAGTTTAAGTACCTTGTGCTTTTACAAGGTGTAGGAAGAAATACTTGAAGTGTCATTTAAAATAAACATAAAGAAAATTCTATACAATTTAACTATTTATTTAACAAAAGTATCATAAATTTAGTATCTACAACTCCCTAAATACTTTCTTGTATATAAATAAGGTTTATACTTTAATTTATAGTATTTCGCTGTTGATAAATATAAAAAGGAACAAATTGGTTTTTTAATAGTTAATAACTAAACAGTTACAAATATCAATTGGCTTATATAACTTGTTTAGCGATTCATAGAGTCATAAATTGTATACACTCTAATATTGACTTGAACTTGTTGTGAGTTGAACTTAAGATGTTAATAACCTATATTAGCTCAAACATGTTCTAAATCATGACACGAACCTGCACAATTTGACATGCCTAACTACATATCCATATGACTGCTAATAACAGTCCGGATGTGGCAACCATTCGATATAGTGACGTATTTTATTTTCCATTAGTAAGATACTAATAATGTATTCATTTTTTAATACATATAAAAGATGAATAAAATAATTTTTAGTGGTTCTTAAATATTTAGTAGTTCTCATTGAGCCCAACAGTACGCATAAATCTTATAAATATGTGTTAATAATCTTTATATCCATGAAGACAAGTATCTACAACATATGATATATTGATAATAAAAAATCAAATTGCACAATGATCTTGGCTGGAAATAGTTTAATATATTAAGGAAACAGAACTTTCTCTTTTTATAGTACTCTTTAGAAATGAGTTTAATAGACTTTACCTAAATCCTATTCATATGCTACCAATCTATTTATTTTCCTCCCGAAAAGTCATGCACTTGGCCATCAACATCTTCTCCATCTTATTTTTGCGAAATGAAATCAACCACAACAGTATTATCTTAGGAGGACTTACTAATTATTATAATGTAAAAAAGGTTTCAAATTTAATAATGAAAATATTAAATTGTATAGTAATGATAAGGTAAATAAGATATTTGCCCTTCAGTATAAATATATATGCAATTTGTAAGCACCTTAATGTTATTTTGGAATTCCAAAAAATGGGTAGTGTTAATCTAAACCATCATGGAAGAAATATTAAATAACTAATTAGTAATTAATCAATTTAAGGGTCAAAATTAAATTCACTACGCAATTGATGAATATAAAGTAAGAAATTACCTTGTATTCAAATTCCACTATCAAGCTCCAGATATGTAATTATAATAAAAAAAAATAGTGTATAAAACTTTCGATAAATAAAGTAAAAAACCTTATACAACAAACACCAAATAAATTGAGGTTTTTACCTAACATTCGATTAGAAATTGAGCATGAGATGATAGTTTATATAGCCTTTTGATATCTTATTTTCCATTAGTAAAATACTAATAATGTATTCATTTTTAATACATACAAAAGGTGAATAAAATAATTTTTAGTGGTTCTTAAATATTTAGTAGTAATTGAAGCTTACTATTGTATAATAGTATTATTCCTCCTAATCAGTATACCTCCACATGGCGCGTCATCACCAAAAAACTGCCTCAAAAAACTTTTAATAATTCATACAAAAGTCAATGATTTAAATTTAAGTAAACATAATAAATAAATTAAATATAAAAATATGTTATTAAGTTTGGTACCAAATGTTGTGAAAATGAATCTCTTAATTTCTTAAAAATAAAAAAAAGTCAACACATTTTCCCATTTATATAGAGAATAATTAAAGATTTTAATTACAATTAATTCATAAACTGATGATTTTGCATAATTATGGTAAATTGAATGATATGTGGTTTTGGTAATTGAATGTGAATTTAATCCGGTTATTCAAATGATTTTGAATTTTGGGATATTTAATGATATTAGAAAAGTTAGTCTCACCATTTTTATTATAGAAAGTAATTAATTTTGATAAATGACTATCATAAAGTAAATTAAGAAAACTATTAAATGATTTATCATACAGTAAATTATACATTCTTTAATAAACATCATTTTAATAAAGAAACATAGTATATACATAGGCTTAATTAATTGTATCATATCTCGTATAATAAACATCCTTTGAAGTTAGTTTATACATTTATTTTTAATTAGTTGACTCAATTAAAAATTTCAATTTCATATCATGTCTCTAGTAAAAATTATTTTAATATATAGGCTTAATTAGTATACATTATTTTTTATAAAGCTAAACAAAATTATATTCTAGGCTTAATTATTTATGTTATTGTTAACTGGGTCTAATTTTAGATGTATGGAAATTGACAATTCATACCAGTTACCAAAATTCGTTTAATTGATATGATTAATTATATTAATGGTAATAAATATCAATTACTAGCTTATTCTTGTACATTACTAATTTTATGCTCGAGCTTGAAATATGGTGTAGATTTAAACATATCAATTTTAATTATATTGTAATTAATCGTGTTTAAAACATTATATCACCTAACCTAACTAAAACACGTATTATAAGAATCTTTATAAAAACGTAAATACATTAATTAATTAACAATAATAGTTTATTGGTTACCTTAATTAAAACGCGGTAATTAAAAAATTATAATAAAGACACATTAAATTGGTCAAATGTATTAAAGATTTTATAATGTACGTGAGCACCGGATTATTAACTATATAACATATTTTTGTAAGTGGTCAAGAATTCGAATTTCAAAATGGTTCAAATAAATAATTTTTATTATTCACTTAAGGAATTTAGTTGAAATTGACATTAAATTCACAATAACTTGAAATATTTAGAAGAAACTAATATTTTTTTATTTAATGCATGAATATTGAATAATTATGAAATGAGTTTATATTTATGGATGGTATTCAAAAAAATAAAACGGGTTGAAAAAATTAGTCAAATTAGAAATGAGAATTGTGTTTAAATATGCAAATTTTATTTAAACCTATTCAATATAAATGGTCAAATTGAGTCAAATCGTTAGTTTATTCAAATTGTTGTTATTTAAACCTATTAAATATAATCAAATATGTAAATATTATTTAAACCTATTCAATATAATTGGACTTTGACCAACAACAATATAAGATTGATTATCTTACTATAGATAATTTAATGTATTATAAAATAATCAACTAAATTTCATTTCGGGATTATATAATAATCAATTAAATTACATAAATTGTGAAAAATAAATAAATACATGAATACTAACATAAATATAAATCAATATTAAACAAAAATAAAAGACATCTTATCAAACAATTCTCAATCCATGAAATTAGTTATACCAAGTTGGGAACAATAACCTGAAATGATAAAATTAAATATTAATATTAATATCACATAATGAATATTTTACAAATTATGGAAGATTTGAATAATGTGAAAAAATGTAAAATTGATGTTATAACTTACAACCGGAAAATTGGAATCTCGTTACTGGAAAAACGAAATAGTAAACATCTCCATTGAATATTCGATTTTGATATATAACCTAAAAAGATTATAAGAAAAAATCATATAAATATTAATAT
The DNA here is from genome assembly GCF_021521415.1 of Bidens hawaiensis. Classification (NCBI taxonomy): domain Eukaryota; kingdom Viridiplantae; phylum Streptophyta; class Magnoliopsida; order Asterales; family Asteraceae; genus Bidens; species Bidens hawaiensis. The sequence goes on from NW_027491517.1 coordinate 377,579, forward strand.
AAATACAAACAAAAACGGAAAATTATCAGTTTAATCTTGGATTTTGATATAAAATCTAAAGATATTATAACAAAGTAATATAAAAATTAAAATAAATATAAAACCTTACCGAAAAACGTTACCGGAAAACCGTAATAACTTCAACATATTAATTCAATCTTGGATTTTGATTTACAACCTAAAGAGATTATAAAAAAATTATATAGCAATTAAAATAAATTTAAAACATTACCGGAAATCTTACCGGAAACAATAGAACCTTACCGAAAAACTTATAACAATATTGGCCATTACCGGAATATAGGAGACGGTTGAGGAATAAGCAGAGAGAGAGATTAAAATGGTTAGGGATTTGTTAGTGTAAGAATTATCGTATGAATGTTAGGTATTTATACACGAATTTCCTATTGTAATTAGAAACAAAAAATTAGGGAAACTCAATTAACTTAAAATGAGGACGAAAATTAGGGAATTAGGATTAATTAATTTTTAAAATTTCAATTACTAAAATGTAATGTTCATAAATTAAATCTATACTATATTTAAATATAGACTATATTAAAATACGGAATTAAACTTATTAATGTAGAAATATAAATTACTAATTCAAAAATTGAGATTTTCTTTCTAGAGGTGAAAAATTCAAAATAACAAAACAATTCTTTTAGGAACAATAACACTTTTAAACCAAAAAAAGAATACAAAAATGGACGATATAAAAACAACACAAAATAAAAACCTTAGACACAAAACTAACGGTGTTTGCTAAAGAAAGTTTGAAGGTGTAAGAATTACCGTATGAAACTTAACTATTTATACTGATTGAATTATGGTTGACTAAATTATAGAAGGAAGGTATACAAGAAATTGATTAGAAACAAATAATCAGGGAATTTCAAAAAAATTAAAAAAACTTAAAGTAAGAACGATAAGTAAGGAATTAGGATTAATGAATTTTCAAATTTTGAATTTACTAAAATGTAATGTTCCAGATTTAGATTATTATAAATATAATATTATTTAATTAAAATTTGAATGTTGAATATATTTAAACAAACGGAAATAAACTTATTAATGTAAAAATATAAATTAGTAATTTATTTATTTACAAAAATATAACTAATCATCAATTATAACATCGTATATGTAATTTATAAAATAACAATGTCTATAATATATAAAATTACAATAAATTTTTATATAATGAAGTACTGAATCATATGATTGAAAGTTATAAAAATAATCAACATAATATAATTAATCAACACTTAACTATATATATGATTCATATAAGGTGGGAAAAAAATTACTAAAAAAGATTCAAATAAGGTGTGAAAAAAAATTATTAATTATAATTATTAAGTAGAAACATAATTAAAAAAGATTCAAAATTTAAATTCAAAATTAAACATTAAATGAAAGATGAAAGAGAATACTTTAAGAGAATTGATTAATCTTATTTTAATTTATTTAATTAAGATGAAAAATGGAGAAGCTATTGATATATATGAAAACTTAGTGAATAACCAATAGGAAGGGAAGATTTTGACATAGAGCCTGTTGCTTTAATAACATAGTTAGATTATATATATATATATATATATATAAAACATATAAGATGTCTAATATGGTAATTATACATATTCCGGCGAGACACCGCTAAATTTAATGTGTTGCCTCGCCTGCGAACTTTACACTTCAACTTCAGGCCACATTAAAGTGTTCTCCGGTGGCAATAATTGCAATCATAAACAAAATTGAAACTGACGTCTGGCAAACACTCGCTTACCCTTCTATCTTTCAACTTCAATTGAATGCTTTATTATCACAACCACAAATCAATTTATTCTCTCCCAGACTTCTTCACGCATCCTCCGAGCATTTGCTTCTTCCTGTGGATTGTGTTTCTCAATCGGAGTCGCTTATGGTTCAGGAAACCGTTTTAATAATCTCTAATGGATTTTCAAATAGGTTTGTTTTCATCATATTGACTTTGATTTAGGTTAAAATCATGTTGGGTTTTGTTATCATCTCTGATTATGTTTGTTTCTGATTTCCTGTGTTATCATCTCTGCGGATAAGAACTTGATTTAGGTTAATTTTGTGTTTGATTTAGGGTTTATTCACAATTTGGATAGAACTAATTTGTTGGATTCATATACTTAGGTTTTTTTGCTGTAAGTTGGATTGATTCCAAATATTCTTACATGACACTTGAGAACTTGTGTCTTGGAGAACCTGTAAATAGAGATCCATCTTCAAATTGATTCGGATGTTTTAAGCAGTGCCCAGTGGTAGGGGTGTTCACGGGCCGGTTTAAACGCTTTTGGGTCAAACCGTGACCAAACTGTTAGTACCGGCTTTTTATAATTGAAAACCGAAACCGAACCGTCAACAATAAAAACCGAACCGTTACTAACGGTTTGGTCCGGTTCGGTTTTACGGTTTAAACTTATTAGGTCTTTATAATATAAATTATAAACCCATAAAAGATAAAAATAAAACATTATCCAAAATGCATAGAACAAGCTTGTTATACAAGCATACGACATGTTTATAATTATATGAATATGAATGTCGTTATTCAATAAAATAAATAAAAGATGAAAACACTTGTCTCATGAAATTAATTAAATCTTAATTTTATAACTACATATTATGGCCTGTTGCTAAACTTTAAAGCTAAAAATTGATTTAGCCCATATTCATATTAATTAATCCAATCAAATATTAAATACAGATAACTAAATATATGTAATATAGATAATAAAAACTAAAATATATTATCAAATCTTCGGTCTGGTCCGGTTTTATACGAACGGTTTTTTGTATAAACCGTAAACCAAACCGTGTGTTACGGTTTAAAAATTTTTAAACCGACCGACCGAAAGTTAAAAACAAAAACCAACCACGAAACCAAACCGAAAACCAGTTTGGGCGGTTTAAAATCGAACCATGAACACCCGTACCCAGTGGTAGTGTTTAAGTTCAGCTACTAACTTTTTTTTTTACTTCTTTTATCATCAATAAGTTAATGTATGAAACTGCGTGTAAAAATATGTTTTTAAAACAATAATCATTTAATTAATAAAAACATTAGAAGAAGCTATAACACAAATTGACTACACTCGCATTTGACCACTTTGACCGGTTTAAGAGTTTAGTGTTTTGGTTCGCTACTCTATTTATAAAGATTTTTATTGTGTAAAGATATATAAACTGAAATGGGTCAAGTTACGGGTTGTTTTGGCCATTGGAAACTTAAAAGTTGTTTCAGGACATTGTTGATAATATACCATATTTGTCTACTAAGACGATTTTGGTCAAAGTTAATCAACTGATTTTTGAATAGTATTCGGGGGCTTTTTTTGGTATAGTGGATAGTTTCGGGTTATTTTAATTTTTTGTCGAGGTTGTTTTGGGTCACATGCAGATTCAGGTAATTGTACTATAAGCAAGGTGCTACTATTCTATAATGCATTACATCTCATTGGTACAAGTACAAACCACTAAATGACACATATTTATAATATCAATTGTTTGTAGTCTGACCAAACCGAATCGAACGAGGCCTTGTTTGCGAATCAAATAACAAATGGATTGTAAGTCAACATGAAAGATTATTTACTACATGTTAACTAAGGTTTTTTAATCACATTTTTCTAATCTTCAGCGCACTAAATACAAGTTGTTATAGTCAATTTGGACTCTCAATTGGTTGGAATTAGTAAACTTTTGTTGTTTCTCGTATCAACAAAATACCCACCACTTTTACCTATTGGTCTTATATTTTTCTTCACAGGGATTGAATCAACAAGACAAATACATCCTTTATGCATACAAATCTCCCAAACGACCATAACTTAGGTAACTAACTTAAATAATTCCATATCTGTTATTGAACCATCCCATTAAAGTCTAAACTTAAGTGAAATCATTCTTTCTTGTCAGCTACTATATGTTTCCTCATGTTTTGTTCATAAACGCTACCTTACATATTTCGAAATGATTCATGACCCAAGCTCATTTTGACGATACCTATTTTGACCTTTAACAAATTAATGTATTTTTAGAACCCGTTTTGACCTTGAATGAATTTATGTTTTTTCTAGAACAACCCATTTTGAGCCGAACTTATACACCCATTGACAATAGTCGCCATAACATAATAAAAAGGGTAAAAAGGTCTGAACCTGTTTTGATATTATCCCTTTTTTTAAAAAATAACTTGTATCAACCCACGTTCATTTTTTTTCGAAATTTTAAGTTTTATTCCAAAACATTCAAATAAAAAGGATAATCAACTTTGAATTTTATTTTAAAAACATTGAAATGAATGAGGATTTTCTAATATATTCTATTGTTGATTAAAGTGAAAATTGATCAATATGGTAAGTTCAATGAGTGTGGGCATTACATCAGACAGTAAGTGTGCATCTTATGCTCTAATGACTAAATTGAGTTCATTCGTATGATTGTCTATGGCTGGTTTGTGTCCTGTAGAACTTTTGTTTGTAATCAGGATTGTCCACGTGGTTATTTAATTTCTAATGGACCTGTGAACTAATAGCTCAAGCCGACTAGCCGAGGCATATGTTTTCATTGCTAATGACATGGTGGGCTCCTTACATGTGCTCGCTATATCCAGTTTCTTAAAAGTCATTTCATTACTCTTTCTTTTTTAATACAATTTAACGTGGTATATAGGGCTGTTCAAGAAATCTGAAATCCGAAAAAAACCGAAACCCGAACCGAAATCAAAACCCAAATAAACCGATCCGACTTCTTTTTCAGATATTCGGATCGGATCAATCCGAATATCCGAATAACTAATTCGGATTCGGATCGGATTCGGATACGGAAATTTAAAAAATTCGGATTGTTCGGATTATTCGGATATCCGTTTAATCAGAATAAAAAACATGTTTTTAGTGCTATTTTCCGGTTTGGTATATTTATTAGACTATTATTTTATTATTTGAAGTTTAAACTTAAAATTTGTGTTAATAGTAATTCGTATTTTCCGGTTTATATGTTTATTGTGATTCTAAACTATTAAATGTTAAGAACAAAAAAATAGGAAAATTTTTTAGGTTTATTTCGGATTATTCGGATATATCCGAGTCCGATCCGAATTGAATTCGGATAGATTCGGATCGGATAGGAATATTCCTAATTCGGATCGGATCGGATTTCGGATAGGGTCCAAAAATTTTCAAATCGGAATAACCCGAACCGAATAACCCGAATAATCCGTTATCCGATCCGATGAACACCCCTAGTGGTATAATGATGATTGCAAATGATCAAATTCACAAAGGTTATCGGATGACATGCTAGAGGAAAGAATAGAAGTGGTGAGACATGAAATCACAAAAGTTGCAGATAGATCTCCTAAAATTGAAGCTACTGTGGCAACAAGTACCCATCTTTTAATCAAGAAAGAGAGAAGGTTTTTAAACTTTTATTTTTTATATTGCCATTTGTTTCACATGCTCAAACTTCAAATTTTCACATGACTTTTATTGGAATCTAACCCAAAGTTTGAACTATGAACCATCTAACTGTGGGTTATTTGGTGGAACAGGTCGGTTGAATACGAGTTGGGTTATGAGCTAGAAAAGGTGGAGATGAATTAAAAGATCCTCAAATCAGGTAATATAGAGATACTTTAAAGCTAGCGTATTTAGGTAGTTTAACATCTACCCTTGAGATAAAATGTTAATAACATGTTATCATGTATATATAACTTGAATGGAACCACAATAAAGAGAATATTGAGTCCGGAAAACCTGGTATATTAGTTTTTAAATTTTGATTATTGATTAATGCTATAAGTTCACTAAATATGAACATAAATAGGATGCTATACACATAAAATATTTTATTGTTATATTCAATTTGTCCACATATATTAAAAGGAACTGTACATCCGCAAGCTGATCCGAACACCAACCTTTCGACCTATGGAGTTTTTTTTATATGCTAATAGTCGGGGTGTTAAATGGGCTGCACTCGCGGGAACCCAATACGAACTCAAAAACATGAAACGGGTCTGGACACGAACTTACCCTTAACCATCCTTTTTACGCTTAAAAGTATGGAGCAATGATATGAAAATTGTTATAACTTACAACGAACTGAATATATGGCTGTTTTCATTCATTCTATACCAATTGTTTAGAAGGTAGATAGATTTTTGTAATAGATATTATTATTATGATTATTATTGTTATTTATTTAATGATTTAGTCCGTTTGACTTTTTATGAGAGCCTGTGTTTAGACTTGCATCCGTCTGAGGCATGATCGATGTCAATAATTCTTGAAGGCGTAGGATTAAGGTTAACATATTTCTTAAGGCGTAGGTCTTCCAGGTTATTTCTTATATTTGATGCTTGCTTTAAACAATTTCATGTTTCACTTTTCTGCAATGTCATTTTAAATATTTTGTTGATGAAATGGTAACGTCTTGATTCAAAGTTTTGAAGCTTCACAATAATTTAATGAAAATATACGAATTTGGTTGGATTTTGCATAGATTTTTAGTTGCAGTTAGGCTTAGCGAATGTTTATCATTTTATATTATTTTTTATTAAGAATTTTAATTTGACACAATTTTGAATTAAATACACGGTCAAACACGTAAAAGGTTTGTATAAAATCGATAACTCATTTTCTTATTATGTTGCTCTTCATTAAGGATTACATTTGAAAGTCATTTTTTCAAATATATGAAAACTGATTTTGATGAATAATACTTAAGGTTCACTTATTACCATGTAATAATAATATTGATATAGTCTTATTGTTTTCGAAGTAAATAATAGAATTAATGTTTTTCTGTATCTCTCATATCCACATCAATGGTTTTTCTGCATCTTCCTACATTCAGAGCTCACGTTTAAAGTTCATATGCTGACCATCATCGTCATTTTCATCATCACTACTTTCTTCTTCTACAAACTCATTAGCTCAAATAATGAAACAAACCCCTACCGATCGAATCCCTATTGCGTCCCGCCGCAACGCGTTGGCTCTTACACTAGTTATTATTATTATTATTATTATTTATTTATTTTTAATTTAAAAGAAAAGTTTGACGACACAAGAGTATTATTGTTCCATTTGACATTGTGTGAGATTGGCTAAATTCACCACCGTGATGACTGAGACCGAAAACGCTCGGGTTTTATCAACTCACCGTTGCAACGCCTGGTATCGACAACGCTCTGGTTTAACCGACCCCTTTTGTTTTAGTTCCACTACCATAAAGAATGTAAACGAAATGAACCAAATTTGCATAGACTCATCGTCGCAACGCCCATAACAGAAAATGTTATGGTTTTATTGACTCACCGTCGCGAAACCTGGTACCTACAACACTTGGATTTTACCAGCACTTGGGTTTTAGTTTCGTTACCGTAACGAATGTAACCGAAAATGACCAAATTCGCGCCGACACATCGCCGCACGATCGAGACCGAGAAAGCTTATATTTTACAGTGTCTGGGTTTCACTGATCCAACGTCGTTGTAACGAACATAACGAAAACTAACTGAATGTCGATTCTGTTTTTTTTTATGTTTTAATTATGGTATCGTAATGAACGTGTCGGATACCAACCGAACTTGCGTAGACTCACCGATAAAACTCCCGGGATTGACAACAATTGGTTTTTACCAACACTCGAGTTATACCGGGTGACACCACCCCATTGGTCCCCCTCAGTTTTTATAATTTTTTTTGTTTTATTATTTGTTTTAGTTTCGGTACAATAACGCACGTAATCGAAACCAGCTGAATTTGCGTCGACTTACCATATCATCGCTTACGACCAACAACGTTTGAGTTTTACCACCTCTGAGATTTATAGACCTATCCCAGCGCAACACGCCGATAAAAATACTAGTTTTAATATAAAAAACCAGGTAACGAAACTCGTTGTAATGGGTTGCGTTGTTAAGGTAACGTATAAAAACCCAAGTTTTTTTGTAAATGTTCATAAAAGTATTGAGACTCGTATGGCTAGCTTGTATATGATAAAAACATATTTAAAACGGCGCGTACTTGGTTTGTAAAACTCGCATAGTGTAACTACGAGTCGATATAAATTTGGTCGGTATCGGGTTATAGCACCGAAACTAAACATAAAATATAAACTCTTCAATGTTAAACTACAATATATTAACATATTTAAAATAAAAAAAAACATATTTAAAGAAAAACATTTTTTTGTAAAATAAATAAATAAAATATGCTGACATGGCACCACCACAACCATGCATTTTAACTCATACTTGTTAGGCTCATAAGGCTATGTGTGATTGTGTCGTGTAAAGACTACAAAATGAGACGTCTTGAGTTATCTGACGCTTAGTGATCAGTAAATTGTGTGTTTTTGTTTTTGAAGTGTAATGGTGTTGTAGCCCTATATATATATATATACCACACACAAACGATTATAAAAATAATAAAAACAAAAGGAAGTTGAGCGAGAAGAATTCGTGTGATTTGCTTATTTTTACCACCGTTTAGATTAAAACATATATGGTCTATAATTGACAAAACCTACTCTTATACTTTTATCTCAACAAAAAGTCAATTTTTGTACATATTTTAGTGTTTGATGCTTGCGGTAGTACGCGACGAGAATGTATTTGTCATCTGGTGTATTGATAGGTTAATATAGACCATGTATGTATTAATCTAAATGGTGGTAAAAATAAGCAAATCACACAATTAAGAAAACGTGTCTAAAGTTAAATTTATAGTTACAGCCGCCGTTCACTAGGGCTTCGGTCGCCGGCTCCCCTTTCATCAGGTCACCAACTTCCTTGACCTTCCGAAACTGGGCAAGCGTCAACCCCCGTACATGGTCTTACGACTTTGCGGAGACCTGTGTTTTTGGTAAACAGTCGCTCGAGCCTGGTCACTGCGACCCCCTTTGTGAGGAGGCGCCCCTTCTCCCGAAGTTACGGGGCTATTTTGAGGTCTTCCTTAGAGAGAGTTATCCTGCGCTCCTAAGTATTCTCTACCTATCCACCTGTGTCGGTTTCGGGTACATGTACCATTTTGTTGAAAAAGGTCGTTTGAGGTTTTCCTGGGAATATGACATGAGTTACTTCTGTACTTCACCATGAGATTTTGCTTAGCAAATTGAGTTATCATGTCTTTATCTCGTAATTTAAGTCAACTCCATGTGATTTGTTATGCGATTAAAGTCAACCACAAATGGTAGTACATCAATTCATAACTAAGTGCATAATCACGCCAAAACAACAAATTAAAATACATCATAAACTTAGCACAGCAAATAATCATAGTTGTTAAATCAAACTAGATATATACTAATTGTTTGTTTCTTTGCTCTATGTTTTTTTTACCTCCTATTAATATACTTCTCTTACAGCTTTACGTTTATCGGTAGCGTGCCACAATTATTACTAGTACTCATCTGTCTTGTTTGTTTGATAATCCAAACTAGTACCAAGACATACCAATAGTAAATTATTCAAACACTGATAAAACGTCATAAACAAAAAAGTAACAAACCAAACAGTCTAAATGTAGCAAATTAATACACAAAGATCATAAAGTTTACCAAACGTATGGAAGAAAGCTTGAAAAGATTGGGAACAATAAGATTGAGGCGATAAGGACTGAAAGCACAATAGTAAAGCCTAATTATGCCTTTTTAAGAAAATCGAAGATCATATCGAGTTTGTTGTTGCTCTTGCGGATCTCGCTTATTAACTCCTTATACTCACAAAGAGTAATTGGCCTAGAGACGTCCTCATCATCATTGCCACCTTCCACACGAGTATTTGGTCTTGTAACTGTCGCCACTGGTTGTTTGATAGAGCATTGCATTGGGGCTTCAGATCTTTCATTCACATAAGAATATAAACCTGCATTATGTTCAGTGATTTGAGTGTGAACTATTTCTTACCACTGAAAATTGAAAAAGTTTCATCACCATTACCTGGGATTATTGGCAATGGCTTTGGATCACCAATTATATCACACTTGTCCTTTATCAAATTGAGCTTAATGATTATAAGAATACTGCAGATAATAATTTACTTTCTATATTATGCATATAACACGAAATGAGAATATATACATAATACTTACACTTGTTCGCAGATAGTATTAACAAAAAATTCAGTCAATTGAACAATGGAACCTTTCTGCAACTGCTGAGATCTGACCAAATCATTGAGCTGAGTAGAATAAGTCGCGTTCTGGCTAAACATGCCGTCAGATAACTGAAACATGTATCGCTCCTTGTTTTCGCCAACCTGGGCCGATGTTTGGGTACCGGGCATGATCCTAACATTGATTATCTGGAGCACCGGTTTCAGATCCTGACAGCCGCCAGGACTAGATAGCATCGGTATCGCGCCGGTGGTAAGATTTACAGCCATGGTTTTGATCAGAAGAAATGAACTGCATGCACTTAGTTAGGGTTTTAATAGTAATGAAACCCTAGAGAGTGAAATAAAGGAGGGAAATTGATACAGGTCACCGACATTAGCCCACTACTTTAGGTCTTGTATGATTCATAATTAACTTGTATGCATGGTATGTACTTAAACACTCATTAAAATTAAAACTCCACTAGAACACGTCTCAATGCCTTAAGAAACGTACCTTATTAATTTGCATATTTAACTGGTTGTGTCGCTTGTTAGATCAGGCCCTTTTGATTACACACACAACACACATATGTATTTAATATGTATGAAAGATGAATGCAGAGAAAATAAAACTTGATGTTATATTATTACAGTATCAAATAAGAGGTACTTTACTTCAATAAAACTAGTGGCTATAATTAGCCTACAAATACATAACGTGAACCACAAACTGTGGAGTCAAAACAAAGAATTTAATAACTTGTAACAAATCCTAACCTATTCAACCTCAATCAAACGTACACTTCCAAGAAACTCGGTCAACATGGACCAAATATTCTGCTGACCCATTTTATGCATGACCCATATGTAAGGCCCCGTTCTCGGTAGCCCTACTTTAACATCGGATTTACTCATAAACACAGTTCTACAAATCAGAGTTTATTAAAAATTTCGCGAAATATATAAAACATCAATCATTCGTTACAAAATATCAAATCCTTTCTTTAAAACCAACTTAAAACATCATATTTTAAACACCATCGTTTCTTCCATCTTCAGATGTCAGCCGTTCAATCCATGCCATGTGTCATCCTCATATAACTCTACATTCAGCTCACCTGCGTGGATACTAAAAGTCAGCTACGCTGAGTGAGTTCTAGTTAATCAGATAACGTACATTACATACACATATCATACATACTTACGTATCCGATGATACATACTCATACTTAACTAGTTACTCTTCTGTTCTACATACATACTTACTACTATCACTTACCTCAGTACACCGAGAGTATGTTCATAGTCCACCGTCTATACCTATACTCAAGGTCGTGAACACGAAAAGGGTCCGCAGTCCTTACCTATGCTCACCTTTTATGGTACGTGCAAGGTCTGCAGTCCTTCCCTATACCATCCTACATTAACAACACGTACAAGGTCCACAGTCCCTCCCTATGTTGCAACCTAATTCATAGCACGTACGAGGTCCACAGTCCTCCCCTATGCTACCACAATACAATTACAGCACGTATAAGGTCCACAGTCCTTTCCTATGCTGACTCCTATCTAAATTACGTATAAGGTCCACAGTCCTTAACTACGTTCTCATCTATCATCTATAACACGTATAAGGCCCACAGTCCTTAACTACGCCATCACATGCCAAGTCTAAGCCCAACGGAAGTTAAAGGGATTTGCCATCCTAACTTACTGCGTCAGACGTAGAACTCACATACCATTCATGTACCTGCATACACTTACTTCGCATCTACAATAATTACATCATATCGTAAGAACACTCTAGGCGTTCTTCACATCATTCATTTAACAATCATACTCCTTGTCGGTACGTGCAATATCCGAAGATCGTTCACGCCCCGACAAGCATTCGTTCATAACGATCATACATCATCCATATATAACATTCATATATTTATTTGCAACCTGACAGTACGCGCAATATCCGAAGATCGTTCGCGTACCGACAAGCAATCATTCATATCTATCACATATATCACATATGGCATACACTTATCACTTAGGATAAATGTATTAACAAACACATCGAGTATGCACACAGCCCCGAAAACATAACAAGGAATGGGGCTAGAAACTCACCTGAATGCGGTTACGTTCACCGTTAATCGTAATCCCTTTCTTGAGTTGTGCACGGCTAGCTGTATAATATTTACATGTATCAATTAACTATTACTACTCATAACGTATTTCTATCTTTATATAACCCACAACAAACGGGGGGTCCGGGGCAGCGCCCCTGGCAGCGGGGTTCTAGGGGCGGCAGCCCCTAGCGGGGTCCAAGGGGCAGAGCCCCTGGCTGGGAAAATTTTATTTTCATTAACTGTCTTAACACATTTTCCATTAACATTTTAATTTATTCCCTAAGTTGGGCTTATTTGTTAAGCTTAAGATAATGGGCTTAGCATCCGGTGGACTTAGCTAAATATGGCCCATCTGTTCATTAAGTAACTGGGCCTAACTGGCCAGGCCCAAAGTCCACCTCGAGTCACTAACTGGCCGAGAATTCAAGGACAGAGAACTCATCCAAGAACTCGTGACCGATAACACTTTGGACCGAGATCATTGACCGAAATCATCAACTTTGACCGAGAACTCGTATGTTGACCGAGAACCATTGTTCCTGGTCGAGAACTTTCATGGCCGAGAACCCCCTTGGCCGAGAACTCTCGTTGACCGAGATCTCCTAATGACCAGGTTCTCATGTTGACCGAAAACTCATGTCTGATGTTTTTAACTCGGATTTTCCTAACCATACACCCAGTCCAGGCTCGAGAAATGATTAATCAGGCTAAAAGTCACATTTTTAACTTCCTATTTCCAGTTTCCTTAACCATTTTACACCTGTTAACATCCCATTATCAAGATCTAGTCCATTTCTAGCATAAAGCTTGGATCTTTACACTTTTAACACGTTTTAGGTTAGATCTAGGGTTTCCTTCATGAACCATATCTAGCCATGAGTATATTACGTCCATTTTAATCATCAAGTTGTTAACTTTATGTTTTATCTAGATCCGATCTAGTCTATGTTCAAGTTTCATGGCTATCCGTTCATAAAAATGTAAGCTTTAAGATCAAGGACATACCTTTATACGGCTAATAGGCTACGGCTTGACTTGTTTATCAACCTTTATCTTTTATCTAGCTTGTGTAATCAATATCTATTGGTATTCGGCTTGGATTTGGTCTTGGATCTCTCTCTTTCTCTTTCGGCCGTAAATAGGGAAGGGTTTGTGTGTGTTATGGAGGTGTAGAGAGAATAAGATGGATAAGATTGATGGAAATGGAAAGATTTAGGGTTTAAGGGGTATTTATACTCCCTTAAGCCCATGGACCCAAGGCCCATCTTTCCTTTTTAGTCTATGATTAATTCTCTAATTAGCCTACATCTCTTTCCCTCTTATATTATTTTATAAAATATTATTATTTGAAATTCGGGATGTTACACCATAAATGACTTAACCCGTACTCGACCTGAACCGACCCGAAACATCAAGATTATACCTAACATCGCTTGCCATCATGCCTCTGGTCTGGTCTAGTGGTGAGGGAGTTTTCCATTAAGGGGTTCCTCCTGGTCCTGAGATTAAATATCGATCTGGATCGTCAAAACAAATAATGGACAATTGGAAATTTTCATTACAGGGCTTGAACTCAGGTATTGGTGATTGGCCGGTATGCATAATGACTTACCGTGGAGTCAAAACGCCATTAAGAAAAAAAACACCCATATATAATTGTTACGTGATTCCCACGGTATTGTGTTCAAATTAACACTAACGTCGACATCGCACGGACACTCATTAGCATATACGGAGTAACAATTTATAAGTGAATAGTCAAGCCAAAGCAACATATCAATTATCAAAATCCATCATAAACTTTAGCATAGTGAGTAATCATGATTGCTAAATTAAACTAGGTTAATTACTTAATCACTTATTTATATATATAGTTCTCTTACCACACTTTATGTTTATTGGAAGTGTACCACAATTTAGTACTCTTGTGTCATGTTGGTTTATGATTCCCTTATATCACATTTTACATGTCAAAAAGGTTTTTTTTAGACTCGATGTCTCAATTGGAGTAGTCTTTCTATCTCTTCGGATTTTGCACTCAACTACTCATTCGAGATCCTACTTGTTTTTGTTAGGAGTAGAATTATATTGTGTAGGGTTGTTTGTTTGATAAGCCATACTAGTATCAAAACACACCAATAGTAATACTGTTCAAACATTGATAAAGCATCATAAACAACATACCAGAGAGTCTTAAATGTAGCAAACGCACACCCAAATGAATGTGTGTCACGAAGTTCACCAAACCCTTGCAAGAAAGCTTAAAAAGAGTCGGGACAAGAGGATTGATGCGATTGGGACCGAAAGCAAGATGATAAAGACTTAAGCCTTCAATCACATTTTACATGTCAAAAAGGTCTTTTTTTAGGGTCGAGATCTAAATGAGATCAGTCTCTCTATCACTTGGTAGGATTATATTGTGTATGTTATTTATTTGTTAAGCCAAACTAGTACCAAAACCTACCATTAAAAATAGTAGTTCAAACGTTGACAAAACATCACACCAAATACTCTAAACCTAGCAAAATGCACACCCGAATGAAAGAGTAACATGAAGCTTCAGGACTACAGGATTGATGTGATTGGGACCGAAAGCAAAACGATAGAGCCTTAAGCCTTCTTAAGTAAACCGAGGACCTCATCGAGTTTGTTGTTGCTCTTGTGGATCTCACTTATTAACTCCTTATACTCCAGACGAGTAATTGGCCTAGAGACGTCCTCATCATGATTGCCACCTTCCACACGAGTATTTAGCCTTGTAACTGTCGCCGCTGGCTATTTGATAGAGCATTGCATTGGGGCTGCAGCACTTTCATTCACAGAAGAATGTAAATCTGCAATATATATATGTTCACTGATGTGAGTGTGAATTATATCTTACCACTGAAAATTGAAAAAGCTTCATTACCATTAATTACCTAGGAATGGCTTTGGGTCACCAATTATATCACACTTGTCCATAATCAAATTGAGGTTTATGATTATAAGAATACTGCACATAATAATTTGTACAATAATATCAAAAATATTTACTTTCTAATTATGCATATAACACGAAATGAGAATATATACATACATAAAACTTACACTCGTTCGCGGATAGTATTGCAAACAAATTCAGTCAATTGAACAATGGAGCCTTTCTGCAACTGCTGAGATCTGACCAAATCATTGAGCTGAGTCACAGGAATCGCTTGTTTGCTAAACGTGCCATCAGATAACTGAAACATGTATCGCTTCTTTTTTTCGCCACCCCGGGCCGAAGTTTGGGTAGTCTGCATGATCTTAACATCGATTATCTGGAGCACCGGTTTCAGATCTTCAAAGTCGCCACTAGATAGCATGGGTATCGCGCCGGTGGTAAGATTTACAGCCATGGTTTTGATCAGAAGAAATGAACTGCATGCACTTTAGTTAGGGTTTTAATAGTAATAAAACCCTAGAGAGTGAAATAAAGGAGGGAAATTGATATGGGTCACCGACATTAGCCCACTAGTTTAGGTCTTGTATGCATGGTAGTTAAACACTCACTAAAACTCCACTAGACCACGTCTCAATGCCTTAGGAAACGTACCTTTATTAAATTGCATATTGTCGCTTGCCATCATGCCTCTGGTCTGGTCTAGTGGTGAGGGAGTTTTCTCTTAAGTGGTTTCTCTTGGTCCCGAGTTTGAATATCTGGATTGTCAAAACTAATAATGGACAGTTGAAATTTCATTGCATGGCTTGAACTCGGGTATTAGTGATTAGCCGGTATGCATAATGGCTTGTCGCGAAGTCAAAACACCAATATGAAAAAAAGCACCCATATATAATTGTTACATGATTCCCATGGTATTGTGTTCAAATTAACACCAACGGCATCGCACGTGCACTCATTTAGTATATAACAATTTATAAGTAAATAGTCAAGCATAACATATCAATTATCAAAATCCATCATAAACTTTAGCATAGCGAGTCATCATGATTGTTAAATCGCCAATTCCTTATTTATATAGTTTCTTACCACTTCACCTTTATTGGTAGTGTATCACAACTGATATTAGTACTCGTCTATCATGTTGGTTTATGATTCCCTTATTCACATTTACATGTCAAAAAAGTTTTTTTAGACTCGAGGTCTCAATGAGAGCGGTCTCTCTATCTCTTCGGATTTTGCACTCAAACTACTCATGACTCGAGATCCTACTTGTAGCTTTTGTTGCGAGTAGAATTTTATTGTGTAGGCTTGTTTGTTTGATAAATAAGCCAAACTAGTACCAAAACATACCAATGGTAATAACTGTTCAAATTAACATTATAAATCATCATAAACAACATACCAAAGAGTCTAAATGTAGCAAATGCACACCCAAATGAAAGTGTCACGAAGTTCACCAAACCCTTGCAAGAAAGCTTAAAAAGATTCAGGGTAAGAGGATTGATGCATCTGGATCGAAAGTAAGATGATAACGCCTTAAGCCTTCAATCACATTTTACATGTTAAAAAGGTCTTTTTAGGGTTGAGGTCTCAATGAGATCAGTCTCTCTATCACTTGGTAGGATTATATTCATCACCATCATCGTCGTAGTCAGTAAATTCCATCAATAGCAAAGCTATGGTAGGGTCTAAGGAGGGTAAAATGTAGACAACTTTACCTCTACCCCAAAGGAATTTAGATGTTGCTTCCGTTGAGACCCCCGATTCGATAGTAGTTTTGCATCAAGCCTTGGACATAAGGCGCATAACACTCAACCATCGTGACACCGACCGATTGATGCATGTACCCTTGTCTTTCGGCGATCAACGTACGCCACCACATGATGCCTGATTAACCTTCTGACATTTTTAATGTTATTTTCACGAGATTAGTAAAATAACGTCAAAATTGGTGCAATTTCAATTTTGCCCACCCGAGGTTCACACATATATACATTATATGTGCGCACCGCAAACAGGACGTATTGGTTGGATTATACTGTGTATGTTATTTGTATGTTAAGCCAAACTAGTACCAAAACATACCATTCGAAATAATAGTTCAAACATGGACAAAACATCACACCAAATACTCTAAACCTAGCAAAATACACACCCGAATGAAAGAGTAACATGAAGCTTCGGGACTACAAGATTGATGTGATTGGGACCGAAAGCAAAACGATAGAGCCTTAAGCCTTCTTAAGTAAACCGAGGACCTCATCGAGTTTGTTGTTGCTCTTGCTGATCTCATTTCTTAGCTCCTTATATTTTCCTGACGAGTAATTGGCCTAGAGTCGTCCTCATTACCATTCCCACCTTCCACAACAACGCCAGGAGCTGGCCTTTTCCTTGGTCGCATAGAAGGCGTATGGTCGTTTGAATTAGTATTTGATCTTGTAACTGTTATTGCCGGCTGATTCATTTCCATTGAAAAAGCTTCATTGCCATTAGCTGGGAATGGCTTTGGGTCACCAATAATATCACATTTATCCTTAATCTTAATCAAATTGAGACCGATGTAATAATTCACATGCCCTGGCTGAGCCAAACCAAATATGGCCCTTAGGCCTTAACAAACAAAATAGTGTAAACTTAATTTATTTTTAAAACGATGATTAAAGTTAGAGCAATAAACATAACAATTAGCAAAATCATGATATTAGAATGAGTTTATCACGTAATGACACTTATAATTGTTGATAAATGGTGTAAAAATCAAATGTAGTTAAGTGAATAATGGAGCTTTTTTGCAACTGCTGAGATGTAACCAAGTCATTGTGCTGAGGAACAAGTACCCCTTACCGCTGAAACGAGCCGTCAGATAGTGATAAGGTTGGTAAAACCAAGCCGACACGAATTCGGTCAGTATTGGGTTACGACACTGAAACTAAACCATAAAATAAATTCGTCAATACCCAAATAAAACTTGTGTGTTGCGGTAGCGAACCAACACGAATTTGATCGGAATCGGGTTACGGTATTGAAGTTAAGCCAAAAAATCAAATTCGTTAACCCCAAATGCAACATTTTAACATGTTAAAAAAACCTGCATCAAACCAACAAAGAAAAAAGAATTATACCGACAAACTAACGCAAATTCGGTCGGCTATGAACGCTAAAATTATAAAAATAAATTAGTAAGCCTAAAAAATATAACATAAAATATTAATGCAAAAAAGAAAATAACAAAAAACTACTTGACGTGACATAACCACGTTTTGTCATGTGGACCAACGCAATAAGAACCGAAAGTTAGAGAAACGGTTAATGAAGAAACATGAAATGAATCCGGGTCGGATCCATGTTCAAGTTCCCCGGTCTTTAATATGAACGAACCACCGTCTTGATCTTCTTCTCCGGTTGCTCAGATCTGCCATAGAAAAGTGGGGGAGTGGAAGTGACTGCTAAGAGAATGAACTCTTGTTTACAGACACAAAAATATGTGGGAACAAAGGGTCCAAGCGAAGGTCCTTTCAATGAATGATAAAGACTCCTTATATAGGGACTCCATGGCTACCATCATTAACCCTAACCTTTATTGGGCCAGGCCCGGTTATGGGTTACCTCCACAAACCCCCAGCCCAATGGGCCTAATTAGTAGACAATAATAATAATGTAATAAACATAATATATTATGTAATAAATGAAAGGTCGTACCGGATTTGACGTACCCTACACCTACAAGTCCCCCCAGTCCAGTGCTTCTCCTGGGCGTGCAAGCGATTTGGTGAAGTGCTGGTTATGAGGAATGCTCAGGAGTGAGGAGTAGTGCTTTTCTGACCCAATGCTTATATGGACCTTTTTGCATGTGCGTCTACTTTGCTTTGGGTTGTAAGAGGCTTCAAGTCATGATGGTGAGTTTGGCACGCGGGCCTTTTTATCATAAGATGACACGCATGTCATTAATTCGGCGCGTGGCCATAAGGGTTTTTTATAAGGATCTCCAACCTTTATGCGAGTTTTTTTATAAGGGTCTCCAACCTTTATTTTAGCCGTGGCGTTGGCATTAGCCTGTAGCCGTGGCGTAGGAATTATCCTGTGGCATTGGCGTTGGCATTAGCCTGTAGCCGTGGCGTAGGAATTATCTTGTGGCACTGGCGTTGGCATTAGCCTGTAGCCGTGGCGTAGGAATTATCATGTGGCACTGGCGTTGGCATTAGCCTGTTATTTGGACGTCTTCCACCGCGCTAATGTAGTGGTGATATACCATGATAGTCCCCTAATTCATTGCTGCTAAATAATGTTAGAAGCATTGAACTCGTAATAATAAACTTGTTAATAATGTTTTACTCACATGCGCGGACGAGTATAAACAACTTTTTATATCATGTATAAATAAGATACTTGATGTTTTAATATGCCACATGAGATTATATAAATCGCTTATAGTCATAATTTACTAATAATCGTTCCAATGATTTGGTAGTACTCACGTTTATTAGTAAAGTCTTACATCTCCATTTCATTTCATAAACTAGTATGTAATGTTAGTTTATTAATAAAAATGGAAATTATGTCAAGACATGACTTGAGTATCCGCGTGTTTCACAACGGTATATTTACATACCGTATAATAAAAAGTCAAGAAAAGAGTGTCGAGACTTACATCGTTATGAAGATGTCTAGAAAGTTCACGGCTCTAACGCGATATGTTTTTGGCTATCTTGTAGACCATAATATATATGATTATTTCCAAAGATGATGGACCATTATGAAAGTTGAGAATTAATTTACTTTCTTGGAAATCATTTTCACGTGCACATATTGCCTCCATATACATGTTCAAGATACATGTATAAATGTTGAATGCTTATATCAGAAAGACACCACCACCCAAGTTTCCAAGTTCACGAGGGTCTCCCGGCACGGCAGAGCTGCATAAAAACTCTGTTGGCACTAAAGCTCTCCGCAACGGATGATTGCCGTTGTGGGGCGGTTTGTTCCGCGGTGCTTGCATGCGGGTGACGGAACTTTTACCGGTGGAAGTCAAACACGTCCGGAGCAGATAGTGCTCCGAGGTGATCCTAGTTCACATGCGGGATGAAAGCTCGTTACCCGTGGCAATAGTATTTTGATCCGGGAGGGAGCATGTAAACCGTATTAGTGATCCGCGGAGATCGTAAGTGACCCGAGATTACCGGAAATGTCTTTGCTTGGACCTGCTCGTGATCCGCGTGGCGGAAGTGACCCGCCGGAACTTGTACGGAATTTTTTAGCTGATTTGGGGAAACTTGAAGATATGACCGCCAAAGCCATAAATGACCTGCCATTGTTTTGATTGGAGCTTTTCCGGGTCTGCAGAAGCTATGGCGCGGAAGCTGAAAACGACCCCCCATAGTCTTCCTCGGAGCTTTTAGGTATTCCGCGGAAGCTAAAAGATATGACCGCGGAAGCCATAACTGACCCGTCGGAACTTGCATGTGGGGTTTGGGATTGACCCGCGGACGTTCCGCAGGGCGGAAGTGATCCGCCGGAACTTGCATGCGGGGTGCTTACATCATATGTGGGAGTGTTTTAGTGCGTCAAAGCTTGCACTTGACTCTTGAAACCAGACTTGGCATGCCGGAGCGTGCACAAAGTTTGCGTGGGGCGGAATTGACCCGACATAGTTTGCCCAGAGCTTTTACATGATCCGCGGATGTTGGTGACTCACCGGAGTGCGTAAATGAACCCCGGATGACACCCATTTGGCGCATCTAAACGTCCGTTTGGTGCGTATAAGTGACGCGTAGTAAGTGACCCGCATGTGCCCGCGGAAGCCAAAATTGACCTCCAAATTTATGCTTGCGGACGCATAAAGCTGTGATGATGTGAGGAAGCTTAGTATGTGTTCCGCGGCAACGGAAATGCGGGAGCCGGAATTGATCTCACCATTGACCTACACTACCAGCCTTCCTTGGTTTTAATGATATGATAAAAATGTCAGAAGTGATAACATTTTATGTGATAGCCTGCAGGAGGAAGGAAATGCTCCCTAATAAGACGAAAGTACACAGTGTGCTGTACTAATTTATTGCTTTCAAGAAAAATTAGAGGCTGAGAGTGAGACTCTCTCGGATCTCACAGTCATGTTTGAAAAACCGGTTCCGGACCTTCTACGTCTCCCTTCACCGAAGATGGTATGTCGAGGCAAAATAAGGTCCCTGCTTGAATTTGCAGGTTTGAGAAGATGAAGAGAATAATACAGCATAAAAACAACGCATGTAGCCCGCGATGATCAGTTTCCTTGATGCGTATGTAGTTCATGATTGCCGGAGCGTATCCACCTGAACCCGCGTATGACCCAGCAGTGGCCGGATTTGGTCACGGCTGCGCTTCAGTGACCCAAGGTTGTCTCGCAAGAGATTTTACTTGACTCGCGGGTATCCCTCCGGAGCCCGCATGTGTGGCCGGAGTTGATCCGCCTGAATCCGCTAATGACCCGCGGAAGCTTTTTTTCGCGGCCCGCGGAAGCTATGGCGCGAAGCTGAAAACGACTTGCCATTGTCTTGCTCAGCGTGCGGGGATTGGGATTGACCCGCGGATGTTCCGCTTAAGCTGCATACTTGACCCGCAGGGCGACCCGCCGGAACTTGCATGCAGCTGTGGTAACTGATGTTGACCCACGCAGCGGGTAATAGTGACCCGACAAAAAGATACGGTATTGTGTATAAGCCTCCATCCATGATTAGCTTTTTTTCATTTGTTGTATAACACATGTGGCCAATAGTGACCGGAGTCGATCTGGGTGAACCCGTATGTGATTATAGTTGATCCGCGGGAGCGTTTTTGATCCGCGGTTGTCCTGCAAAAGCTTAAAAGCTTCATTCGCAACGTGGAAGCAAAAAATGACCCGCATGAGATTATAGTTGATCCGCGGGGAGCGATTTTGATCCGCGGTTGATTGAAGTTGACATGCGGGTGCGTGTAAGCAGCCAGCGGTTTTCCAGCCGGGGCTTGTATTAGATAAAGAACTTGCGGGTGGCGAGTTTCATTCTCCGGGTAGCGTGAATGATTTTGTGGTGACAGTTTCACTCGCAAGAGCGCATATCGCCTGTGTTGGCTGGTGTTAGTCCGCATTTTAATGTATATGACCCAACCGCCATTGACGTTTCTGGTACAACCTCCTGCATGTGACAGTGATGGTGGCAGTCTTAATTTGAGAGGTGAGAGAAAAGTGGTTACAGGTGATTGACCAATCTGTCTCATCTTCTCAAAAAATGTGCCATGTTGTATTGTTTATTTTGAATATGAATATAGATCCACAACTCTAATTATTATTATTATTATTATTATATAATAATAATAATACAAATCTTTCTCAAAACTCGTCTTTTATATCTTCAATAACACAAATCTGGAATAATTTTTACACACAATTGTATCTGATTCGGGCATTTATCAAACACCTTGTGTGCATACTCCAATTTCTCAAAACTCAAATACATATATCAACAACTGCCACTCACACAAACACATCCAACCATAATCGAACTCAGGTCTGAATAAATCAGAACCGGATCTCGCGTATGTCACTTCGAAAAAACATAGATCTAAGGGTTTTCACCAAAAGGAGTAAAATTGTCGAGAGCGCGCATACGGCCCGCTATGGCGGGGTAGAATCGCCGGAAGCGCGCATGCGACCCGCTATGGCAGAGTAAAATCGCCGGGAGCTCGCATGCAACCAGCTATGGCGGAGTAAAATCGCTGGGAGCGCGCATGCAACCCGCTATGGCGGAGAGTAATCGCCGGGAGCGCGCATGCAACCCGCTTTGGCGGAGAGTAATCGCCGGGAGCGAGCATGCGGATTCTGAAGTTGACCCCCAAGGCTTTGATTGCGCCTCGCGGGAACTTTGCTCACGGCTCACGGAAGCTTTGCTTGCGGAATCTGAAGTTGACCCTCAACTTTGCTCACGGCTCGCGGAAGCTTATCTTGTGGAAGCTGAAGTTGACCCTCAAGGCTTTGATAACGCCTCGCGGGAACTTTGATTACGGCTCGCGGAAGCTGAAGTTGACCCTTAAGGCTGTGATAACGCCTCGCGGGAACTTTGCTCACGGCTCGCGGAAGCTTCGCTTGCGGAAGCTGAAGTTGACCCTCAAGGCTTTGATAACGCCTCGAGGGAACTTTGATTACGGCTCGCGGAAGCTGAAGTTGACCCTTAAGGCTGTGATAACGCCTCGCGGGAACTTTGCTCACGGCTCGCGGAAGCTTCGCTTGCGGAAGCTGAAATTGACCCTCAAGGCTTTGATAACGCCTCGCGGGAACTTTGATTACAGCTCGCGGAAGCTGAAGTTGACCCTTAAGGCTGTGATAATGCCTCGCGAGAACTTTGCTCACGGCTCGCGGAAGCTGAAGTTGACCCTCAAGGCTTTGATAACGCCTCGAGGGAACTTTGATTACGGCTCGCGGAAGCTGAAGTTGACCCTTACGGCTGTGATAACGCTTCGCGGGAACTTTGCTCACGGCTCGCGGAAGCTTCGCTTGCGGAAGCTGAAGTTGACCCTCAAGGCTTTGATAACGCCTCGCGGGAACTTTGATTACGGCTCGCGGAAGCTGAAGTTGACCCTTAAGGCTGTGATAACGCCTCGCGGGAACTTTGCTCACGGCTCGCGGAAGCTTCGCTTGCGGAAGCTGAAGTTGACCCTCAAGGCTTTGATAACGCCTCGAGGGAACTTTGATTACGGCTCGTGGAAGCTGAAGTTGACCCTTAAGGCTGTGATAACGCTTCGCGGGAACTTTGCTCACGGCTAGCGGAAGCTTCGCTTGCGGAAGCTGAAGTTGACCCTCAAGGCTTTGATAACGCCTCGCGGGAACTTTGATTACGGCTCGCGGAAGCTGAAGTTGACCCTTAAGGCTGTGATAACGCCTCGCGGGAACTTTGCTCACGGCTCGCGGAAGCTTCGCTTGCGGAAGCTGAAGTTGACCCTCAAGGCTTTGATAACGCCTTGCGGGAACTTTGCTTGCTTGTAACATCCCGAAATTTCCAAAATGATATTAATTATATTACTTAATAATAGATAGAAAGTTGACTCGGGTTCGGGAAATAAATAATAGAGTAGGAGTTGGTATGAGTCGGGCTAGTGTTGGATTAATTGAGATGGGTTAAATGAGAATGGGATTCAGGGATATAAATACCCCCAAAATCCCAAGAATATCTTCATTTACATCTATTTCTTCACACACTCAAGACACACACATTCTAACCGATCAAGATTCGAAGCCGAGACCCGAGATTTTGTTGATAGATCTGAGTTGGTAAGGTAAGAACAAATCCACCAAAGCTAATATTACTGAAAATGGTTAGGATTGGATGGGTTAACCGGACCCGAAACCCAAACTGCCCAAATCGGACCCCTAAAACGTCGATTTTAGGCCGATTTGATGGTTGGGTTTTGTAGGCGCCGATCATACGATTCTGTGGGTACCAAAATCGAGTTATTTGGCTAAGAAACGAAGGAGTTATGGGCAAACAGATCTGCAGCGCGATAACTTCGCCTGCAAGATTAAGTTCGCCTGATGAACTTCGCCTTCAAGCGTAACTTCGCCATCAAGCGTAACTTCGCCTAAGGATAACTTCGCCTACGGCCAAGTTCGCCTAAGGATAACTTCGCCTACGGCCAAGTTCGCCTAAGGATAACTTTGCCCGAAGCCAAGTTCGCCTAAGGTTTAACTTCGCCTGAAGCCAAGTTCGCCTAAGGTTTAACTTCGCCTGAAGCCAAGTTCGCCTAAGGATTAACTTCGCCTGAAGCCAAGTTCGCCCGAGGTTTAACTTCGCCTGAAGTGAAGTTCGTTTAGAAAATAAATTAAAAACCTAATGGAAAATGTGTTAAGGCAGTTATCGAAAATAAAATTTTTCCAAGCTGACCTGGCAGCTCGACCCTAGCCAGGGGCTCTGCCCCTTGGACCCCGCTAGGGGCTGCCGCCCCTAGAACCCCGCTGCCAGGGGCGCTGCCCCCGGACCCCCGTTCGTTGTGGGTCATATATAAATAGAAATACAAAACGAGTAGTAGTAGTTAATTGATATGTGTAAATATTATACAGTTAGCCGAGCCCAGTTAAAGAAAGGAATTACGATCAACGGCGAGCGTAACAGGATCCAGGTGAGTTTCTAGCCCCATTCCTTGTTATGTTTTCGGGGCTGTGTGCATACTTGATGTGTTGTTAATACATTTATCCTAAGTGATAAGTGTATGCCATATGTGATATATGTGATATGTATGAATGAATGCTTGATGGTACGTGAACGATCTTCGGATATTGCACGTACTGTCAGGTTGTAACGTTATAAATATGGTAAGTATGATATGTATGTTTATGTGTATGAACGTAATAAAGTTAATAAAAGAAGGAAATGACGGTTGTATGGTTGTATGGTAACGAAGAGGGAATCGAACCCTAATAATATTCGAAAACAAGGGACCAGACCCTTATAATATCTGTGATGTTAGGGACCAGACCCTTATAATATCTGTGATGTTAGGGACCAGACCCTTACAATATCTGTGAGGATAGGGACCAGACCCTCATAATATCTGTGATGTTAGGGACCAGACCCTTATAATATCTGTGAGGTTATAGGGCGAAAGGCTCTTTAAAACGTATGATTATGAATGTAAAGAAAGTTCTGAGGTTAAGTACGTATGTATGTAATAAGGTATTGTATGGTATTGTATGATTAACTAGAACTCACTCAGCGTAGCTGACTTTTAGTATGCACGCAGGTGAGTAGGATGAGACAGCTGGCTTGAGTGGAGGACACATGGCAGAAGACTAAAGCCTGGCATCTGAAGATCTGATATGTTTTATAAGTTATGTTTTGATTTTGAAAGACAAGAGGAATGTTTTAAGACATGATTATGAATTGATATGTAATGTTTTATGAAAGTTTTATATTCCGCGTAAAGTTTTTAATTAACTCTGATATTTAGAACTGTGTTTATGAGTAAATCCAACACGAAAGTAGAGTTACCGGTGACTGGGCCTTACATTGCTGAAGCTGTTTATGTTATCCGCGGAAGATGCTCCTATGTACCGCGGATGGGTTATGCGGACGCCGGAGTGCGGATGGCGAGCACACCGATTTTTCTGTCAATTTTCCAACCCTTAATAGTTTGGTGCTCTAATCAAGGCAAAGCATGTGCGTGCCTTTCAATATGACCTCCTGTCACCTTTTCATATCTTGTTCCCTTGTATGAGACAGTGCCCTCAGTACTTTTTATTATTATTTTGTATGACACCATAAAATATATTCATAGATCTAGAGATTTTGAATATCCACATCAGGTAGGTTTTATGTAAAAACCAACATATCTGAAAGGATTTATAGATCTATGAATATGAAATGTGACTATTGCTCAAACGAACCCAGATCTGAAAAAATCATAACTAGATCTGGTATATTTCACTTAGAAAAACACAGATCTAAGAGTTTTCCCCAAAGTTTGGTGGTATTTCTTCTTGTATATTTCGGGATCTAGAAATATTTTCAGATCTACGGATTTTTGGACTTCCATAGAACAGATCTGAAAGAAGAAACCGTAGATCTAGAGTATTTGATGAACAGATCGGAGGACCGAGACGAAAAACAAAGAGTGATTCGTTGCTGACATGAGGTTCATATGCCTGGGTCGTGAAAACGTACAGCCTTACGAAATTGTAAGGTACATACATTCAAGCCCAAGCCGGCCCAACATCTTCACAATCCACGAGTCTTATGGACCAGATTTGCCATTCTTTACATGATATTAAGCTCGGTACCGATACGATTCGGTATACAAAGATAAATCTACCCAAAATAATGGTACCAAACCCGTACCAGTAGTAGCTAACTAGCTATCCCAGAAAGTGGGTACTGAAAATGGCCTTGAAAATTTTAAGTCGTCGTCATCATCATCATCATCGTATTCAGTATATCCCACCAATAGCAAAGCTATGGTAGGGTCTGAGGGGGGTAAGATGTAGACAGCCTTACCTCTACCCCATAGAGATAGAGGCTGCTTCCGGTGAGACCCCCGGCTCGATAGTAGTTTTGCATCAAGCCTTGGACATAAGGCACATAGCACTCAATCATCGGGACACCGACTGATCGGTGCATGTACCCTTGCCTTTGGGCTATCAACGCCACCACATGATGCCTGATTAACCTTCCGCTACTTTTAATGTTATTTTCACGAGATTAGTAAAATAACGTCAAAATTAGTGCAATTTCACTTTTGCCCACCCGAGGTTTCACACATATATGCATTATATTCGCGCACCGCAATTAGGGCTATCAACTCTAATCTCTAATCTAGAGATTAGATTAGAGATTTTAATCTCTCTACTCTGGGTTTTTAGCCTCCTTGAAAATTTTAAGTCTAGAACCAAAATCCTACTCTAATCTCTCTGGGTTTTTCGGGTTCAGGTTTTATCGGGTTTTGAATATTTGACCTTGAAAATTAAAAAGAATAAAAAATAAATATTTGACCAAGTACTGAGAACATAGATGGATACGATCGAACAAAAACCTGTAAAATCCAACAAAAAGTGATCAAACAAACTTGAAATCAATCGAACAAAAATTTGTAGAATTGTTGTTGAAGAGAAATTGAAAAGTGTAAAAATTTATAATTATTATTATTAGTAGCATAAATAAATAAGCGGTTAGAACTTAGAAGTAGAATGGTCATAGAACTTGAAATCGATGGAATGCCAACTGAATAGTCAAATGAATCTGTGATGGAATACTAAACGAGTTTTTTGGGTTGACCCAAAACCCTGAAACAAGTAACCAGTAACCGAACCGAATTAGAACAGTTCGGGTTCGGTGTTAATGTCCTCGTTTTCTCATACGGGTCAAGGGCGATACACGTATTTGAGTTTGGAAGTCATAGCTGGAACTGTTATGGGATTTTTAGCCTCCTTGGTTTCAATTGCATTGGTTAGAAGAATACTTTATCTACTTAAATCTCGTAAGTCTCGTGCTGATAGCATGGGTCGGGTGAGGAACGTCTATTTGATCCGTTTGAAGAAAAGTCTGTGTTCTAGTAGAGCATATATTGGTTTAGTGAGTTGGTTAGCAGTTATAGCTCGGTTTGTTGGACATCTTTGATGCTCGTACATAGAGGAAATATACATATATGATATACGCAGCACTCGTTTTGTAGTAGAAATGCTAATTATTAACAAAAAGTGTATTGTAATTCTCATTGAGTTCATATTTCACATTTTTCAATAATAATCAGCTTAGTTGTAAAAAAGAATCTTTGCAATGTCAAGGCATTAGCATTATGTATATGTAGTAACAGTGCATTAGTGCTTGATCACATCTCGTCAGGATAATATTCTATCAATCTCTTCTAAAAGACGTTCTTTTTCGTCTCCCATTTCCTCATTCTGCTTCTGGAGCTCTTCGATCTGCTTAGTCTGTTCAGAATCTTTCCTGAAATGTATGTGTATACGCTTCAAAATGTATGTGTGTATAGATATGCATGTTTTTAAAGTATATGATGATGTAATATGTGTTTGTAGTTGTACCTGTTCATAAAAGCCAAATTAAGTTTGAGTGACCGCACTTCTTTTTCTAGATTTTCGCAACGCTTTAAGATAGATTGCATATCAGATGAAGTTGCTGGTGTTTGAGTTCTTTCCCTTGCTTCTGCCATCCTACATCACCATAAAACATCAATCAAACACTTACTATTAAATGCATAAAATCTTCTAAAATAATATAAACGTGCTAGATGGTGATACATACTTCCGTGACCTTTCCACCCTGCGCTTCTTCGTGGGATCACCTGCATTTACTAACATTAATATTACATAAATCTTGAGATTCTAGTTTTCTTGGCATATGTTTTATGTATTAAACTAAATCTGAAATTGAAGTTAACCTGAGGCTGCAGATGTCACTGATCCATGCTGAGTTAAACTTCCCTTATGCTGTAGGTACACAACCAACAAAACATGTAAAAAAATAATAATTAAGGTTAGTTTAGTAAAATCACATTCATTTGAGGTTAAGTTTTTATACAACTTAATGAATACAAGCATAAATCATAAACACTCAAACTGAAATTAGTAGTGTTTCAGTTATTAAACAAACCTTGTGATCTTCTTTAAAATTATTGTGCATGTGCTCTCTTATATCTGAAATATAAAAGAGAATAAAGAATTGATCAGTTATTTCACCCTTTATTAATATATTGAAATCCTAAAATTAGTAGTTTAGTAATATAGTTTTCATAATGATCTTATAAAGGGAGAAAATGCTATTAATCAACAACCCAGTCCGGCCCGTTTTGAGTTTTGACCCATATACGAACGACCCACCAAATCCATTTCTGACCCGTTACCACCCGTTTTCCCAGTACTCTACCTGTACCTTTAGCACTTGCTGATTGACAAGAATTGCTTGGCCCGTCGGACACCTCAAAGCCCGTTGAAATAATAAGTGGATCAGCAGAAGATTCACTTTGTGAAGCTTCCCGAGATCCGGTATTCATCTGAATCAGATTCGCGGGGGCCACAAAACCTTCTATGTTAGCATTCATAGTTTCTTTTTCAACACGAGTTTTATGCTTCTTGCGTTCTAATGAACTTTTCAGCATGCTCACAACAGAAGACACCTTATCAATTTGTGGCCTGTTAAAAGTAGTAGATGATGAATTAGATGTGGAGATGAGATCATTAAACGGGTTGGAAAAATCTTGTTTTGATTGGTTGACTGCAAGCCTGGATGCATTATGCGTTGCTTCTGTGTTTATTGTTGTTTGTGAGTTCTGCATTGCAATATACTTCCTCCTGTAAACAGCGGATATTAACTTATAAATCTAGTAAAGCCTTATTTGTAAAAGATATTAAGTTTTGGACGACCCGTTTCAACTTGTACTGATTATTACCTTAATTCAGATGAACGACTTCTCGTCATTGGTTGGGAACTATTAAACCATGCCTGTATAAGAAGTGAGATATGAGATCGGCCAATAGTAGTTGATCGATATTAATTATTCATACATATTCTTAATAATATAAAACAAACCTTAGCCAGGAATAAGTTGCTACCCTGCAACCCTTTATCGGTTGGATTCCTGATTACATATAAAAAAATGAAATCAATATTATGTAAGAATTAAGGTCATAAATAGCCTTAGAATGTTATAATCAGTTAATTACCTGACTGAATGTTTATTCGTGTCGCAAGAAGCATCGCCAACTACCAAAGGACTTTGATCAACAAGCATCCTGCATTGTTTAGAGCAATAAAACAGTTAAAAACAGTTGTTGAAACATGTAGGGAGAATCAACTCATCAACTGTCAACTGACCTTGACGGTTGTCGAGGACGGTTATGAACTATGTTCGTTGAACTAAGGCCTTGATTCTGGCAATCAAAATCAAATATGAGACTCAAAAATAAAATAAATGTGAACTTTATAAATCAAAACATCTTACTTCTGCGGTGGTGAGCCAGCTTTTGAAGAGTTCTTCACTGTCTGCCCTGAAGTTGTTAGAAAAATTCTTGAACCCGAGATTCTCCATTGTCGGTGCTGGCAATCCAACTGAACTTTCAATTAATGTTCTTATGAACATATCTTCGCTCGTGTTTCTGTACAAATCCGAGTAAACTCTTCCCTCCATCTCTATACAATCGTTAAGCGTTCTATACAAATATTAAACTTATTATGTTTTCTTCTCTTAGCACTTGCATTACATATAGATATAAAAATGCATAATCAGAAATTCAAACACTCAATTGACGAATAACTTAATAAATAGTAGGTGATCAAAGTTATGCCAAAGGATACACGCATATGGTTATCATTTTTCTGTCATGACAATTATTAAACACCTAGTGTGAACATTAAATAACCAACATGATGGGACCTGCAACGTTGACGTCTCGCTAGATCCTTAGAATATACGTTTGTCTCTACTATTGCAACTTGAGACAT
Organism: Bidens hawaiensis; assembly: GCF_021521415.1. Lineage (NCBI taxonomy): Eukaryota > Viridiplantae > Streptophyta > Magnoliopsida > Asterales > Asteraceae > Bidens > Bidens hawaiensis. The sequence goes on from NW_027491517.1 coordinate 408,719, forward strand.
CGATCTAGGAGACCGTCCGGCAATCTAGATATCAAACAAATTTTATACTATATACAACAAAAAATGTATGTGTTTTCCAAACATATTATATAGTGCTGGTGTCCATTGGGTATATATTATTGAACTACAACAGTGGTGCATAAAGCAACTAATCAAGTCTAGACAAGTATGATCATATATGAAGTTTAAATTATTGTATATGATATTATGATGATGATAGCCATGAAAAGGATGTTTGAGGTTGCCGTTTAAAGTCATGAAGAGTTGTTAAAATGGTGTTTTCAAGTGATTTGTTTTAATTAAAGTTATTATTAACTTATTAGTGTTTTGTCATGATTTAAAAGCTTTCTTTGATTTTTGTTTAAGGGGAAATCTAAATAAATTTGAATTGGAAAGAATAGAATTTGAAAGTTGCATTTATCAAAAACTTTATTTTCAACTTTATTTCCCAGAAAATTAACTTTTCAGGATATGTATTTGATTTTATATTTTGTATATTTTTAAGTAAGAACTTGTCTTTTAAAAATTTATGTATATTAATTAAACATTTTGTGTAGGTTATTATATGTATGCAATTTATCGTAGTCAATGACACAAATTTATAAAAAAAAAATATAAAAATAATAAAAAGAAACATTTGAAAATCCTGACGAGTATACTTGATACCAGGGCTACGCTCGATACCCAAGAAGTAATTATCAAATAAATACCTGAGGAATTTTCTACCGGATATAAGACAAAATTATAATCAGATATGAGGTTGAAAATAATGGCAATCAAATCATCTTCCTATAAAGGTTGAAAAACGTAAAGAGCAAACTAAGCAATGAGTTACTTATAACGTTTCATTTTCATAATAGATAATCTATGATTTATATTTTAGCGTACTTAGATTAAAAAAAGAAGAAGAACAAAACGTTTTTGTGCACCTATACTTTTACTTCTAGGGTGACAAAATGGCAAATAGTTCATCTTAAAGTCACATTCTAAATGGGCCAAGAGTCCACTTTAGTTATTTATTGTACCGTGGCCTAGAAGCCCAACAACAACCGGCTTTATTTTACATTAGAAACCATTAAACCGAGATAAAAAAAAAAGATCTTGTGGCAAAGCCCAATCCATCCTGGTGAACAAATATACTTGGGGTTCTTCACTCAAAGTTTAGCTTGTTTCTCTTTCTTTATTCCTATCAAAAACTATCGAGAAAACCATGTTGTTTAGTTGTTAAAGTTAATATCCAACTCTAAAGAAAATACAAAGTATATTATTTTTATCAGTTACTCACGTAGTACACGAGCATGAAGATAGTAAGAGGGTGTTTGACTTCTAGAAATTGCTTATTTGCTTTATCTAAAAACAAATAAGCAATTTTTAAAAATTTAGCCAAACACCCGTCAAGTAATATATACATAAAACTATGTTAACATATTTTAACACACAAATTGTAAAGTAAACTATAAAAGCTAAAAAGATAAAATCTTAAAAGGAAACAATGCAAAGATAACTTTAATTTAATAAAGATGACATGTGGAGGGGTTAGTTAAAAAGACTAAAAGGTAGATAAAAAAGAAAAGGTGGTAAGTTGAATAACTTTATATTAGACGTTTGAAAATAACAATATACACAAATTGAAGTATATAATGACATCACAAACCACTATTCCTAATTCCTACGAAACACATTCAACATAGTTAAAGGTAAATATAACGCTAAACATATTAAGATAATCACAACCGTCAAAGTTGGTATACCAAAATATTATATACATGACTCATTGCTCTCGGTTGGTTGTTGTTAACTTTATAAATACAAACGAAAAAGGTTGGATAAACTAGCCACTAAACTTCCATAATTTATTATTAGCGGTATGCAATGTTTATATAGCCGAATCGGATGGGTTAAGTGTTCATGAATCATTTTAATTTCGATCAGCTGATTATGATTTCAATCACTGAACTGGATAGGTGGTTGGGCTAGATGTTCTTTTTTTTTTCTTTTAAAATCCCAATTAACTGATTTATTTACCACTTTAAACTTTATATTTTGTTAAAATTACATATTCAATCCAAAAGATTAAGTACTAAATAAAATATTAGGTTATAAATTAGTTATAACGTAATTTGAATTTTTGAAATTAGTCTAACCTGATACGACACTTTTGCACCCCAATTTTCCCACAAACGTATGTGTGTAAAAGTAAAACACAACTTAATGAATACAATAACGAGTCTAGAATCTTGAAGATGCATGTGACAAAAGCAAGAATGGATCAATAACTTTAAGCCTATTTAAGCAAATTTTTATAATGTACGTTGCGCACAAGCAAATTCGTGAAGATAAAAATGTTACTAAAAGAGTAAAGTATGTCTAACTAGTAACTACTTACCTACTTATTACTTGTAAACTGAAGAAACACTAAGTGACCCGGAACAGATTATAGATAATCTGGGGGTTAAGTAATGTTTCCCACGAGAATGAGGTCCAACAGAGACAGTTGTTCTTCAGGGGACCTGCAAAACAAACACCGTAAGCTCGTCACTGAGAAGGGGGGGTTCCTCCTTGTGACCACCCTCCGGCGTGAGAATCAGACTAGATTGCTCTGAATATAAGTGTATATTAAGAGATTGCTAGATAACAGGATAGCAGATGATCTTACCATTCCAAGATGTTGGAGTATTTATAGCCGAAGGTAGGTTTCCTAGAAGGTACAGCCAGCTGAATAGTATTCCTGTTCTACCAACAGTGGATTATGCACAAGCCATACTAGTTGGTGGATAGGTTACGGCCAACAGTAACAAAGTCGGCTGCACTATTCCACCAACTGTAGATTATGCACGTCCCACCTACTGTGGATTATACGCAGGCCATGCTGGTTGGTGAGTAGGTTACGGCCAACAGTAACACTATTCTACCAACTGTAGGCTACGCACGCCCCTCAGTAAGAGTTGGTGAGTAGGCAGCGGCTAATAGTGACAAACAGTACTAGAGGGTGCTCCTCATCGTACTGTTGTCGGTGAGCTGTCACCCTGTGATTGGCTCATGGGTTGTTCTAGTCAGATCGTCTGTCCTACCCATACCTTGGTAGGTATAGTACAAAAGATCTTTCAGAATCATACGGACTGGCTCATTTTGGCGGGATTGTTCCCGCCTTGCTCATTCCTTCATGTGACTACTGAAGTAGCTATTGCGTTGTGCGTGTAGCCCTGCTGTCTGCGGGTAGCCTTCCCTGATGGCTTGTATCCGCAACTGCGGGAACAGGCGGGGTACTTCACCATTGGGAGGCTTTCCCTGCGTGTACAGCTTGCGTACTGCGCGTAAGATTCTATGAGCATGGTGGGTCCTGCGGGAGCAGATGGCCTTTGCGCAGACGTCCCTGTTCAAGGTGAGTCTTGCGGGACAAACTAGTCTCTGCTGGGACCTACCTCTTCAAGTCCCCCCAGTCCAATGTTCTTCTCATGAATGTTTAATGAAGTGAGGTGAACTTTTGGACTTTAAGCAAGGGGTTTTGAAAAGGGTTTTTAGTTTTAAGGTTCTCCGTGGGGATTCTTCCCGCGGGTTTCCTAATGTCACTTGCAAAAATTCCCGATTTTTTTGCTTGATCTTTGGGTATGATGCGGGTAGGTATGTAACCTTCTCGCAAGTCAGGAGCGTTGAGTCTCACTTGTGTGGATTCTCCTTGAGGTTTTAGTGGTTTTGAACATAGTGATCAATTATGTTTAAACCACCAATTCCATCCTGGAGCCTCAAACAATGTAGTTCTCGACGTTCCCGCTATGCGGGGATGTTATTTCCGTTTCCGCAAGCATTGCCCAGAAGATCCTTCTTGGTTTCAATTCCCTGCGGAGCGCTAGGTATGTGAAGGGTTTTGCCTTAACACTGTACCCGCGCTCGTCTTACGGTTACTTTACTTTCAAGGTACCCCTGGCGTCAATTCCCTGCGGGTGCTAGGTATGTGAAGGGTTTTGCCTTAACACTGTACCCGCACCCGTCTTATAGTTACTTTGTTGCCGGGGTATTCTTGGCTTCAATTCCCTGCGGGTGCTAGGTATGTGAAGGGTTTTGCCTTAACACTGTACCCGCATCCGTCTTATGGTTACTTGGTTGCCAAGGTAAGGGGTATTTTCCCGCTTACTTTTGAATCTTTTTGAATTTTGAATTTTGAAATTCGAAAGGTTGGTAAGGATAAGGACAGTCCAAACATCTGAAACGTCGTGCGACGGTTTCTTCTGACTGTGTCAGGACGTGCAGGAAGTTATGGTGACGTGACAGTACATGGTCATTCCAGACGCTTTTTCAGGCGCGTGGGCGCGATTTTTCGGGCGCGTGGCCGCGAAATTACTGGCACGCGTCCTTTTGACAGCTGTTGCCAGGTTGCTTTTTGCCACGCGTCATAGTTTCATTGCACCCTCGATTTCTCTCTCATCCGCATTAAATTCACCGCATTAATTGCGATTAGTATATAAAGGGGGAGAGGGTCCTTTGTAATTCACACCTTCACCCTTCTCTTCTTCTTCTTAGCGATTTCCGGCAAATACTCCCCTTTTCAGGCAAGCATTTTCCCGAAATCGCTCTTTCTGCAAGATGTCTTCACATGATCTCGAGTCTACCACCGATGACAGGAGTACTGCTGGCGAGTGCCAGTGTGCTCTGCCCGGCGATCAGTACCGGTATGTTGTTAGGAAGTTCATGCTCGATCCTCTCGAGCCTGAGTTTCCTGAACCCCATCAGACCGTGTACGATGCCCCCAGAGGCAAGATCGGGGTTTATGCAGCATTCTTTGTCTATGGGAATCTTAGGTTCCCATTGACAAAGTTTGTTTACCGTGTCCTTGAGAGGCACGGTGTTCATTTGACCGAGCTGCACCCTATGGCGGTCGCCAAGATTCGCCACTTCGAGTGGGTGTGCCGGATTTTGGGCATCGAGCCCCATGTGGACCGCCTGATGACCTTCTATACTTGGAGGTGCATCCAGGGGTGGTACACCCTGACAACCCGTATTAAGGGTTTAAAGATTTGCGCGACCGAGCGCAGTCTCCGATCGTGGAAGCAGGAGTTCTTCTACATATCCGCCCGCGCCGTCCCCCTTGCCATGAAGTTTAAAAATGGCCAAGCAATTCCGAGCCTTCACACCCCCAACTACCAGGAGGCGGAATGGTTCTCGAAGATATCCCTGGTCCAATCTCCGGTTTACCGGTTTGCGGAGTCCGGGATGGTGATGTTGGGGATGAGCCGGGTGTGGAAGGAGGCGTCTCAGGTTCCCATCCTTCTCGAATACGGTTTGAACTATATTCCTTATGGTATGTCTTGTCTTTTTTACTGATACGAGTTTGTCTTCTAACTGTTTCTTTTCTTTCAGAGGGGAATAATTTGGAGTCGCTCCTGTACCCGCGGGAAGCTGACGGTCCCGCGCGGATGGGTACTCGTGCTCTAGACGAGGGCGAGTTGCCCATCCTGGAACAAACGGCGGATCGGTTTGTGGAGGTCTATCCGCTGGGCCACGAGATCCTGAGCCACCAACGGCCAGGTAAGGCGATATTCTACCCTCAATCCCTCAATGCTGTACCCGCTGCCAGAATTCATGACATCTCTTCTTCTGAGGAATCCGCAGATGGTCCTTCGCTGGTGCGGAAGAGGAAAGGTGCCGGCGGAAAGGGGAAGGAGAAGGTGGCCTCCACAGCCGATCCAGTGCTTCTATCTGACACTGAGTCAGATAGTGAAGAGGTGGCGGGGAACCCCGGTGGTGAGAAGACCACTGTTCCGGAGGCTACGACTGTTACCTCCGGAGAACCAATGACGACGACGGTGACCGGCATCAAGAGACCGGCTCCATCGGGTTCGTCCCCGCCCGTCCGTACGTTCAAGCTCAAGAAAACCCGTAAGTACAACTCTTAGCTTTTATCTTCGTAGTTTAATCTTCAAGTCTTTTTAACACTTTTCTTCTTTACGCAGGTGTGGATGTTGGCGCATTCCAGGGTGAGGGGCCGAGTACTACCTCTCCGCCAATGACGGTAGGCTTGGTCAGCCTACCTGAGGCGTCGACCCAGGCGCCTGCCCCTGCTTCCGCTGGTTCAGTTGCTCATTCTGAGCCGACTGTTCCAGCCGAGATGACGTCACCGCCGGCTGTGAGTGCAATTTTTACAGCATCCTTCACAGAGCCGGCGGTTACTTTTGCCGCGGATTCTGCGGGCAGCGACCGCGGCGGCGACCACGGCGGCTGCTACCATGCCCCCGGCAACGACGGCCGGACCCTCAGGTACGCGTGGGGCTTCTCGCATCTTTCCGCCACCTTCCCATCTGCCTGACCTCTTGGATGGATTTTCATTGGGTTCAGGTGATGGGTTCGGCGGCTATCGGCCTGTAATTGACCCTACAGGTGCGTAGGGTTCCTTTGGCCCTTTTTCACTTATATATTTTATCATCTTTTCCTAACTGCTTTTTGTTTTCTGCAGTTTCGGATTCCAATGAAGTGTATGTTCCGCGATGGAACATACGCCGAGGAACAACCCTTCGTACCCCTGTGGAGTGCGTGGAATGGGCTCGCCACGCTGCTCCCCATGGTGCGTTGGGGGAAGCCATGGCTAGCTACCAGGAGGGTAGGCTAACCAACGAGCTTCGAGTTCTCCAAGCCCGGATGCAGCCGCGCGTCGAGCTGCTTTGTCGTGAAAATGACAAGTTGAAAGCAGCTCGCGCCAAGGAAGTATCCCAAGCGCGGGCTCTTCGGGAGGAGAACCAAAAGCTGTCCGCAGCTGCTGCGGAGAAGGAGAAGGCCTTCAAGGCCCTCGAGGTTGAGGTTCAAGCGCGACTCGAGGCCCGCTCCAAGGCTGCCCAAGCTGTTAACGAACAGCTTCGGCTAGCTAAGGAGACTGCGAGGAACGCGACCGAGAGGGCCACCAAGGCGGAAGCCGTTGCTGAGCCTTTACGCGTTGAGAACGAGGAGCTCAAGGCCAAATTAGAGGCTCTCCAACGCGCTCATGATGCCTTGGCAATGGAAGATGCCAAGAAGCTCCAGGAGATCTTGGACCAGAGGGGCGTGCTTGACCATACCGAGCGGAAGCTTAAGGGCGTCGAAGAGGCTGCCGCAAAGGAAGTGCTACTTGCCAACCTTAACAAAAGCGAAGCCGAACGCGCCTGTACCCAAGCTCAAGCCGCCCTTAAAGAAGCTCTGGTTGCCAAGGAATGGCTTCTTCGAGAAGCGTTGTCTCAGGTAAGTCTATCTTCATGTCTTCAAGCTTTTCTTTGTAGATAGGGTGCTGACACTTGTATATTTTCTTATGTAGGTTGTGCATCGGGTCTTTTCAGAGACATCCTACGACGATGCAATGAGCGCAGCCCTCAACGCTTCTCACGAGGATGGGGAACGGGTCGGCTTCCTGCTTGGTCTAGGGTTTGTTGAGAAAGGCGTCCCACCATCCAACTTCCCTTTGTACAATGTAGATACCGAAGCCATATATGACCAAGCAGTAAATCAATACGCCGCCTTCCCGCATCCGGTGGTGGAGAAGGTGAATGAAATTGCTGCTGCTGATGACGGGCTACCTATCCTTAAGGCTTACCTTGAACAGCCACGCTCTACTGACGGCGCTGGTCCAAGTGGAAGTGGCCCTGAAGCCTGATCCTGAAGATCCCTTCCCGCTGCTAGGATAGATTTAGTTTGTATAGATTTACTTTCTTGTAGGCGGGTAGTCACCCAGCCATTGTAACGAATATTTATGAAATGTAAATCTTTGTGCGGCTAAGACCGCTTGATTCATTGGATTCCTTGCTTTATAAACTTTATATGACTTGCATTCTTTAGTTTAAATTAGCAATTTTCCAAGTGTTTAGGATAAGTTAACCTTTGAACGTGGTAGATAGGTGTGAAGTTTTGCTTCCTCCTTCGTGATTGTGCGGGTATGACCGTCACTTGCACTTGGTAGGATGGCTAAACTTTACCCATATCTGACCTGCGTGTAGGTTTTCCTCATCTTTGAGGATAAGTTAACCTTTGAACGTGGTAGGTAATCGGTGTGAAGTTTTGCTTCCTCCTTCGTGATTGTGCGGGTATGACCGTCACTTGCACTTAGTAGGATGGCTAAACTTTACCCATATCTGACCTGCGTGTAGGTTTTCCTTTTTTTTTTTTTTTTTTTTTTTTTTTTTAGGATAACCTTTGAACGTGGTAGATGATAGGTTGAAGTTTTGCTTCCTTGTTTGTGATTGTGCGGGTAAGACCGTCACTTGCACTTACAAGGATGGCTAAACTTTACTTACATCATACCTGCGTGTAGGTTTCCCTTATTTTTAACGTTGTGTTTATGCGGGTTTTGCCGCCTTACACACGTAACGACTTACTTCTCCCCGTTTATGCGGTAAATACCGGCACCAGTGGGAAGTTCATAAGGATAAAGGTAAACACATTATGAAAGGAGAATCATTTCCATTAGAAGTGGCTCTAGGCCTTTTCTTTACAAGTTTTGGAATTGATCTACATATAACATTTGCGTAATTGAGCTCCATTCCATGTTCTTGGGATGGGAGTGCCATCGAGCCTTTCGAGCCGGTATGCGCCCTTTCCCAGGACTTCTTTGATAATGTATGGCCCTTCCCAAACCGGGGCCAGCTTTCCCGGGCGCTCTTGGTTTGAAGCCTCGTTGTTACGCAGTATGTAGTCTCCTATCTTGAAGTTGCAGAGTTTTACCCGCGTGTTGTAGTACTTTTGCATTTGTCGTTTGTAGTTCTCTTCACGCACTGCGGCTAAGTCTCTGCGTTCCTCGGTTAGCATAAGATCCAACCGTCTTTCCGCATCATTGTCTTCTGGCTGAATCAAGACCCTTGGCGAGGGTAGACCAATTTCGACCGGGACCATGGCTTCAGTGCCATAAGTGAGGCTGAATGGGGTTTCTCCCGTACTGGCATTCTTCAGCGTTCTGTTTGCCCAAAGGACGTGCGGAAGCTCGTCCAGCCAGCCGGATCTGTGTTCCAAGAGTCTTTTCTTTATGCCATCGACGATGCTCTTGTTTGCTCTTTCCACCTCACCATTACCTTGCGGGTGTGCCACTAAGGTAAAGGTGTGGGTGATTTGAAGTTCTTTTAGCCACTGTTGTAGCTTCTTGTCAGCAAAGTTGGTGCCGTTATCGCTCACCAAATTCTGTGGAAGTCCAAAACGACAAATAATAAATTCTCAAATAAATTTTTTGATATGCTTCGCGGTTGTTTGGGCTAAAGGTTTTGCTTCTATCCACTTGGTGAAGTAGTCGATGGCTACCACTAGGAACTGAACATTTCCTGCTGCTGTAGGAAATGGGCCTGTCACATCGATGGCCCATTTCTGAAATGGCCATGAAGAAGTGACTGGAACAAGTTCATTCTTCGGGCGGTGCGTGTTGGGTGCGTAAAGCTGGCAAGACCTGCATTTTCTGATGTATGCCAGTGCATCCGTATGCATCCCCGGCCAAAAGTATCCCGCGTTGTTTAGCTTGGCTACAACAGCGCGGGGACCTGCGTGTACCCCACAGATGCCTTCGTGTACTTCCCTTAGGAGGTAGTCAGCATCTTGGTTGTCCACGCATCTTAAGAGTGGGCCAAGAAAGTTACGTCTGTAAAGGATGTCATTGACGAGTTGATAATTCAGTGATTTACAGCGTAGTTTTCTTGCCTGTGTTTTTGACTCTGGTAGTGTTCCTGCTGCAAGGTAATTTATTATTGGTGTCATCCACGTTTCTGTACCGGTTTGGATGACACAAATTTCCTTGTGCGGGACTGATGGTGCTTCGAGGAGTTCAATGCGGATGTCCTTTCCCAAGTGGGTGAAGGCTAGTGATGCAAGCTTGCTTAACGCATCCGCAGATTTGTTTTCGCTGCGCTTGACGTGTATGACTTTACAATCACTAAAATCACGCATAAGGGTTTTTGCCTGGGCGAGGTACAGGGCCATTGTGTCGTTCACAGCCGTGTACGTCCCATTTATTTGGTTGGCCACCAGCATGGAATCCACGTGGGCTTCCAAGTTTTTCACTCCCATCTTACGCGCAATTCTCAAACCGGCCAAGAATGCTTCATATTCGGCTTCGTTATTCGTACTTGGAAAATCCAACCGAATAGCGTAAGTATATTCTTGGCCTGCTGGGTTGGTTAATTTTAACCCTGCGCCTGAACCCTCGTTACTGGCGGCTCCATCAGTGTAGAGTCGCCAGACATCATTGATGTCCTGTGCTGGGGAGGGTTGAGCCTCCTCCTGGCACTCTTTCTCCCGCGAAGCGGGGACTTCTGCAATAAAATCGGCCAGGACCTGGCCTTTTATGGCTGGTCTTGGCTTGTACTTAATTGCATATTCTCCCAATTCAATTGCCCATTTGGCTAGACGTCCCGATAATTCGGGTTTGCCTAGAACGTTTGAGAGTTTGAAGTTGGTGAGAATGGTGATTGGGTGGCCCTGGAAATATCGTCTTAACCTGCGTGAAGCGTGTATAAGTGCTAAGACTAATTTTTCGAGGGTAGAGTATCGGGTTTCTACGTCTGTTAGTACACGGCTAACATAATAGATTGGCATCTGGATGCCTTTTCGTTCTATTAGCAGGACTGCCCCGGTTGCTCTATCTGTTGCGGAAAGGTATAGGATTAACTCCTCTCCCGCTTGTGGTGCTGTAAGTGTTGGGAGTTCGATCAGGCGTGACCGAATCTCCTGAAAAGCTGCTTCCGCTTCTGGTGTCCAGCGGAAGTGAGTTTTCTTTAAGCAGTTTCTCAATGTTGACACGAAAGGAAACGACTTATCCGCATGGTTTGCCAGAAAGCGATTAAGTGCGACTAGTCGTCCATTCAGTGTCTGAGCCTGTTTGATGGTGGTAGGTGATTCCATTTTAACAATGGCTTCGACCTTTTCAGGGTTCGCTCTGAAGCCATCTTTAGTAACAATGACTCCCAAGAACTTCCCTTCTTCCATCCCAAATGAACACTTGCTCGGGTTGAGCTTCATGTTTATCTTTCTGAGCGTGTTGAAAGTTTCTTCAATGTCTTTCAACATCGCTTCTGGCTCAGGGCTTTTGATGACCAAATCATCCATATAGACTTCCAAGTTTCTCCCGATTTGGGCATGAAACTCTTTGTCCATCAGTCGTTGGTACGTGGACCCTGCATTCTTAAGTCCGAATGGCATCATTTTATAACAAAATGTACCATCGGGCGTCCGAAATGCGGTTTTGTCCTGATCATCTACGGCCATGTGGATTTGATGGTACCCCTTATACGCATCCAAGAAGCATTTAAGGCGAAATGGTACCAACGAATCCACCTTAAGATCAATTTCTGGTAACGGATAACAATCTTTGGGGCATGCTTTGTTCAAATCTTTGAAATCTATGCACATGCGCCATTGTTTGTCATTCTTCGGTACCATTACGGGATTTGCAACCCATGTTTGATATCTGCTAACGCGTACGATGCCTGCGTCAAGGAGTTCCTTGACTTGGGTTCTACACGCGTTAGTTTGTTCAGGCCCCATTACTCTGCGCTTTTGTACGACTGGCGTAACAGCCGGATCGCACTTGAGCTTATGCTCCGCCTTACTTCGGGGTACACCAGTCATGTCAGCTGGTGCCCACGCAAAGATGTCAGCGTTTTTCTGCAGTAAGCATTTGAGTAGGGTGCGGGTGGGATCAACGATTGTTGGTCCAATGGTAACGGCCTGGTCGGGGTATTTGCCATTGAAGGCCCATTTTTCCGGTTCAGTGATGGTTGGTTTAGCCTTTTTCGGTTTGGGTTTAGATGAGACAGATGCGATGCATACCTGGGGAATGCCAGAGATCATCGCTACACCCTCAGCTGTTGGCCATCCCATCATGCCGTGGACTGAAGATACCACGGCGTTGAATCTTGCCATCCCGTCTCTTCCGAATAGGATGTCGTACGTGTGGTGTGGCTTTTTCATCACGACAAAATCCACGTCTTCTGTGCGTGAATGATTCCCATCAGTAAGAGTAACGGGGAAAGATAGGATACCCATGGGGGTTTCTGTACTGCCGTCAAACCCTTCCATTGAAGCGTAGACCGTTTCCAAGCGTTCTTTGTCTTCATCATCCAGCTTATCAAAGAACTGCCTGTACATCACTGTCGACGAAGCGCCGTTGTCAGCAAGAGTGCGGGAAGTGATGTAATGCCCCAGCTGGCTTCTGATGACGATGGGGCCTTCTTTGCTGGGGCCTCCTGGCACTCGCGGGAAGCGCACCTCAGCTTCCTTCCACGCGCATGGTTCTGTCACCCGTCTTTTTCTTCCTCTGACCTTGCCATGAACCATGTTGATGCTGATGTCGACGGGCTTTCGTCCGTTACCTCTGTACCGGTTGTCATTCCTTCCTCCCTTCCTGATCGATGCCACGAGATGTGCAAGTCTTCCATCCTTGACAAATGTCTCAATAATATCCTTCAAGGATGTGCACTCTTCAGTACCATGACCCTTTGTCCCGTGGAAATCACAGGATTTGCTTTGATCCGCATTAGGTTTCTGCCGGATCAATGGGGCTTTAGGCCATGGCAATTTTTCCGTGGCAAATATCTCCGTGACGCTCTTCGTGAGTGGCGTCCACCGGTGTTTTCGGCTTGAAGGGTGTGTGTTGTCCCTTCCGCCAACAAGAGGGCGAGAGCTGGATGAGGTGTCAAAGTTTACCCTTGACTGCCAAATACCTAGCCTCCTCTTTTTGTTCTGCCGGGCGATCCGGACATTGTTCTCTCTTGTCCTCTGCGTATAGAGGTGTGTACTCTGGGGAAGATCCCTTCCCAGTTGCTTTTCCGTCTCGGCAAAGCGCTTTGCCGCCGTCATGATGGCATCCCAAGTTGATGGCATGCCATCCTTACCCGTCAATGTGCGGATAAGTTCTGGGTATTCGGCGCCTTGGATGAAGGCGGCGCGAACCAGATCCTCACTTATGTTGCCGAGACTTAGCTTTTTGGAGTTGAAGCGAGTGATGAAGTCTAGTAAAGATTCATCCTCCTCTCTCACGCAGTTGAGGATCGTCCACTGCTCTTCAGTGTACTTCCTCTGTTGGCTGAAGTGCTGGCTGAACTTGTTCTGAAAGTCCGCCCAGTCATATATGTGGTGGATCGGTAAACGATCGAACCATGCCCTGGCCGCTCCGACCAGAGTCATCTGGAACATGTAGCACCACGTGGGTTCCGTCCAGTTGCTGACGGTAGCCCCCGCAATGAACCTGTTCAAATGGTCGTCTGGGTCGGATAGACCATCATAAGTGCCAATGTTGGACATTTGTTTGGCACTTCTCGGGGCGATTGCTTCCGCAATGTCCCTGGCGAATTTTGACTTTCCTGCATTTGTAGCAGTTGGTCTAAAGGTTTTGGAGAAGTCACGCGGGTTTCTCTCCGCGATTGGTTTAAAAGCTTCCCCAAAATTCCTTTTTGGTTGGACGTCCGTTTCCTTACGCTTCCCTTTCGCCTTATGGCGAGGGTTTGCGTCGGTATCGGACTCCAACTCGTCGTCTGAGTACTCGCAGTCACTGCTCATATTGAGGTGTTGGCGAGTACTGGCGAATTCGTCAGCCTGTTGAGCTGAACGCAAGCGTTCATCCAATTCGGCTTGGAATTCTCTTTGCCGTGCTTCGGCCCACGCCTTCACCTGATCTAGTGTTTGGCGAGGGACCCTCGTTCGTTTTTCCAGCTGGGTATCGGTGAACCCCAGTGGAATATTTACTGCACTTGCCCCGGCTTGGGTAGTCGGGGTAGTGTTCGTAAGGATTGTATAACCGCCGGTGTTCCCCCCAGTTGCTGGGGTTGTTACCGGGGTTTCCTGGTCGGTTACTGGCCTTTGGACCGGAGTAACGTTAACCATTTCTTCAGAAATTGTGAAAAAACTAAAATAGTTCTAGCTTTTATGCACGGATGGCGCCAATGAAGAAACACTAAGTGACCCGGAACAGATTATAGATAATCTGGGGGTTAAGTAATGTTTCCCACGAGAATGAGGTCCAACAGAGACAGTTGTTCTTCAGGGGACCTGCAAAACAAACACCGTAAGCTCGTCACTGAGAAGGGGGGGTTCCTCCTTGTGACCACCCTCCGGCGTGAGAATCAGACTAGATTGCTCTGAATATAAGTGTATATTAAGAGATTGCTAGATAACAGGATAGCAGATGATCTTACCATTCCAAGATGTTGGAGTATTTATAGCCGAAGGTAGGTTTCCTAGAAGGTACAGCCAGCTGAATAGTATTCCTGTTCTACCAACAGTGGATTATGCACAAGCCATACTAGTTGGTGGATAGGTTACGGCCAACAGTAACAAAGTCGGCTGCACTATTCCACCAACTGTAGATTATGCACGTCCCACCTACTGTGGATTATACGCAGGCCATGCTGGTTGGTGAGTAGGTTACGGCCAACAGTAACACTATTCTACCAACTGTATGCTACGCACGCCCCTCAGTAAGAGTTGGTGAGTAGGCAGCGGCTAATAGTGACAAACAGTACTAGAGGGTGCTCCTCCTCGTACTGTTGTCGGTGAGCTGTCACCCTGTGATTGGCTCATGGGTTGTTCTGGTCAGATCGTCTGTCCTACCCATACCTTGGTAGGTATAGTACAAAAGATCTTTCAGAATCATACGGACTGGCTCATTTTGGCTCATTCCTTCATGTGACTACTGAAGTAGCTATTGCGTTGTGCGTGTAGCCCTGCTGTCTGCTGGTAGCCTTCCCTGATGGCTTGTATCCGCAACTGCGGGAACAGGCGGGGTACTTCACCATTGGGAGGCTTTCCCTGCGTGTACAGCTTGCGTACTGCGCGTAAGATTCTATGAGCATGGTGGGTCCTGCGGGAGCAGATGGCCTTTGCGCAGACGTCCCTGTTCAAGGTGAGTCTTGCGGGACCAACTGGTCTCTGCTGGGACCTACCTCTTCATAAACCTAAACAAGGTTTATTAACCTACTAATATGAAATAAACCAAATCTCGTTCCTATTTTTCTTTTACTTGTCTCAATTGCCTTGTTTTAAGGGCTAATATCTTACGTATACTTTATTATAATTTTAATACATCTTAACCTTGAGGGTTTTGATAAAAGAAAACTAAGAATCACAAACTATTATATATAAATATAGTCTAGGAATATGCATAGAACCAAAAAATCCAAACCCTAAAAACTGAACTGAAACAAAACCGGGAATTTAAGTTTTTGTTTCGTAAAGGCTGAACTTACAGTTCATTTTTTATTTTGCATATACCGAAAAAAGTAAAACGAACCTATAGATTTTTATATTTTATTTTAAATTTTAAGTAATTTATCTATAATAGTTCAATATATACTTTAGCTCAAATATTATAGTCCAAATGTATACTAATCAATTAATTATTAACAAACAAAAAAAAAAGCCATAATACATCATTTTTAGCCAACTTTTTGTTTTCGACTCAAACTTTTCAAGCCCGCAAACACAGAATCTGAACCTAAACCAATAACCGATAAAAAAGCGAAACTGAACAATTTTAAGCATCTCAAAACTGACATTTCGGTTTTTGATTCGTTCTATCCTTAAATCAAGCTAAACCGACTCACGCACGCCCCTAACGTATACCTAATAATAACAATAATAATAATAATAATAATAATAGTTTTCTCCTATTTGTTTCCAATAATTGTTTCACAAGTACAATGTTGATTGTTGAATACAAAAGTGACATCAAAGTTAGTGAGTTGAGTGGTCTCTCACTTTACACAAAGAAAGAAAGCCCAGTTGAAGCTTTGTCTTTGTCTTTGTCTTCTTCCACCTTTTTATTTTTCTTCATAGCCTCCAATCATTTTTTAATCTTACAGGTTAAGTAACCACAGCTCAATATATTATATATACATACAAACATACACTAATATTCCTTCCTGATTCCCTTCAACTATCTTCTCCTTCTCCTACACCATGCCTACAAGCAGAATATTTTCTGAACAAGATATTGAAGAGTTTCTCAACCACTTCGATGCTGCTGCTGATATTATTAATAATAATAATAATAACCCAACTCAACCACCTCCCGGAGATTTATTCTCCGCCGCTGACGCCGTTGTTCTCGACCGACTCATGTCTTCCGATCTCACTGCTCACTACAAATATCAGGTTTTGTAATATTTTCTATATAATGAAATGAAAGAAGTAATCAAATATTTGAAAATAAAAAAAGATTAAAAGTATATTATTATTATTATTATTTTGGAATTTTTAACTGTTTTGGTCCTCTAGGATTGTATTTTCTAACAGTTTAAGGTCTCATCGTTACTTTTATAGTTAAGGGTATTTTAGTAATTTCACATTTAAGGGAATTTGCATTTTTTACTTTTATAGTTAAGGGTATTTTAGTAATTTCACATTTAAGGGAATTTGCATTTTCTAAAGGTTTTGGCTCCTGACACTGTTAATTTGTTCTTTTTCCTGTTAAGTTAGAGGGTATTTTAGTAGTTTCACATTTAAGGAATTATTTATATAATTGTTTATTATTAAGATTTGCATTTTGTAACAATTTTGATCCTTGATACTAACCCTGTTAGATTTTTCTGTTAAGTTAGAAGGTGTTTTAGTAATTTCCCATTTAAGAGACTGTTTATATAGTTGTTTAGTTTCTTGGTCCGTAAGTTTGTTCTTTTGATTTATAATTTTTTTTTATTTTACAAACAATTATTACCACCATAATCCAGATTATTAGTTTGCCTTTAAATCTTAATAAATATATAGAAAATTAAAAAGGGGGGAGGGGGGGGGGAGGGTATTTATATTTAGTATTTACAAAGACTAAGATAATAATTTGTTCTATTCTGTTGTTATATTATTATAAGTTAATTCCACAAACAACCCTATACATATTAAACAATTACATAAATAGTCCTTAAATGTGAAATGACAGATATGCCCTCGAGGACCAAAATAGTTCAAATAGCAATTTTCTCTTATAAATTATTTTCTGTCTACATTTACAGAGTCACCCCACTGAGTTATTGAATTAATAATAATTAGTTGTTTACTGTTGCATGATTCTTTGTATCAGTATGTTATATCATGTTTATGGTAGGTAGGTAGGCCCAGTTAGACCTAATTTTTTTTGTTAGTTTCTTTAATATTGTAGTGTTGCATAAAAAAACTAGTTTGTTAACTATCTGTTTGGATTACAGGATAACTTAAATAGGTTTTCAAGGTGTGGTGGGATGACAGGAAACCCTGTGTGGACTCCAAATCTCAATCCAAACAACTCTACTGTCATGAAGAATATGGATTCTCAATCCTCAGTTTGTGGTACACCTACTAACTTGATAGGTTAGTAGTTTGAACTAGGAGTGTTCTTCATGTTTTTTTTTCGGGTTTTGGGTTTTTGTGTCCGGTTGTTCGGCTTTTTAGCTGGGAAATGGTGACCTGATAACCAACCCATTAAAGTTCAGGTTGGTCGGGCTCAGGTTGTTTAGTTTCTCGAGTTAGTTTGGGTCGGGTTGTTCGTTTTCGAGTTTGTATGTAAAATGAAAAAAAAGGTGTTTTTTTTTCACAAATTATTATCACAATTCATCATGCTAGTAAAACAATATGATATGATAATGTTCGAAAGTCTCAAAATAAACTATAATTCCTAAACGTGAGAGTTGAGAGTAAACTGTCATTTTCGTCCACCGGGTTTGATCAATTTTACCATTTCCGTCCGAAATGGATGACGTTAGATGATTGGACCGAAATGGCAAAGAATGACACCATGAGGACTGAAATGGTTGAAAAAAATCTTTTGGACGGAAATGGCAAAACTGAGCAAACGACTGGGACGGAAATGGCAGTTTATTCTAAACTTAATATTCCAAATACCAAAGACTCCAAACCAAAACTCATTTATTAAAAAAAAATGAAAAAAGACAATATCTTTGGGTTTTTTTGGGTTTTAGTTTTTTGCTGGGAAAAAGTGACCTGATAACCGACCCATTTAAGGTTCGGTTTATTGGGGATCTTCAGTTCGGGTGGCTTCAGCTTCGGGTCGGGTTTCGGGTAAAAATGAAGGCCCTAGTTTGAACTTTGAACATGGTGAGTGTTTCAACATATGTTTTAGTAATTTAACATTGTATTCATATTTGGTCAGCTGAGAGTCCAATTTCGGTCACCAATCCGAAACAAGGGGACAGCAATGTGGTTGAGGTAACGAGTGATTATGAACAATCAGATGATGATACAGAGATTGAAGCCGGGCAATGTGAACAGAGCAATGATCAGTTAGATGTTAAAAGGCAAAAACGGTAAGATTTTTATCAACATTGTCAAGATTCCAGGAATGCAAATTTAGTTAGTTAATCCTACTTTAATATGATTAACTATGATTTCAGGATGGTTTCAAACAGAGAGTCTGCTCGGCGATCAAGAAAAAGAAAACAAAAACATTTAACCGAACTTGAACAACAAGTGTGTACTTATGAACAACGCTTATTTACATATATTCTTAATATTCATAACCATAAACCAAACATGTGTTTTAGGTGGAACTTCTGCGAGTAGAATACTCAGATTTGTTCAAGCAACTCACGAATGCTAGCCATCAGTTCAAAGACGCTTCAACCAACAACCGAGTGCTTAAGTCGGAGGTGGAAGCTTTGAGAGCTAAGGTACATTCTTTTCTTAACCATCATAATACAAGTTTACTTATATCCTTAACCCGTTATTAATAAAATACACAGCGAAAATCACCATAATGGCCATCTTGACTGATAAATTGACAAAATAGCCTTGACTTTTAAAATCAAAAGTAGACCGATCTTCATATAAATTGGTTGAAACTGCAACCTCTAAAAAGAAAATGTTATATGGTTACAGGTTAAACTGGCTGAAGATATGCTGGCGAGGGGCCCGTTGACATCTTCTAGCCTTAGCCACCTTCTTGAGAACCATTTAACCACTTCCCAACTGTTTAGCTCTCAAAACATGTCTAGAATGGGAATGGGAATGGGAATGGGAATGGGAATGGGCAACGTCTCTCCAACTATAACCGTTCGTGGGAATGACCATGGGCCCCACCCGGGCCTACCCATTCCCGGGCAAGACATGATGGTTGGACTCGGTTCTAATCCTGGCATCTTTGACAGTAATGTTCAGAATGGTATGAACAGTGATGGTGGAAGCTGTGAATCTAATATATGGTCGGTTTGAACATATAATGTAAGGTTTTCTTGCTTTAGGACCCTAAAGTATGCGTTGTCGGGTTGTGTTATGTTGGACAGTTTTATTGTAGTTTATGTAATAGTTGTATGGTTGAATCCTTAGACATGATATTGATGCAGTATAGTTTGGTTTTAGTATAATAATGATGACTATAGATGGGTAGTACCATGTTTTTTCATAAGTTTAGACCCCATGAAAATCTGGAAAAATGTATTATTAATTGTATCTTTCCTTTTAAAAATTATCATCTCTCTTTCACGCATAAAAATGTGCATCAACATTGAACTACCGGAAAATATTCAGACGATGCTGTCATCAGTCTTCGGTTTTATTTCTTAAATGCTACAACTTAAAAGTCTTAAAATAGAGATGGTGAAAACCTTAATATAAATCCTACTTGAAACATCATATTGAACAAATGTGAACTTAAGTTATGCATGCAAGCTCCAACACTATTCCAATAACCCAACTGGATAATGTCGTTTTATTTGGTTAACGAAAATGACATAAAGGATGATCACCAGGTATCACCAATCCCACTGCAACGTCCTAAATTTTCAATATATCAGGAGTGTTTTATTTCTTAAGTTGACCAAAGGCGCCTATACGAATTAGGCATTATACGGTCATAACATGATATGACATATACCATATGCTAATGCAGCTGAAAGCCTGATGTATCCGATAGTATGTATAATGTCCATTTATGAAAGTAGCGCACATAAAAGACATGCAACAATTTATAATAACCATTAAAAATTCGCCCACCATGGATCCATTTGTAAATAATAAGAAACATGAACCATGACATAAGTTACAAAAGATCACTAAAGAAATGAGCTTTATACGTTCGATTACAACATACAACATTATCGTACTCAAAATCTTTGTTAAATATACATAAAGTTTTACCTCATATACGGGTTTACTGTATAAACAGGTTTAGATTAAAACCCCTTAATTAACCACCGGTGTTCCAGCAAAATGCCCGGATCCTGTATACTCAACTGGTACAGGAAGATCAAGTTCCGAGCAAACAAACCGGATTATCTCACCAGTCAGACCACCAAAAGACAGCTTGTTTAGAGTCACAGAAATTGCAAACCTATTGTTTATATCACAGAAAGCTGTAGACCCACCTATTCCTGAGTGACCAAACCCGAAGATTAAACCATCCGCTGCTTTAACCGCCCTAAACCCCAACCCGAATCTCCCACTTGGAATGATTAAATCACTATAATCCCCCCTTCCCAAAAATGCATCGTGAATTTTCGTTTTAGTATTTTTAAATATTTTAGTGTCAACTTCACCATTTGTATCTTCGGTTTCCAGTATCCTGATGTATACATCAGGGTTAGGACTTGTGGATCCACTTGAATCTTTCTTTTTGGGAGTTTTCTTGGAAGGAAACATGGGGCGGTGAGGGTGGCTGCCAAGCGGCGGGAGGGAAGAAGAGGAATGGCGAGGCGGGACGACACCACCATCCACTAGAGCGGCATAGTAGCGGGCCACTGCACGAGCCGACACGTGCCCGTTGGCAGAAGGTAGTATTGCACGGCGGACATTAAGCGTATTGGACAACGGGATGCTACTGGCAATCATTTCGATCGTGAATGTGGAAGGCAAGTTATTGGAGGCCGCGATGCTTCGGGTGGTGTCGGGATTTTGGGTAAACCTACTGAGATCAGGCATATCGAGTGTAAGAGTTGCCAATCGAGATTCCACACCTGAAATGAGTTTCTAAACGGTTTACAAAATTATTTTTATAAACTACATTGGTTGAAAATTTTGGAAAATAAACAATACCGGGAGGAATCCCAATATAAAGCTCTCCTTCAATGTTAAGAGGGCGAACAAAAGCTTCCTCAAGAACATCCTGAAATTTCTTCCCGGATGCATGCTGCACATGCAACAACATATATTAACAATGGAAGAACTTTTAGTGGTTTACAGGTTACAGCCTTACAGGTATGGTGTCATACCTCAATGATACCGCCACATAGCCAACCGTATGACAAATAATGATATGATTGTTCACGACCCGGTTCGGTCTCGGGTGCAACCATAGCGATGCGTCTTAGACACTCATCCCAGTCACCAATTAACATAGGATCTTCTGCAGCAATATTGGCTAGAGCATTTTGCAGACCAGCTGTATGATTAAGTATATGATTAACTTTTATTTGGTCTTTCCCGTTTGTACCGAATTCTGGCCAAATGTTTGCAACGTTTTCATCAAGCTTCAGCTTCCTACAAATGAAACTACATATTAGTATTGTCACTCTTATTATTGTTTCTACTATTGTTAGTAGATCAAGAATATACCCTTTATCAACTAGCCAATGTACCATTCCAGATGTGATACCCTTAGATACAGAAAAAACAGGAAATAAACTGTCAGGCTGAACAGGACGGGGATCATATTTTCCAAGCACCCCAGCTGCTGTATCAATTATCACTTTCCCATCTTTGTATGCACAAACCTAAGAAATACACGACATAAATACATAATACAATTGGCCATTTGTTGCACCGCATATAAAACCGTTCAAAAACGTGTACTGTGTCCAAGAAACATAAGCATACCTGGATTCCAAGAATCCTGTCGGCATTTCCCAATTCAACCAAGAAACGCCTCAGTTTCACCTCTACATCAGAATGTACTGGACCATCATATACCCATTTTGGATTTGTGGATGGTCCATGGTTCATGTCACTGAAACAGATTAATAGCTAGTAAAACAACGGTGTTATTAATTGATTAAAAAACCAGTATTGACTTGTGCAACTAAACAAAATCATACCTTTTCAGAACAGATTCAGCAAAAGGTCTCATGATATTTAGATAACTTATACGAACGTTCATCGAGGATGACAGACCTGAAATGATGTGAAATGGTTTCAGTAATTTGGATGTGTAATTCGAAAGTGATTATATGATATTTGAGTGTCAAAAACCTATAATCAGGTATAAAGAACTAGATAGAAACCTCTGAGTAAATTAAGGACCCTCGAGAAAATTACAATGTCTCCTGGAAACGCATCAATCTGGAAGATAACATTCATTTAGTTTCCAAGAATCATAAAAGAAATTTTAGAAGTAGAAAAAAAGAAACTAACTTACAGGATTAAAGCGTTTAACTTCTTTCTTATTGAGTTTCATCTTTTCTTGTATAATTTTCATATTTTTTTCTCTTTGCTCTGACAGAGATTTAACAGTTTCCTAACCAAAAAGAACTGTCAGATTTGCATAACAAAGGGACATTTTTAGGCTAAATAAAACCACAAGACAATTAGTGCCACTTACAGGAGCTTCAGATGCTGGAGTTGTAGCCCTGAAGAACACATTAGTTATCTCCATAGCCTGTTCAGGCATGTCAAGGCGCAACTTAAGCCCCATTTCAGCAAATGCAGACAAAAGTGCTACATGATCACCCTGAAACAACAAATATTTATAACATTAGTTGTTTTGAGTATTTTATAAATTCAGATTATTAAATAACTTAACGCATAAAATGACCAAAAATGACATTTTTTTTCACAAAAGCAGACAGTTTGTGAAATGGGGATAGAAATCTTCTATAAGGTTAAAGGAAAAGATTTATAAGTAACCTACCCTCGCATAATAAACATTGTCTAAACTTATTATTTAGAATCAAAAGCATAATATGTTTATTGAAACATTAATAACTGATTATGGCGATTTCAAGTCCTAATAATCAGATAATAAGTTTCACTAGCTTAAAAACCAATGTCTATTGCCAAAAGCTAGCTAAGAGTATATCTAGAAAGAATTTCATATATATGTTACACTAGATATATTACTATATATATACATATATATGTGTGTGGGTGTGCGCGCGCGCGTGTATGTGTACGAGTATACAAACCTCTGCAGCTGCCAGGAACATTTTCGCCAAAGCATGTTTCACAGAGCTTGAAAGCAACTTTGTAAGCCCAAAATCAAGCAAAATTGGGCGATGGGGAGGTTCTCTACTCACAAGAAAATTGCCTGAAAATAGTAAGATTATAATTTAACCAAGAAATTTAACCTAATATGCTTGAAGAGAAGATAAATACAAAACTGAGAGCAATGAGAGAAGAGAGTACCTGGATGAGGGTCACCATTAAAAAATCCATCAACATAAATTTGATGCGCGTATGCACGCGTAATTTCTTCAACAAGCTTTTGTTTGTCAACTCCAAGTTCTTCTAGAGCACGTGAATCATTTAAACGTACCCCGTCCATATACTCTAGAATGAGGACTTTCTCAGTGGACTGCAGATCAAAGAGAAGTTATCATCATATTAAAAATTCTATCAACTATAAACACTTATCAAATACCCATACTTAATACTCATTCCATTTGGCACAAAATCATACAAAAGTGTTACAAAGCCTTATGTGCATTGAACACACCCTAAATAAGGTGAGAAAGGATGTTACCTGAATAACTTCTGGTATCAATACTTCCACATGTTCAGGTTTTTTGTCAAGACCTTCACTTCTGCATCCTAGGTTTCTAGAGACTTTTCTAGTATTTTCTACAAGAACAAGAAATCATTTAGAATAAATATATTTAACACCAGAACACAAATCTTACCCAAAAAAAAGTATATATGTTATACCAGCTTCATGGTTAAAATCTAGTTCTTTGGGTGCTTCCCTGATCCATTCATCTATCATAGGGTTAAAATCATACTGGGGTTCGGCCCACGCTATCCAGTCAACTATTGATTTTGCGTTCTTCAAGTCCTGCAGAAAGTCAAGTTAGATCATTACAAGTCTAGTGATTAATTTCATATATGAAAAAAAAAACTAAAGCCCTCTAATAGACAACCTCCAAGATTACAGTTTTGATGCCATTATGTTGAACTTTAACAACCACCTCCTGCCCGTCATGTAGAGTTGCACGGTGAACTTGAGCTATCTGCATATGATTCACAATGTTGATAATACACATTTTAGCATGACAAATGTTATTTTACACATAACGATATCATAAATACAGATCACAATAACAATAGAATAGTTGGTCTTGGTTAAGTATTATGTTGCCAATAAACTTAAAATGATTCTTACCGATGCTGTTGCTAAAGGTACACTGACAAAATTTGTGAATAGATCGTTCATTGATTTACCCAACTGCTTCTCTATAGTGGAACGGACCTGATTCAAGCATAATAAAAGAAAGTGTTAAATGTTATCATCTATTTACAAAATTAAAACTTGTAACCAATTTTTTTAATAAAGACGATAGCCATGTGCATTTCGTTTAAGATACAAGCACCATTACATCACTTGCACAAAATTACAAGGCAATACAAAAATAGTAAAAAAACTATAAATACCCGTTCTATAAATAAAATACCTCTTCCAAACCACGAGAAGGAAGAGAATCTTGTAGCTGCTTCAAAAGGCGTATGTAAGAATCCGGGAGCACATCAGCACGAGTAGATAAATACTGTCCCATTTTCACCCATAAACCTTCCAACTCCACAATTAACTTAAGTACACGTTTAGCATTTCGTTCATGAGCTCTCTCCCATAAACCATCCCGTTTCGATCGTTTTGTCAATTTCTCTCTCTGCTGCAAGGCCTTCAAAAGATATATGAACTATAAGATCACATGTTTCTCACTAAATGCAGCAAAAATAAGCAAATTCTGTTTACCTTATAATCCAGGTATATCAGAAATGCCAATGTGAAAACCTTCATACGTCTCTTGTAGATGTTCCCCCACCCCATTGAATCAAGCTTATCTCAAATTCTTCGGACCCTAAGTTCAGAGGTTTTATAATTATTGTGATCAGATACTTCAAATCAACTGATTATATAGATATGTACTTAGAACCCTAAGTTCAGAGGTTTTATAATTATTGTGATCAGATACTCAGTACTTAGAATTGGGGGTGAGCGATAACAGAACCGAACCAACAACCAACAAAACTGAACCGAAATTAACCAAAAACCGATTATCAATTTAGTTTTTATACCCTCGGACCTCGGTTAACATTCATATTTTCATATATGTCTAGTTTATATACCTCCATTTCATGTTTTATACCACCATTTCATGTACCAATGGCAAATGCAAAGCCTTTAAACACCTTGGGTAGGGAGTTTGGGAGGTCTTGGGTTCAAATCCCATAGACGACAAAAGTTGTAACGAAAAATCACCGTTGAAAAAAAAACCCACCATTGCTTTTCACGTATATATATCTCCATTTCATGTATTTATGAATTAATTGTATTTATTCATTCATCCATTTCATGTATTTCTAACTTCTAAGTAAAAAGTTACCCAAAATTTGATTTCGGTTACTATCCAAAATGAACCGAACCAAACGGAAAACAGAAAAATTAACCGAACCGATTAACCAAAAACCAATTGGTTAATTTGGCTGATGCTAATAACCGAACCGAACCAAACCGTGCACATCCAATCAAAATCAGATAGACATGTACTTAGAACCCTAAGTTCAGAGGCTATATAATTATTGTGAGCAGACATTTACAATTAACTGATTATATAAGTTCAGCGGTTTTATAATCTATAACCATATATTTTCAACAATAAGTCAATCATACATTCATTATTCATACCAGTCGTACATGATAAACATACAGAATTCAATCAATTTAACAGTTAACTTGTATATCACAATCAAACACTCGCATCAATCAACTCAACTCAATTAAACACAATCAAATTACAAAATTAAACACGTAAATCAACACTGAAACGTATAACTGTAACTGTAACTACTTACAGAATATGAATAAATAACTAACTGTACGGATGACGGAGAATCCAAAATATCCGGTTTCAATCCGCAGAGAACTGAAAGATGTAATAATTAATAATAATAATAATAATAATAATAATAAAAAGAAATGGTGCGAAAAAGAAAATAAAAATATATACGTGAAACGGTGACGTTTGGTTGTCAGGAGTCTAGATCTTTGGGCAGTTAAAGTGACTGGTGGTAAAACGTTCTTGAGAACGCGTAAGTCACAGGCGGTGTGTTTGACAAACACGTGGATAGGAGGTCGTGGGTTTGTTTATGTCCGTCAGTTTATGGGACCATGAAGGCAGGTGGGTTTAGCCTTTCTTCTTAAGTATATGAGATGTGATTTATATTAGGTGGAAAAATAAACGAGTGAATCGTGGTCGTTGATTTTTCGTCACTAAATGTTTGTTGGGTATTTTGGTAGTTGCTTTGTGAGGACTAAAGTGTTTCATGTGTGTATGTGTCTTTTGTGACGGTCAAAGCAAATACAAACCCAACTACCAAAATAAAATGGTTTGGACTATCTTGGTCAATCTTTAGAAAAGTTTGCCGGTCAAAAAGAAGCAAATTCCATGAAGGTAACACAAATTAATAATTTATTATGTTATATTTTATAATGGTTTCCTAAATAGTTATTCTCTTTATATTTACATGTGGTTTATTTATAGACTTTGTATATATAACTTTGTTGACATGTAAATTTTAGAAGGTGTTACTTGTTTTTATATGAGTTTGTTTAATTAAAACTTATGTGTTGCATTTGTTGGCTGTCTAACTCTCTATTATCATATACAGAGGGAGACCAGGTTCAATTGCCGGATAGAGTAAGAAAACAACTAAATAGAATTGAGTACTTGCTACGGGTGAAGGAGTAAAAAGTTTCAATAAAAGAAATTCTTAATGCGACTGCTCTTGTGACACAAGACTCTCTTCTCTTGGACACTGCAAAAACACATAATAAAATATACTTACAATATGTAGAAATACGTGAGTTTGTAACTCTTCATTTAAATTAATAATAATTAAACAAAATGTTCAAAAATTAGGAAGTGTGACGCTTGCTAACGTACCGGCATATTTCCTCAAAAAAAGAAATGCCCCAAAACCAATCCAATTCCTTGAAATATTCGATGTTTGGGGCATTGATTTCATGAGACCGTTCCCCACCTATAGTGGGAATCGACACATACTTGGGGCGATTGACTATGTCTCAAAGTGAGTTGAAGCTCAGGTTTTACCTACTAATGGCGCCCGAGTAGTTGTGAAATTTGTCAATAAGCTATTCACTCGTTTCGGTACCCCTAGAGCTATCATTAGTGACTGTGGCACTCACTTTTTCAACGCCATCATGGAGAAGGTGTTAGCACGCTACAGAACCACTCGTCGCGTATCATCCTTAAACGAACGGGCAAGTTGAAAATCCAAATAGACGAGTGAAGATGATTTTGAAGAAAACCGTTGAGCTAGATGATGCGTTGTGGGTGTTCTTAACCGCGTATAAAACACATGTAAGAACCACACCCTTAATGATTGTTTACGATAAAACTTGTCATCTCCCCGTAGAGTTAGAACATTGTGCTCTTTGGGCCCTAGAAACCATTAATCTAGACCTTACAGAAGCGACTCGGAAAAATATATTTCCAGATTCATGAGTTGGAAGAGCTTCGAGATGCGACATATGCTTAGTCATTGAACATCAAGGAGAGAACGAAGATATTGCATAACCGGAGGTTGAAAGGGATTAAGGAGTTTAAGAAGGGGGGTAAGGTGTTGTTAGTTAATTCCCGATTGAAGTTATTTTGCGAGTAAGTTGAAGTCGAAGTGAACATGATTGTATGTGGTAAAGGAGGTTTTTCTAGTATGGTGTGGTGGAGTTGGAGAATTCGGAAGACGGAAACATATCGAAGGTGAACGGCCACCGCTAAAGCACTATCTAGGAGGGCCTTTAGATTTGACCGAGATTGAGGTAAGTCCTCTCGAACCATCACCTCAATCCACCAAGTCTATTCGGGTCAAACGCGTAAGAAACCTTCATTTACTAATAAAATAATTTTGTAGCTTAAGAGAATGTATGGAGGTTTCGTTTATATATGCTTAAGATTAAGATTTACATGTTTAAAACATGTGTTTATCAGTTTATGTGTTATGTTTTATGATTATTATCGTAACACATGCATTTCTATAAGATTTTGACATGCTTTAAATTAGCTTTGTGAATTAGGTTAGTGTTTATACACGGGTTTTGCAAAGGCTACCTGCCTCTCAACAAATCACATGCATTTATATATGATTTTGACATGTTTATGTGACATTTCAATTAGGGCTGTGCAACGGTTCAGAACCGCGAAAACCGAAACCGAACCGAAAACGAGTGAAAAGTAGAACCGGAACCGGAACCTATTATAGTAAACCGGTTCGGTTCCGGAACCGCTAAAGCCGGTTCTCGCTAAGCGGTTCTGGCTAGAACTAGTTCGATAATTTATTTATCAAATGAGTTATGCAAACTTTGCAAATTGCAAAACAAGTTTATACAATTGTATGTCTTCTTTCACGGTAAAACTAATTTAGATTACAACATGAACATCCGTTATTAAAACCTAAGTGTTGAATTTAAATAAATCATTAGCAACGATAGATTAATGGAAGATCATATCATTTTATATTAAATTACCTTGATAGCTTAAATCAAAATTGATCATGGTTGCTAGTTCTTGAACGTAAAGAAAGAAGATTTGAATTAAAAAATGATTGAATGGATGCAGGTTAATAAGTTACTCTATAAAAAATGAGGATTGGTAAATTTATTTAAAACGTTTTGAATATTCCGGTTCTTCGGTTCCAAGTTTAGAACCGCCGGTTTTACCCGGAACCGAACCGGGAACCGTTTAATGCAAATTCTGATAACCGAGAACCGAACCGGTACACGCATTAGCGGTTCTGAGGCACCGGTTCGGTTCTGGTTCCTCGGTTCTGACGGTTCCGAACCGTTTTTTGCTCACCCCTAATTTCAATTACGAACTATAGGTTTAGTAATTTCATTTTTATAGTTATGTATTGGGAGATTATTGTTTGTCAAATAATATCGAACTTGATCCTTTAATGCTAAGCGACCACAAGTGTTAAAAGTCTCTTACGTTTATTATCATTAACATTTAAAAACCGTAATCTTTAATTTTAGGCATTTACTAGGTATTTTATCACCATGAACGTCTCACATACATCTTTATCTTCTATGTTAAATTCTTCACTTATTTTTAAAAAGCGGAACATATTTAAATCTTAAATCATATAAACCCACATCGAAATATGTGCACTAGCATGTTTGATGGTCCGGGTGATTGAAATGGCCAAAACCAATGTTGTCAAACACGGACCGGACTGGCCGGTCGGACCGGTCCGGTTCTATGCTGCTCGCTCGGTATCCAGAAAACCGGCCAAGTCCGAACCGGTTCACCTGTTCGACCGGTTGAACCGGTTTTCCTATTAAAAAAATAATTTTTTTAGAAAAATTTGTTTTTCTAGCTTTTTTTAAGCCAAATTCGTTCGGCCGGTCTGACCGGTTGCACCGGTGAACCAGTTGCCCTACCGGTTCACTATCCGGTCCGGTTATGAAAACATTGGCCAAAACCATAATGACAATGTGAATTTACCCTATGATTTGTCATCATGTGTATCAATGATGGTGTGCGCGCGCGTTTGTTTAAAGGTTTACATGGGTATGATAAAAACCAAGAAGTAAAAAAAAAACTTAATCAAATCGTATTTGTAATCGGAAAAACCGAACAAATTGTGAGTTCGGTTCCTAACCGTGTATGAATTGTGAATTTGGTTTTCAGTTCACTTATCGGTTCTAAAAGTATTGCCTTTCGGATAACCGAACAAATTCAACCGAATAAAACATATAACAACCGCTTTAATCAGTTACTAAACTGAATAATCAGTTGAATAAGGTTTGGTTTAGACACATTGCTAATGTGGATATGTTTGGTTGTTGGGTAGAGCAAAAAATAAAAAATCAAAAATCAAAAGCAATAAAATCAGATAGAATAAACATGTACGAGGGCATTTTTTTATTGGATAATGAGGTGTAAGGCCCCATTACGGGTACCTCACATTTGGAGGTTGGATTTACTATATAACATAGTTCTAATCATCAGAGTTAATAAAAACATTCGCGGAAAATAAAAACCTTCATAAAACATTTCATAACAATCCAAAACTCGTCTTACACAAACAACTTGTCTTTCAAAAACTAAGTAATTAAAACATAACACGTCTTGAGTCTTCCGATGCTAGCCTCTTATTCAATGCCACGTGTTCCCCTCAAGCGAGCTGTCCCATCCTACTCACCTGCGTGCATATTAAAAGTCAGCTACGCTGAGTGAGTTCTAGTTAATAACATAACATACTTTACATACATACTTACATACTTTCATTCATACTTTCATACTTCATTCATAGTATACATATATACTTACCTTCATACTTTATTCAAATTTCTAATTTACATTATTCAATTCTGCCTCGGATATTATTAGGGTCCGATCCCTTTTTCTGCCTCGAAAGTTATCAGGGTCTGGTCCCTTTTTCTGCCTTGGATATTATTAGGGTCTAGTCCCTTTTTCTGCCTCGAAAGTTACCAGGGTCCGGTCCCTTTTTCTGCCTCGAGATTATTAAAGGGCTCGGTCCCTTTTCTGCCTTGGATATTATGAGGGTCCAGTCCCTTTTTCTACCTTTCTATCTCTTACGTTCATAACATACATACATATCATTTATATCTCATACATAGCATTATAACTTGACAGCACGTGCAATATCCGAAGATCGTTCACGTACCGACAAGCAATCATTCCTATATTCACATAATCACATATGGCATACACTTATCACTTAGGATAAATGTATTAACAATCACATCGAGTATGCACACAGCCCCGAAAACATAATCACATAAATGGGGCTAGAAACTCACCTGGATCCTGTTGCGTTCACCGTTAATCATTATCCCTTTCTTTAGTTGTGCGCGGCTAACTGTATAACAATTACACGTATCAATCTAATTATCACTACCCATATTGCGTTTATAGTTTAATTATTGTCCTCAACGCACGGGGGTCCGGGGGCAGCGCCCCTGGCAGCGGGGTTCTAGGGGCGGCAGCCCCTAGCGGGGTCCAAGGGGCAGAGCCCCTGGCTGGGGTTAAGCTGCTAGGTCATCTTGGAAAAAATTTATTTTCATTAACTATCTTGACACATTTTTCATTAACATTTCAAGTCCTTTTCTAGGTTGGGCTTAGCATCTTATGGGCTCAATTAAGCCAGTCCAACTGTTCATCTGGGCCCAACTAGGTCCAGGCCCAAACCAAACAGTACCTAGGTGGCCGAGAACTCTGGGCAGAGACCCCTGATGGCCGAAAACCCGTTCTGGCCGAGAACATTGGTTTGACCGAGAACCCACTTTTGGCCGAAAACCCGTTCTGGCCGAGAACATTAGTTTTATCGAGAACTCGGGTTTGACCGAGAACCCATTTTGGCCGAAAACCCATTGCAACCGAAAACCCTTGGTCTGATACTTCAAGTTTATATTTTCTATCCTACCATGACAGTTAATCGGTCCATAACCACAACTTTACTCACATATTTCCTATCTCATTATCCGTTTTACACCCGTTACTATAACATCACCTAGATCTAACCCGTTTTTGGCATAAAGTTTAGACCTTTATAGATTTAAAACGTTCTAGGCTAGATCTAGGGTTTGCTTAAGAACCGTTTATACCCACGAGTCCATTTCGTCCATTTTATATCATCAAGTTTGCCTTTTTATGATGTATCAAGGCCCGATCTACTCTAGGGTTAAGTCTCAAGGCAAACCGTTCATAAAAACGTAACCTTTAAGGTTAAAGAACATACCTTTTGACGTTTCTAAGGTCACAGCTAGCTTGGTTGTGAACGAGGACTTGTTAGCTCCCTTGTATAATCCAAGATTTTATGTTGTGAAGCTTAGTGTTGGGGTTTTGGATGGTGGCCGGCGGCTACGGGGTGTTTATGGCTTAAGTGTGTGTTTTAAGGTGTAGAGAGGATAAGATGGATATTATGGATGGAAATGGAAAGAATTAGGGTTTAAGGGGAGTATTTATACTCCCTTAAGCCCATGGATCTAAGGTTCATCTTTCTTTTTTGGTCCATGATTAATTCTATTTAATTAGCCTACTTATCTTTCCCTTTTACCATTTTACTATTTATTTATTAACTCAAGTAAACTTTTCCGACATAACGAGTCAATATTCATTATTACAATTATTCGAAATTTGGGATGTTACAAGTCTTCCCTCCTTAAAGAGGTTTCGTCCCCGAAACCTAATTATTACTTAAACAGACTAGGGTAAAACTTGCGCATCTCATCCTCAGCTTCCCAAGTAGCATATGATCCTTTACGATGCTTCCAAATCACTTTCACCAAGGGTATAACCTTGTGACGAAGCTGCTTCTCCTTACGATCAACTATCTTTATCGGTTGCTCAATGTAGTTCAATTGTTCATCAACCTCAATATCCATCAATGGCACGTGCGACGTGTCATCAACCAGACACTTTCTCAGATGAGAAACATGGAAGGTTGAGTGAATTCCTTCTAGCTCATCGGGTAAATCCAGCTTATAAGCCACTTCGCCCACACGATCTAAAATCTTAAACGGTCCAATGTACCTTGGACTCAACTTCCCCCTCTTTCTAAAGTGAATGATCCCTTTCTAGGGCGAGACCTTGAGCATCACATTGTCACCAACGTTAAACTCGATCGGTCTTCGTCGCTTATCAACATACGACTTCTGTCTGTCTTGAGCAGCTTTCATTCTTGCTTTAATCTGATCGAACTTTGAAGACGTTTCTTGAACAACCTCTAGGCTTCCCATTTCTTTTTGACCAATCTTTCCCCAACATATCAAGGTTCTACATTGTCTACCGTAAAACATCTCAAACGGTGGCATACCAATACTAGAATGGTAACTGTTGTTATAGGAGAACTCTGCCAGATGCAGATGGTTATCCCAACTTCCACCAAAATCTAAAATACAAGCACGTAGCATATCCTCAAGGGTTTGGATCGTCCTCTCGGACTGTCCATCGGTTTTAGGATGATACGCCGTACTGATGTTCAATCTCGTTCCCATAGCTTCATGGAACTTCTTCCAAAATCTCGAAGTAAACCGTGTATCTCTACCAGACACGATTGATAACGGTACTCCATGCTTGGTTACAACCTCTTTAATGAACAAGCTTGCTAACGTTTCTAACGAGATAGCCTCTCGTATGGGCAGAAAGTGAGCACTCTTGGTCAAACGGTCCACAATCACCCAGATGGTATCATGATGTTTAGCTGTACGAGGAAGCTTAGTTATGAAATCCATGGTGATGTGTTCCCATTTCCATTCGGGTATCTCAAGCGGTTGCATCTTCCCATAAGGCTTTTGATGTTCGGCTTTGACTTGTAAACAAGTTAAGCACTTACTAACATAATCCACCACATCATTCTTTATTCCTGGCCACCAGTAATCTCTTTTCAAGTCTTGGTACATCTTTGTAGCTCCAGGATGGATTGAGTATCTTGACTTATGAGCTTCATCTAAGATTCGACTTCTAAGATCACCATGGCATGGGATCCACATACGGTCGAACCTAGTCTTAACACCATGAGTGTTTTCCATCAACTCGTCTTGTTGGCCATAAATTCTTTCTTTATTTACTAACTTTTCGTCTACTAACACCTCTGACTGTACCTTAATGATTTCTTCAAAAAGACTTGAGTTCATGATCAACTGGTATGACTTCACTGTTGCAATGACTTCCTCATTCTTACGGCTTAGCGCGTCAGCGACCACGTTAGCTTTACCAGGATAGTATTTAATGTCGCAGTCATAGTCTTTAATCAACTCCAACCATCTTCTCTGTCTCATGTTTAATTCCTTCTGTTCGAGGAAGTACTTTAACTCTTAAAATCTGTGTAGATGGTACACTTCGTACCGTACAGATAATGCCTCCATATCTTAAGAGCATGCACTACAACTGCTAGTTCTAAATCATGCGTCGGATAAGTACTCTCGTGAACTTTCAACTGTCTGGATGCATAAGCTATTACTTTTCCTCGTTGCATCAACACGCAACCTAACCCTTGATGCGAGGCATCTGCACAAACAACCAAATCCTCGTCACCATCGGGTAAAGCAAGGATTGGAGCTTGCGTGAGTCTCTTCTTTAACTCTTCAAACGCTTCTTCTTGAAACTTTCCCCAACTGAATACTACCGACTTTCGGGTCATACCGGTCAACGGTGCGACTATCTTGGAGAAACATTCGATGAATCTCCTGTAGTAGCCAGCTAACCCTAAGAAGCTTCGTATATCAGTTGGATTCTGTGGAGTCTTCCAATTAGTTATCGCTTCAATCTTAGCTGGGTCGACGGTAATCCCTTCAGGATTAATCACGCCTAGAAATTGCACTTCTCGTAACCAGAGCGCGCATTTCGAAAACTTAGCATACAACTTCTCTTTCTTCAGAGTCTCCAATACCTCTTTCAGATGCTCAGCATGATCAGACTCGCTCTTTGAATAAATCAATATATCGTCGATGAAAACAATAACTGACTTATCCAACATTGGCCGACACACTCTATTCATCATGTCCATAAATGTTGCGGGAGCATTTGTTAGACCGAACGACATTACGAGGAACTCGTAGTGTCTATACCGCGTTCGGAACGCCGTCTTAGGGATGTCTGCCTCCTTCACCTTTAGTTGATGATAGCCTGATCTGAGATCTATTCGTGAGAACCAACTTGAACCTTGCAGTTGGTCGAACAGATCATCAATTCTTGGCAAAGGATATCTATACTTTATCGTAAGCTTGTTCAAATCGCGATAGTCTATGCACATTCTCATACTCCCATCCTTCTTCTTCACGAATAACACTGGTGCGCCCCACAGGGAAACACTTGGTCATATAAAACCTTTGTCGAGGAGTTCTTGCAGTTGGGACATTAATTCTTTCATCTCGGAAGGTGCTAGGCGGTAAGGCGCTTTCGCGACGGGTTGGGCTCCTGGTACTGAATCTATCTGGAATTCTATCTCTCGCTCCGGTGGCAGCCCCGGAAGATCCTCTGGGAATACTTCTGGGTAGTCGCACACGATGGGAACATCTTTCATTTCTTTTGTCTCGGCCGTAGCGTTGACAACATACGCCAGGTACGCACCGCACCATCGTCTTAACAAACCATCGGCTTTTATCATCGAAATGACATTAAGCCCACAACTTTCCTTATCACCATACACCGTCACCACACTACCATCCAGGGAATTTAACCTTATTATCCTACTCTTACACACTATCTGAGCTTCGTACTCAGACAGCCAATCCATTCCCAAAACTACATCGAACCCTCCTAAGGTCATAACATACAAAGTAACAGGGAACTCGTGTCCCTCTAACTCTATCTTAGCGTCCTTAACCATTTTCATTATTTTAATCAAAGTGTCACTAGCGGTTTCTACTATACAAGTTTTAGACACTCGACAACA
Organism: Bidens hawaiensis; assembly: GCF_021521415.1. Classification (NCBI taxonomy): domain Eukaryota; kingdom Viridiplantae; phylum Streptophyta; class Magnoliopsida; order Asterales; family Asteraceae; genus Bidens; species Bidens hawaiensis. The sequence goes on from NW_027491517.1 coordinate 444,218, forward strand.
TTTCATTTTAGCTAATATAGTAAATGGCGTGGCTACGAAACTTTTGTTCGCACCTGAATCAAATAATACTGAAGCGGATATACCGTTTACTAGAAACGTACCTGTGACAACATCTGGAATCTGCTTGGCTTGTTCCTGAGTCAGCATGTAGGCCCTGGTTCTTGGCCTAGCTTGTTCAATATCCTTCTTCCCACTTCCTCCAACTTCACCCTCAGTACATTCCTTTGCAAAGTGACCCGTCTTACTGCATTTGTAACATGCGGACTTTGCAGTACAATCGGGAGCGTAATGTCCCACTTTTCCGCACTTGTAGCAGGCATTCGTACCAAACTTGCATTCACCAGCATGACTCTTCCCACACTTATAACAAACATCTGAACCCTTACCCCACCTGCACTCACCACTATGTGCTTTGCCACAAGTCTTGCACGTCGTGTTCCCCCAAACTCTAGGATGCTTGTTCTTAGGGTTCCACATTTGGGTACCGGGTCGTTTAACAGAAGCGACCCATTTCTTCTCTTTCTTCTCGTCTTCCACCACTACATCATCCGCATCCAGGTCTGCATAAACCATCTCTGCGAGTTTGACATCAGAGTCAAAGGTAGCAGGTTTACTTGCCCGGACTAGTATACGGACTTTCTGTGGCAATCCCCTCACATAACACTTGATCCTCTTAGCCTCAGTGTTAACCATATCGGGTACCAACCTAGACATTCGGTTGAACTCGGTGGTATACTCACGATGTGTCATCGTTCCGGCTTTCAGGTTCAGAAACTTCATCTCCGCCCTCTCAACCTCGACGTCAGCACAAAACCTCTTCATCACTAACTCCTTCAGATCCTCCCACTTCATAGCCTTAATCTCGTCCCGAGTCTTCCTCTGCTCCACATTTTCCCACCAATACATCGCCTCCTCTTCGAAAGATTGGGTGGCATAACCAACAACTTGATCGGGACGACACTCGCTAATGCGGATAATTTTATCCATGGCGGTTATCCATTGAAGGGTAGCGATTGCGTCTCCCAAACCAGTCAGCTTCGGCGGGTCACAACCCTTAAAGGACTTATAGTTGCAACCGCCTCGGCCCCTCTTCCTATCATCAACCTTCACAGACCTCACCACACTCGAAGCCTCCCTCTTTCCTTCACCATCTTTCCTACCACCTCCTTCCGTCCTTTCAGCAGTTCTTTCACGGTCTCCAGCAGACCTCTCCGGATTCATGTTCTTTACAGCAGTGGCTACTACCTGGACAATAGCTGCTTGGATTAAGGGATCTAGCTGAATCCCTTCATTGTCGTTAAGGTTTCCCCCAGCTGCGCTTCATTCTTCTTAAGTGTTGGAAGCTGTTTCTACCGAAGGTTGTTGGACACGACGAGGCCTGCCACGACGTCCCGTGCGGCCTCCTGTCCCAACAACTGCTCTAGATCCAGCCATCGTATTCTGGAAGGGAAAACACAAACGTCGTCACTCATGGAACTATTTAGTATAAGGATAGTAAGGCTAACAGGTAATAACAGTGGCCAGATGTGATTAGCTGATCACGTTACTTTCCGTGTCCTATACACTTCCCCTTATGAATCTATTTGTGTTGGTTCTACTTTAAACGGTTAGTCAATAAAAACAATTAATTAATCATATCCCTAACGTCCACATATCATTCCTTTAGCAATTAAGCTAACATTAACATCTATTAACCATACCATTTACCTTTACTGAGCTTGCTTGAGCGACACATGACATTCTTGTGCTGACATCTTCTTTCTTTTCTTACTTAAATCCCATTATCTGTCCGAGTCTAAGCATGTAGGATGCTTAAATCTCTCGAACTTTGCTCTGATACCAACTTGTAAGGCCCCGTTACCGGTTCCCTTTTACCATTTTACTATTTATTTATTAACTCAAGTAAACTTTTCCGTCATAACAAGTCAATATTCATTATTACTATTATTCGAAATTTGGGATGTTACAGGCCACTTTTATTTGGGAAATATATCAAAATAGTTACATTAATTTTTTTTCCCAATATATGAAATATTGGATACTCGAATAGATTTAACATAAAAAAAAATTTTAGATCATAAATTCGATCTCTATACATTTCATTACACTCAAAAATTACAATTCCCTTGATATAACCTACAATTTCGAATATATGTACTAATTTAAAGTTGAAAACAAAAACTCTCTAATTCACATTTCAATGAGTAAAAACAAATCCACATATTAAACTAATAAATAAACGTGGTACATCCAAGCTCGATAGGTATATTGAGCTTGACGAAGTTGAGAATGAGGTTTTTTATGGGATTGTGATTGTTGCTTGTTAGAGAATTTGAAAGACGAGAAATGAGAAAGTGTTTGATGTAAAAGAGTTTGAGATAGAATAGTTGATTGGAGACGTAAAGTCGATCGGTTTTATATGGTACAAGAACATGTCTAAAAATAGGCAAATAGATTAGTCGAAGTTGTGTAAATTTTCGTTCATGTAGTTTCTTTCTTTTGCTTTTTGTTGGTGGCTTCTCTCCTACTTTGGAGGTTGCTATTTTGGTGTCGGACCGTGGATTTTGTTTTTTTTAAAGTTATCGTTGGAGTTAATTCTTGAACCCGAGCTATGGGTCAGGACCGGTTCAAATTGACGAGCGATGCAAAATATTATCGTGTTTAATTTTATCCGGGCCATTAGTTATTGGGTTTATCATTAAGTTATTTATTCACGGTAAACCTAAGTTTTATAATAAATTAGTTTACTTTTAAAGAAAACCACCGCATCTGCTTTCGTCTACTCGCTTGCGATTTCCACAGGGTAAGGGTTCATACAAATTAAAATTTGTACGTAGATGAATTTGACAATCAGATATCATATGTGACTCAATAATTATTATTATTATTATTCAGTAGTTTGCTTGTAAGCTAGTTTTTAGAGTGAAAAATAGTTAATTAAATCAACTGGAGTCAGATAGCTTGGATTTAAGCTATCATTGTTGGAGTTTGCTGCTTAAAAATAGGCTCTGTTCTGTATTTTAATTGAATAGTTAACTATATGATGAACAAACTAAACGTACATACATACATATTGCCTTTTGGATTTTGAATAACACTATATTCGTTTAGTAGATGTAACATTTGATGAATTTGGAGTATGCGATTATGCGTAGTGATTGGTAGCTTGGTGAGATGTGTATAGTGTGTGTGTGTATATATATATTTACATGTGTGCGTGTTTCGACTTAAAACAAGCAGATTGTTATTTACTTTTCAAGTTTCCAGTCAGTTTAGCAATTTTGTAATTCATCGAGTGAATGAAATTTGATTGCTCTATTTGCGATTTTGCGTAATTGTAACGTGAAGTAATTTATATTTTTGTTTACTGCAAAACTTGACAGATATTCCGAAAGAAGCATATAGAAGAAAGTTTCCAGTCATCATCAACCATGTCAGATGCAGCTGTAAGCATCTCTTTTAACTTACACATTATCATGCACATCGGCACATTTCGTCTTGTATGTGTATCGAAAGTCGAAACTAGTTTTTGAAATACACAAGAGGAAGAACTACAAAGGCTTAAAGATTGGAACTACATAATATGTATATTATACTCATAAGTTTACATAGCAAAGATGTTGATGATGGTTTTGTATTTCAGGAAGATAATACCGGGAGCCTTAAAGAACAATTAGCAAAGGTATTTGAGGTCTCACTCAAAGTTACTGTCCCTAGCGAGCCAGACATGGTGCCTTTAATTGCTCCATGCTCCCGAAAGGAATCTGGTGATTACCAGTGGTAAACGACTATACGTTATTACTTCTCAGGCTTGTCGCTTTCTAGATAATATTAGTAGCTTTGGATGCATCGTCATTTGTGTTGATTGCTTATTTACAGAATGTTGGGTACTAATGCGTATAGTTTCGTTTATGTAACAGTAACAATGCTTTGAGCTTATGGTCTAAAATAAAAGACAAGGGTACAGAATTTGGAGGTTCAAAACCTGTTGGACAGGTAATACTGTTTTCTTTTTTAAAGTGAACTGTCATGTATGTTGAATGTATAGAGTAGGTTTTATTCTAACATCAGTTATATTGTTCTGTATATTCTTTTTAATATGCAGGTACCGTCTTAATGAGGAAAAAGGTGAGTGGATAATATACCTGACTGATGTAGGCCAGAGAGAGCACTTTGAAATGTTTTTCACCGTAAGTTACTTTACACAACCTTTTTATATAAAATCTAAGTTGGATATTAATGGAACTAAACAATTGTTTTCAGGCTGCTAAACGGGCAGGGTGGTTACCGACTGATGAGAACTTATACCCCAAAACAAATCATGTAGGATTCGGTCTTGTTCTTGGTGACGATGGAAAGAGATTTAGAACTCGTAATACTGAAGTAGTTAAGCTGGTTGATTTGCTTGATGAAGCTAAAATTCGCTGTAAAGCAACTCTTGTGGAGCGTGGTACAATCATATTTTGGCTTATTTTTAGAATAAATCACAAATAAGATGGGTTAAGTACTTCAATTTTAATTTTTTAATTATGTTAGGTAAGGCTGCTGAGTGGACTCCTGAGGAGCTTGAGCAAACCGCTTAAGCAATTGGATATGGTGCTGTTAAGTAAGATTCTCATGCTTTATAATAAATAGTTATGGTTATACTAATGCTACTTATACCAATAAATTTAGTAGTTTTTTTATTTTTATATTTTTTTATTATGGACTTCCTTTAATAAATTTTTTAAATTTCTTAAACAGACATGTAGATAAACTAATTCCCCACTCTTTGTTACCACCACTTTTTGGTCAAATATAGTATTGAAAATTGAAAAATATCTGTGGGTTGTTACAAAATATGCCACTTTTGTATTTGCTTAAGTTGATTCAACATCATTTTGGATATTAAAAACTACCGCAGTACCACAAAATTTCATGTTGCCTCAGCATTTTTTTATGTATCTCTTTTCAGAATGAGGTTTATAAGTATTTGACTATTTGCGCAACTGCACTTTCAAGTTTCGTAAATGAAGTTGATAATTTTGGTAGAGGTGACAAATTGGTGGGTCAAGTGGCCGTGTACCGGATTTTGGGGCGTTTTTTTAAAAAGGGTCTACACAAAACGAACCGGGTTGGTTGGAGCAGTCATCACTTTTTATTTATTTATTTTTTATTTTAATAGTATGAATTATTAAAATGTTAAATAAGATTATAAGCTGCATAGTTAAAACTAGTGTATTTCATTCAAATAAATGATTTAGGAGGTTTTTAGTCATTTGAAACACTTTGGGTGACTTTTGACTTGCTTGACTAATCCATTTGACCTGCTGCCATTTAATGTAAGTTTTACAGTTTTTTTCCTTTTGACCTTTTGGAGACAAATTACAAGCCAAAACGATCTATTCTAGGCAAAAAGCATTAAAACTAATGTTTGAATACTGTAATTGGTTTGTTTGTTCTATTTGTTGTTTGACTGATTTTATTCTTAACAGGTATGCAGACCTGAAGAATAACAGATTGACCAATTACACATTCAATTATGATCAGATGCTTAATGGTAAAGTATGTCTAATGATTTTCTCTCATTTCAATTCTGTTTAGACCATCAACTTGTAATTCAATGTCATCATATATCATGGGGCACATGCGTGATAAAAAACTCTTAAAATACTATTTTAAATTTCATGAGCAAGTCCGTGATCTTTATTCTTTGATAAATAGGGAAATACTGCTGTATATCTGCTCTATGCACATGCTCGAATATGTTCAATTATAAGAAAATCGGGTAAAGACATAGAGGAGTTGAAAAAGGTAAGTCACAACTTTTTTGTTTTTTTTTTTAATTTGTTTTAACTTCGCATTGAATTTACGATCGAGTTTCATTGTTTGTGACAGGAGAGACAAATAAAATTGGAGAAAGATGAAGAACGCAAGCTGGGATTACATCTGCTTCAGTTTCCCGAGGTAAATACAATTTGCAAAGAAGAAACTGTTTTTCAAAGCATGTTTTTTGCTCTTTGTTTTATCTGGTCGGGTAACAAGTAACTTCTTACCTAATGTGCTAAAAGCCATTTTATTATTTAGGTTGTGGAAGAGGCTTGCACAAATTTGTTACCAAATGTGCTGTGTGAATACCTATATGATTTATCTGAGAAGTTTACAAGTTTCTACTCCGAGCGCCAGGTGTGTATACTTACGCTTAATCGTATGCAATTGTTTGGTTATCCAAATAATTAAATACTTATATGTTTTGTCAAATTATTTTATAAAATGTATTTGACTTCACAAAAGTCAACTATGGTTATTGTTGACATTGATAATGTTGGGCAGGTTGTTGGGTCTGCGGAGGAGACGAGCAGATTATTGTTGTGTGAGGCAACTGCAGTGGTGATGAGGAAATGCTTTCATCTTCTGGGGATTACTCCTGTCTACAAAATCTGATCTCTCTTTTGCAATTCAACTCGATTAATATTTTCGAGTCCTAAAACAAGAATACGACTCGTAAATGTGGGATAGTTTACATCCTTCTTTTTTGAACGACTGCAACTTATTATGTCCTAGACATAAATTTGTATATATAGCAGCCATGCAGATATATCATATATAGTCATAGTTAGTATCATTTATTATTCGCCAATAATACATCAATCTTGAAATTTTAATATATATAGTTATTATAACAGATAATGTCTTTAACTATATACTAGTAGGAAGCTCACGCAAGTAACACAACACTTAACTAGTTTGTGGATGAGCACCAATCAATAAACCTGTACTTTGAAAAACTATTGTGACTCAAGATCTCGTGTATTGACATATATAACCCTAGCAATCTAGAAATCTTATTTGAATAAAACTAGGATAAAAACTAACTCAAAAAACCTCTAGCTTTGTAAGTATGATAAATAACCCTCTATACTTATGCAAGATTCGTCTAACAATCACCCCAAATCTTGCAATACAAGAAGATCTCTCTTCTCGATAAAATTTAGTCGTGGCATGGCAAAAGGCAACCATTAGTAAACATAAACCTAACTTTTTACTACCTTTGGATTAGTTTACTACGTTGTGAACAACGCCCTTAACCAGATAATTTACCCCAAAACCACTACTTTTATTCCCTAGTCCATAGCTTTCATCTTCCAACTCAGTACACTCAATGAATACTAATTTTGGTCACAACTCTATCATCGGTAGGGGTGATAAAACGGGTCTAAGCCGCTAAAACCGATCTGGACCTAGTCTATGGTAAAGACTATACCTGGAAAGTGAGTCTAATGTTAATTATCGATTAGATTACTAGGCAGGTTTCTCTAGTCCTAGAATAGACTTGTTTGTTCGAATTGAACCCCTTTGTGCAGTTTCTTTTAGAGTGTCTTGCTTTCAGATTTTTTAGCTTAGATGTCCCGAAAAGACATATGGGCCAATGGGGTAATGATTAAGCTTATGCTAAAGTGTACTTTGAACTAAATGTTTTGTATTGGGCTTGCAATTTGGATATAAAAGTTCTTTATTAAGAAGCAATGCTTTAATTTAAATCAATTTACGTACTAAATACTAAAACAACAAACACTAAAGGGGGTAGAGGCACCCTTTGGGTCTGCTCACCTGATTAGTATTTAAACTTCGGCTACACCACTCTTACCAATTCAGTTAGGGTTTGAAAGATGTTGAATTGGTAACTATCAACCAAACAAAAAAGGAGAGAGAGAGAGAGAGGTAGGTGTGGAGAGGAGATAGATGATATTAAAATGGTTTATGGCATTTGTAAGATGAGTGACACCACCAAAAATAGGTTTCTAGGGTAGTTTAGATTAGTCGATGAGTAAACATGAGGTGCACTGTATGATTGGTGGACTTTCAGGATACTCTAGAGACCCCCCCCCCCCCCCCCCCCCCCCCAACCAAATGATCTCACTCATCTTCGCTCATCTTCTTTAAGTTTTAGTTTCGTCTTCCAAATCATGGATTGTGAGCCAAAGTCAAGAACCAAAATGAACAAATTTATAGAGAGTACGCTAATCAATTACATGGAGCCTACTAGTGGTTCGCGCATTCAAATTTTAAATTGTATTCATCTATAACAATCTTGGTAGAAAAGGTTTATTAAAGAATCTTGGTCCCAAATTTGGCAACATGGATAATTTTTGGAGCATCGGGTGTAAATCAGGTTTATTATAATGGTTTCGTGTAGTACTTATCACGTTGTTTGCATATAATGGTGATGGTGGGCGGTAGTGGGCGACAAGCGAGAATGTTGGTTGTTGGTGATGTAAGAATAAAAAAAATGGGTGGATGAAATTAACGTGCGGTGTTTTTTTGAAAATGAAATATGGTAAAAAGGGTTATTTCATTCCAATTATCAACCATTAACGTAACATTTTGACATGCAGGGATGAGAGATGAAATGAAATGGATACTTATGAGGGAATGAAAAAAAAGTTTTTGGTTGGTAATTGGAATGGAATCACCTTTTACCATGTTCATTCCATTATTCCTAAAACGCCCCAAATTCATTTCATCTATCACCTTGATTTTTTTTTCACTCTTTCACATTATATCACCTCTTCCACCACCACCATCCGTTGCCCTCTCACCACCACCACCATTGCCGCCCGCCACCACCTATCCACCCATCGCTCCCAGCTTCCTACCATCGCCACCGCCACCACCATTCCCGCTCGCCGCCCACCACCACCGACGCTCACTACATTTTTTTATTTAGACTTTTTCTAGCCCATCAAACAACACAAAATAATAATTCATTCCATCCCCACATGGTAACCAAACATCTCAATTGAATAATAATGATCTATTTCCTCGTCCATTCCATTACCTCATACCAAACATACGTAACCCACTACTATTTACTATTTGTTTGTTGAAAAGAAACAAAGTGTTTAGTAAAGCTCTTCCAAAAGCTTCAAAATGGAGCTTTTAAATTAAAAGTGTATTTTAATTTTCAAAAAACAAATAAACAAAACTAAAAGCTCACACAAAAGTGTTTTTGCTGTTCGCTTGGTGTTGGTTTGTTTATAAAAGTTTACCGTTTAATAAAAAAGGTCACAAACACCCCCTCAAACTTAAAAGAACTGAAAATGGCAGTTAGTAATACTACAGGTACCATAACTGTAACCCACTACTGTTTTAAAAAAAGTAATATGAAAATTAAAACCCTAGCTAAGGCCCCAATGTTTTTAATCGAAAAATCGTTGTTTACCTCCTCACCTCGCTTATCTCTTCTCCGCCCACCACGTCCGCCGTGCCGGAATCGTAAGTTCAAACTCTTCTCCGCCGTCTGTACTCTTTCACGTCATTTCTATTATCTTAATTCATTACTACAGCGTGTTTTTATTAGTGTAATTACATACTAATTCCAGCAAATTAGTTTGCTTATAAGTTATTATAAGTTTATAACCCTAGGTTTTATACGGTAAATTAGTTTCAGTTAATCACTCAATTTGAGCAGCTGTTGCTTGTAATTGGAGTCACATAGCTTGCGATTTACGCTATCACTGTTCGAGCTTACTGCTTGAAACCGGTGAACGTAGGCTCTGTTATTGTTGCTTGTTTTGTTGTCATTTCGTTAGTTTTAATGAATCACTTTTAGTTTTGTTTGCAATTGGAGTCACATAGCTTGCGATTTAAGCTATCATTGTTAGCATTTCACTGTGCTGTCAGTCACTTCTTAATTAATGCTCAATTCAAACACAAAACATTAGCGGTGTAAACGAGTTAAGATCGTTTCGAGCTCGGCTCGTTAGTAGTTCTTCAAGCTCTGGCTCTGACTCAGCCCGCTTACTATTTATTACTGATTTTATTAATTTTAACTTCGTGTATAACATAATTTATATTATTTAGTTATTTATAACATGATTTTATGTATAATAGCTGTTAATTAAATAAAAATTGTGTAAGCGATAGGATCGTGAGCCGGATTGAGCTCGTTTAAGCTTGGCTCGAATCAAGCTTTTTTTGCGAGCTGAACTTGAGTAGCTTGCAAGCGGCTTGGTTAGTTTACACACATGGCTGCGAAGTTCGTGGTATGATGAATAAACTAAACATATGTCTTGCGTCATGGATAGTGAATTACGTGATACTTGTTTAGTTATTGTTATGTTTGACTAATTTGCATAATTGTAATGTGAAGTTCTTATATTTTTGTTCCTGTGAAACTAGACAGATATACTGAAAGAAGCATATAGAAGAAAGTTTCCAGTCAAGTGTGTGCATTCCGCATCAACCATGGCAGATACAGCTGTAAGCAATTGTTTTATGACTTTACACATTATCATGCTCATGTCATCTTGTATGTGTATCGAAAATCGAAGCTAGTTTTTGAAATACACAAGAGGAATAAATACATTGGCCTAAAATTTGGAACTACATAATACGTATATTATATTTTATAAGCTCACACAGCAAAGATGTTGATGATACTTTTGTATTTCAGGAAGATAACACCGGGAGCCTTAAAGAACAATTAGCAAAGGTATTTGAAGTATCACTAAAAGTTACTGTCCCTAGCGAGCCAGAAGTGGCGCCTTTAATTGCTCCATGCTCCAGAAAGGAAGCTGGTGATTACCAATGGTATAAGTTATAACTTATATATAATATTTGTAATTTTGGCTGCATTGTCATTTGTATTGATTGCTTTTTTTAGAATGTTGGGTACTAATTCATAAACTTTCGTTTATGTAACAGCAACAATGCCATGAGCTTATGGTCTAAAATAAAAGGCAAGGGTACAGAATTTAAAGGTCCACAACCTGTTGGACAGGTAATACTGTTTTTTGGTGAAAGTGAATAGTCATGTATGCTGATTTTATAGAGTTGTTTTTTATTCTAACAACAGCTATATATGATTTTTGTAATATGTAGGCAATCATGCGTAATCTTCCAGCATCTGACATGATAGAATCATGCTCTTTAGCTGGTCCGGGCTTTATAAATGTTAAGTTATCAACACAATGGATAGCTAAGGTATGTATTTTTGACTTTTTCAAACTTGCATTACAATCTTGATCTAAATTTTTGTTTACTTCAATTTTGCTATTGTTTTTTTTCTGCAGAGCATCCAGAAGATGTTAACTGATGGTATAGACACATGGGCACCAAAGCTCTCTGTCAAAAGAGCAATAGTCGATTTTTCATCACCTAACATTGCTAAGGAAATGCATGTGGGTCATTTAAGGTCAACTATCATTGGAGATACGCTAGCCCGCATGCTTGAGTATTCTAAGGTTGAAGTGCTTCGCAGAAACCACGTTGGGGATTGGGGCACTCAGGTATGTGAATATTTGTTATTTTAAATCTTGTATATCAATATTGTGGGAACTAAAAAGCATGTGGTATTACACATATATGTTATTTTTATTCTTTGTGTAAATAGATAATATACACATTTACATTTTATTATGTTACTACTTTTTGCAGTTTGGAATGTTGATTGAGTTCCTATTTGAAAAGTTCCCTGATGGGAAAGTTAATGATCAGGATATTGGAGAACTTGAGGTAAGATAGTTTGCTTTGAACATACAACACTTATAAATTTTGATTTTATATGGTTTCCATGTGATGGCTTCTTACTTTGTTAACTTTTTGTTTCAACTACACTTTTAATTGATATCAATATAACATGTACAATAAACATTTTGATAGGTGTTTTACAAGGCTTCAAAACAACGTTTTGACAGTGATGCTGCATTCAAAGAAAGAGCCCAACAGGCGGTAGTCAGTCTCCAGGTGAATTAGCTAGCCTTGTGGCCCACAACCATTAAGAAATATTCTTAGATAATTCAGTGTATAGATGGTGTATCCTTTCTTATATGTACTTTTATGAACTTTGAAATAGGGTGGGGAGGAAAAGTACAGAAAGGCCTGGGCACAAATCTGTGAGATAAGTCGAAAGGGTTTTGAAAAGGTTTATCAGCGTTTAGGGGTGCACTTGGAAGAAAAGGTATTTTTATTTCTTTTCTTGATATAAAGTAGGCACATATATATACTTATGAATTACTTATGAATTTATGTGTTATTGTTTTGATATTATTGTTTTCAGGGTGAAAGCTTCTATAATCCCTACATTCCTGGAACCCTAGATCTTCTCAGGAAACAGGGATTAATTGAAGAAAGTGAAGGAGCTCAGGTGATCTTTATTGAAGGAAAAAAGATACCTCTTATAGTTGTCAAGAGAGATGGAGGTTTCAACTATGCTTCAACAGATCTCGCAGCTCTCTGGTTAGTTTTCTTAAATAAGGTTTGTCCTTTTGTTCACTATTTAATCAAAATTTCATGTTGTACGTAGGTATCGTCTTAATGAGGAAAAAGCTGAGTGGATAATATATGTGACTGATGTAGGCCAGAGAGAACACTTTGAAATGTTTTTCACTGTAAGTCACTTTTATATGAAATAGTTATTGTAAAAATAGAATTGAATTTGTATGGAACTGAGTTCTCTTTTGCAGGCTGCTAAACGGGCAGGGTGGCTACCCGCTGATGAGAACGCATACCCTAAAACAAGTCATGTAGGGTTTGGTCTTGTTCTTGGTGATGATGGAAGGAGATTTAGAACTCGTAGTACTGAAGTAGTTAAGTTGGTTGATTTGCTTGATGAAGCTAAAACTCGTTGTAAAGCAGCTCTTGTGGAGAGAGGTATAAACCATATTTTGGCTTATTTTTAGGACTAATTAATGAATAAGATGGGTTAACTACTTTAGTTATCTATCAATTTTAATAGGTAAGGCTGCTGAGTGGACTCCTGAGGAGCTTGAGCAAACTGCTGAGGCAGTTGGATATGGTGCTGTAAAGTAAGATTCTCATGCTTTATCATAGATAATTATCGTTATTGTTAATAAAATGATTTAGATGGTTTTAGTCAATTGAAATACTTTGTTTGGACTTTTGATCTGCTTGGATACTGTAATCGGTTCGCCTATTCTTTTGTTGTTTGACTAATTATATTCTTAACAGGTATGCAGACCTGAAGAATAACAGATTGACCAATTACACATTCAATTTTGATCAGATGCTTAATGATAAAGTATGTCTCATGATCTTTTCTCATTTCAGTTTTGTTTAAATCAACTTGTGATAAAATGTCATCATATATTAACTTAAAGAACATATATACCTTCTTCAAATCTATGTGCACCATTCTTGTTTTTGAGCTGCTTATATTCTTTGATAAATAGGGAAATACTGCCGTATATCTGCTGTATGCACATGCTCGAATATGCTCAATTATAAGAAAATCGGGTAAAGACATCGAGGAACTGAAAAGGGTAAGAGTTCCATTTTAATTGTTCATTTATTTCATTTTAATAGTTCATCTATTTTAATTTTTAACTTTGGAATATTGAGTCGGATAATGGACATTAAATTTACGACTGAATTTATTTGCTTGTGACAGGCAGCACAAGTAAAATTGGAGAAAGATGAAGAACGCAAGCTGGGATTACATTTGCTCCAGTTTCCCGAGGTAAATACAATTTTGCAAAGAAAAAACCGTTGTTCAAAGCATCTTTTTTTCTTTGGGTGGGTTGGGTAACGGGTCAAAATGGTCAACATTTTATTAACGGTCAGGCATCCTATTTTGTTTTTCAGGTTGTTGAAGAGGCTTGCACAAATCTGTTACCAAATGTCCTATGTGAATACCTCTATGATTTATCTGAGAAGTTCACAAGCTTCTACTCCAAGTGCCAGGTATGTATAAATTATTTCATAAAATGTATTTGACTTATCAACAGTCAACTATGGTTTTTGTTGACGTTTATAACATCGGGCAGGTTGTTGGGTCTGCCGAGGAGACGAGCAGATTATTGTTGTGTGAGGCAACTGCAGTAGTGATGAGGAAATGCTTTCATCTTTTGGAGATCACTCCTGTCTACAAAATCTGATATCTAGTTTTACAATTTCGACCCTGAAGAATTTTATTAAGCACTATACACTCTTTGAAGGCTGTAAACATTCTTATGGGTCTTTTTTTGATGATGTTAATTTGTACCTTTGGGATTTGACTAGTATATGATTGCAACAGGCTAAAAGTTTTACATGCTTGTCTATTTAAAGATTGATTCTAGCAGATTGTTTGGTCTCAAGTCAATTCTAGTCGTGTTCCGGTTGACGTAGATTGCAAGTCGTGTTCGTTTTTGGGTTTTTAAATTGACATGAAAAAGGTATACATTTGAAACCAAATATTTTGGTTTAAAGCGTTTCCAAGGCAGTTTAGATTTCTGTCATGACTTGCAAGCTATAATATTCGTTTTAGATTATTTGAGAGAAAAATTAGTTTAAAAGTAAACATTTTCTTTTAACTTTCATTATTCAAAAACGAAGTTTTCTTATTTTTTTATCAAAATTACTTTCGTACTTTTAGAGTTATAACAGTTCAAATTCAAGTATTTTAGAGTTAAGTAACAAGTATTATTTGTTACTCGCTTTGGTTGTATGGTTTGTTATGTTTAATATTATCTTGCTGTTAAAAAAAAAGTCTTCTGAGTTCTAGGAGTCCAACTTTAGATAGATGTTATATCGTTATCATTGTGAAAAAATTAAAAATGCTAATTACATTAAAAATTTTCAAATATTTACAATAATTATTCTAATATTTTCTAGTGATAATTTTTTCCAAACAAATTATTCTATGATCTATATAAATAATGTTTTGAATGTGTTTCATGTGGTATGCCTCAAGACAATATGACGTATTTGAAAGACGCGGAATGAGACAATGTTTGAAAGGAAACCGACATGTGTGGTTAGTGCAAATGGGGAAATAAAATCAATGAGTTACCCGTGGATTAGATATAGATCTAAGAAGATGAACATTTGATTTTATTTGATTATAATATTATATGTGTGATGTATCTCATGTCCATTAAATGTCTAACTGAGAAGACTATAATGTACCGGTGTTATCATGTTAGCTCCTTTCAAGGCCTTGATTTATTATTATTATTATAGTTTGATTGATAGTTAAAAAGAATAATAAAGATTGTGGTAAATAAATTTTCAGAATTAAAGGCCTTTATAATGATCTAAAAATTACAGCTATTAATTATTCCCTTGTTATTACACATCCAATCCAACTACTAACCTAAAACAACCAACCACCCAAACAGTACTTACCGACAAGACCCGTTTAGACCTCACCCTCGGTCTCATCGAACCAAACTTGATCGCAAAGTCAAGCTTCAGTCTTCTTCTTATTATTATTATACAAAAAACCAAATTCGCACCTAACCAAATGTTTAAATACTTGTTCCACCCACCAAGCCACGTTTTCAATATATAGATTATTCGTCAGTCTACAAAGCACCACATCCCAACTACCCGTTAATTGTCACGACGGACTTCACAATACAATACAATACAATTCAATTCAACCTCAAGTCTGTTGTCTCCATGGCGCTTTCAAACCTTCATACGCTTCTAATTATAACCCTAGCTTTCACGGTGCTGTTCACTCAGATTAGAGCTGATGACGGAGTAGCTGTCGGATCTGATGGATCCGAATCGTTTCGGGTCGGATTGGATAAGCTCACTTCCAAGATCCAATCACTAGGTTTGTGTTTTACACTTGTTTCCTCGTACTGATTTACATAATTTAGGAAACTTGTTTCGCAAGTAATGTTCAATTTAGCCTGCAAATGAGCTCGTCAGCTACTCGAGATCGGTGCTTGAACTAGTTCGAGCTTCAAACAGATCGAGCTCGAGCTGGCCAACGAGCCTATTATTTATATAATAATAATAATTATAATTATTATGTATAGAATTATGATTAAAGAACTATGGTTTGGATCAAATACAAATGAAATTAACGTGCTAATTACGAGAATCAAGTAGAGTAATTATATATACAAGTAGAGTAATTATGTTATTATATATAATTACTCTACTTGATTCTCGCAATTAGCACGTTAATTTCATTTGTACGTTAACTTTGAAATCTGGTAATGTGAGTTTTGTTTTCGGTCGAATAGTAATGAAACATAAGTTGCATTAAATAGTAATTAATGTATTTTCAAACCTAATTATATATTAGATTCTTCATATTTTTGCTTTTTTTTTCACCTTAAATTGTTAGTGTATTTAATTCATTTTCCACATATAATATAATATGCAAATAAAGATTTAAAATTGTTATGTGTTGATATTCTCTTCCACCCTGTGTAGTACACAAGTTCTAAGCTAGTATAGATTGTAAAATAATTGATAAACATAAACAAGCCGAGCACGAGCTTGAAATGTACTCACGAGCTTAGTCTAGATCCGGCTCAGCTCAGCTCATTTACACCTGAGATGAATTGAAGCAATTAGATGGTTAATTGTGTTTAATTTAGTTTGGATTTGATGTTTTGTTTTGAAGAATTGGTTGTGGACAAGAAGACTGAAGAGTTAAGAATTAAAGATGAGATCATTGCTGGGAAAGAGAAAGTAGTTGAGGATAAAGAGAAAGTGATTAAAGAGAAGTCTGATAGCATTGCTTCTTTGGAAAAAGATGTAGCTTCTCTTAAGGTAGGATTATGAATGTTGACATGGGTCAATTATGTTTCGGTTTATTGTGTTCATGAAATTATGACTGCGTCCTTTTGGTTTATTAAGGTCAAAAAGTGGTCAACGGGTCGTTTTCATAGTCATACTAACCATATGATAGCGCAAAAAAGGTCATATGGGTCATGTGAGGGTCAAATCATAACTGATGTGACCAATGGCAAAAGCCATATGACCTTTTCATCTTATCATATGGCCCACATGATTTTTAACTAACAAAAAATTGACTGATGTGACCTTTTTTGCCCTGTTATACGACCCATATGAAAAGGTCATACGGTCTGCTTAAGGGGTACTGGTGTAGACTTTTTGTGGGCGGTGTACTGAGAGCATGACCCATCGTTAATTTTATCTTTTTATAGGTTAAAGGGTCTTCAGATGCCAAGAAACAGGTCCAAAAGGCTAATGCAAGAGCCCAGGAGTTAGAGAAGCAGGTTTTTACGCATTGGATTCGGTTTATATTAAATTATTAAAAGATTTACATTCTGTGGAGGTTTATCGTTTTTTTTTTGTTTTTTGTTGCAGGTGGAGAAACTACAGCTGGAAGTGGATCTTAAGGCCGGTTTAAGGGAAGTTTTGGAAACTCGTTCAAAAGAATTGGAGAAGAAGATTCTTGAAGCAGATTCAAAAATTCAGGATGTAAGCTTTTGTATCATTGTGTTTGTTTGGTTGGTGTTATGTTATATAAGCCCAAAATGATTGATTAAGCCTTTTGTTTTTCCATTTCTTGTTCCAGCTTGAACAGACTATTGAAGAACAGAAGACACAACTTCAGAAAACCGAGCGTGCTCTTAAAATTGCCGAGGTATGCTCACATCATGTTTGTTTAACATACTTATTTAGATGTTAAATATGTGATGTATTTATGTGTATAATTTTATGTAGGAGGAACTTATGAAGACAAAGAATGAAGCTGTACAGAAAATCAAAGAATTGACACAGGTAATTAAAACCACAATTATTGTGTCTTATGGTGCTGTTATTTGTGTTAGATTGGTATATAGATGGCAATAATATTTTAATTTAATACCGACTGTTGTCCGTATCATTTGACTAAATCTTATTATGTGTTCTGGTTTTGTATCCAGGTTCATTCTGCATGGTTGCCACCTTGGCTTGCTGCCACTTTGTCATCTAGTCAGGTAACTCTCTTTTGAATATGCTACACATGCTCATAAGAACGTAATTGTAACTTGTAAGTTGTAAGGTTTGATCATTTGACTACATCATTAATTTGCAGTCTTATTTGGAGATTCATTGGACTAAGCATGGAAAACCTGCTCTTGATACTTTCACAAAGAAGGTATATTTTTATTTGTGGATACTTTTTCTATGTTTAGTTTACTTCAAATCATGTTAATATATCTTTTTCATTATGGCAGGCTTTGGAGACGAAAGCACAAGCCGAAAAGTGGGCCGAACCTCATATAGACACAATCAAAACCGTAAGAAATATTCTTGGTTATCGTTAGCTATCCCTTTTTCCACCATTTATTTTGACAATATGAGTTTATAACTTTATATTTTAACTTTACAGAAGTGGATTCCTGCTGCAAAGGAACAATGGGTTATTGTGATTACTAATGTTGAGCCACGTGTGCAACTATTAACCAAAAAGACCAAAGAGGTCTATGCTCAGTCAAAAGAGGTTATTACTCCACACGTGATCAAAGTTAAAGAAGCTGTGGACCCTCATTTTCAGGTATGTTTTAGACTTTTAGTCGACAATCTAGCTGGTTTCTCGACAAAAAACGTGTCAAGTAATAATATGTAATGCCAGGTTGCAAAGAAGTTTTGCGAGCCATACATTGATCAGGTTGCGGTTGCAACAAAACCTCACCTTGATAAAGCACAGGAAGCATTGAAGCCGTACACAGATCAGGCAGTTGAAGCGTATGCTCAGTTTCTTGAATCGGCAACTAAGTACCATAATCAGGTTCAGGGATCTGTTGAAGAATCACTGAAAAAACATGAAGTTACACAATCTCTTGCAACTAAGGAGTTTGTATGGTTTGCTGTATGTCTCTTTTGAAATTGGTTCTTTCGGTCATATTTTCTATTTCTATAAACAAGCATTAATTTGTATATTTATCTTTCAGGCTTCCGCACTGTTGGCACTACCTGTGATCATATTATTCAGAGCTTTATCAGCCATCTTTTTGTAAGTTTTCGTGTTTTTTTCACCACTAGTTATTCATACAGTAAACATCATCTCATGCTGACTTCCCTCAATTTATTGTTGGAATGCAGTGGGACCGCTAAGAAACCCGTTAAAACTAGCAAGCCAAGCCAGACACGTCGCAAGGCTAAACGGGCACATTCAGACAAGTAGTGAGACATGAAGCCGATATGCTCATTTTACATGAATTTTAGGTTTGCAGCTTTTAATCTCCTATCATTGTTTATTTTTCTAAATATACAATGTATTCAATATAATTACAAAACTATATTTTGATACTTCATTTTTAAGACTCTTTGTTCTATATGTTTTTGTCATTTTAAACATTTATATTGAACCTTAACTTTTATTTCACTTGGTTTTGAAATGCGCATCAACGATATATATAATCTAGAAAAACCTAAACAATTTTGACCAAGTTGTGAAAAAGACTAAACACCAATCCATTAGATTAAAATTTCAAGAGTTCAAGATAATTGGATTTGAAG
Source organism: Bidens hawaiensis (assembly GCF_021521415.1). Taxonomy (NCBI): domain Eukaryota; kingdom Viridiplantae; phylum Streptophyta; class Magnoliopsida; order Asterales; family Asteraceae; genus Bidens; species Bidens hawaiensis. The sequence continues at coordinate 463,418 of NW_027491517.1, forward strand.
TGGTGATGAGATTTTAAGTTACACTGTCTATTATGTGATATACAGAGTGGACATTCTGGAGGCTTCATCTGTGTTTTCCAGCAGCTGTTGTTTGCGGACGTCTTCACATAGGAAAGAAAGAACAGAAAGATAAAAATGGTTTTTTAAGTAGGTTAGTACGGACGTGTGTATCATGGGTGTTTTGTTGTTGTAGTTTATCTACTTGTAACTTATTATTTATTTTGAATCTTCCTCATACATGATTTTGACATTTGGTGATTGATAACCTTCGTATTCGCGGTTTCTTTTTATGAGAGGAGATGTGTTGACTTACTTGCAGCATTGTTGCTCACAATTATGTTGAGTTATATTTGTTCGTGAACCATTCGTTTGTACTGTTCATGAACGAATATGAACAGGAAAACTATGTTCGTTTAACAGTTCATATTCAATCTTTTGTTCGGTTAAAGTTAAACGAACATGTTTCATTCATGTTTGTTCGGTTTGTTTACAGGCTTACCGTCACCCTTTAGTTGCTAACCTGTTATTATTTCATCCATTAATTTTGCAAGTCTTGCTTGTTTCAGTGATAGGTGAGGGCTGGTAATTACAACTTTCTTTTACTGAAAAATAAAACATAAATATAGTCCTAGCAAACATGACATTTAGAATATTATAGTACAAACAAGTAACAAACTGAACACACATCTTTAAAATGAAAAAAGACAACCGGTAAGCTCAACACGAGCATCGACCTACTGAGGCAATGACCATGCACCTAAAGCCACGTGTTTAATAGAACAAGTCAAGCTAGAAGGAAAGAGAACACTTTAAGATCAGTCTTGAACCATAACGAATGAGCCGCTTCAATGCATGTTGGCCTTTATTTGGTGGAGACGGGCAAACCCGCTGAGACTGTGGTAAGGTTTCCTGAGCCCTGAGGTGGTGGAGCAAAATATATTTGCATACATGATGAAAACTAATGACACCACAATGACGGTGTTGGTGTTTATAGTCCTTGATAGGTCACGCCTTCATATCGCGTACACCCACACAAGGTGACACCGCCTTCTTGCCTACCGTAGGGGTCCTCTAGTCACGTAAATGTAACCGCATACCAACGTCGGGCCCACAAACGAGTACCTCTACAAAGGTGACTGAAAATCAAATGCATACGCACGTGATTCATGAAGAAGGTACGCAAACACGTAAACTGCCACCAGAATGGCGCCATCATAAGTGTGGCAGTGACACCAATAGTGCTTGAGGTATGTTAACTATGAAGTCCATTTGGAGTGGGTCCATGTTGGCGAATGTTGCCAAAGAAATTCTAAGAATGAGCAAGTACAAGACTTTATTTGATTTCCACCTTATGCGGAATTGTAGAGAGACATATTGTAGTCTCTATTGGAAATGCGGTTTAATTCACAACTTAATGTTTTTTTTTCCTGATTTTGGATGTAGGTTATAACTTCTGTAGATGAGCTTTTTATGCATAAAACGGGAAATTAAAGAGTCACAACTAAACACTAGTTTGCCTAGTAAAAGACCAGAGTGTTTAGTATGGTCATTTAAATTGGTATATCAGTTAACTTATCATACTAATATACCAATTTAGATGACACTCTAGTCCTTTAGCCAAACATATATTGTAACATCCCCAAAATTCCAATTCAAAAATGACATGTTAGTAAAACTAAAGGGGTTTAAAAATAAAAATCCTGATTTATTGACTCACCGCGGTACGCGATGGGTATAGTTAAAGAGGCCATCGCGATACGCGATGGTCCTTGATGACACATCAACACGTGTCACCCGGAGGTGACACGTGGCATACGTCACGACACGTGGCAGGCCACGTGTCAACACGTGGCAGAGAGTGTCTTAGAAAATGACACGTGTCAGCCGCGTGGCAGAGGGTGGTTAAGACAGTGACACGTGTCCGCCACGTGGCGACACGTGGCACTCTCTGAATAACGCGTGTCATCGCGGTACGCGATGACCAAAAAGAAAGGTTCCATCGCGTACCGCGATGAGACCAAATTTCAGCTATAAATAGGACGTCCCATGACTTATTTCATTCACACAACTCCACTCTCTCTAGAAATATTCTCTCTCTAGAATACTTTCTCTCTCTACCTCGATTTCCGTGCCACTGACCCGATAACTATAACCTCGTAATCCGCACCATATACCGACGATACCTCGAAGTTCGTACCAACAATCCCGACAACCAGCGCACCTCGTTTTGCGTGACGACCTCGTAAACCGTCTCAACTCGAGACGACCCGACATTCCGCCTCGAAGTACGTGCACGACCCGGCGACTCCCGAACGTTGCCTCGATTTGCGTGCTGAGGAGTTGTTGATCAAGATTCTCAAAGTACGTGCAAGCGTCGAAGTGCTGCCCGAGAATCTAGAAAATAATAACCTAAGCAAGGTATGGGTTCTGCCCAAATAAAATATTATTATTTCAAAGGCTTAGACCCTAGTCGAGGATATAGCCTAAACCTTGATCAAAGAATTATTAAATTCAATGAATAAATTAAAATAATGTTTCTTTGAGAAAGATGGAATTTTTAAAATAAGAATATAGTTAGTACACTATTTCTTCATTAAGAAACATAAGATATTAACAAATGATAGAGATAATTTACGTTTCTTCTTGAAGAAGAAACATAACATATACATTTCTTATTGAAGAAGAAACATAACACATAGTTAGCAAATATAGAGAAAGAAATTTATATCAAAATATTTCATTCAATTCAAACAAAAGATCAATCAAGGTTTAAGTTATCAAAACCAGACTAAAGGTCTGTAGCCGGATTAAGAGACGATCCGGGTATTTATATAAACCTATTTTATTATAGGTCAAGCATTCAATCATTCATTCACAAAAAGTTTTCAAACGAGATCACCACATCATTCAGAACAGACAGTCACATGTGAATACGTTAAACCTTTTTCAGTCAAGATAAACGGGTTGTTTTTCTTAAACAAAGACAGTCAAATAAATATTTATGGGATTACGTGATCCCTATTAAAATACAAGATAGAAAATAAAAACAATTCAGACCGAGTACACATGTGTCTGGATCTAAACATAATCAATCTATTCTATCAGTCAAGGCTACGTGGCTGCAGACTAGAGGTCATAATAAAAGTTCTCCAAAGGGTATCAACTCCCGGAGAACCGTAATTGTGTGTGTATGGCAGTGGCACAATCTCAGAAATAATAGACGTTTCTGCTGAGATTGTTTCATGAAAACTATCTTGTCAGTCAAAGAAAGATTTATAAAATGTTTTTAGAGTCAACGATTCACCAGCATATCGCTGACGTATTCCCCCCCCCCCCCCAAATATTACAGGAAATAAAGTTAGCACAAGTAGCATGGAATTATAGCCAACTCATGGAGATAGAAGCTCGCAAGGTAGAGATGGCTCAATATTTTAAATATTGCAAACAATATTTAAACAAAGTTTTATAAATAAAACAAATGTTTGAAAATCAAACTCTTGAATATTTATTATTCGAGAAGCTTTATATTAAATCAAATATTTTGTTATATTTTACAAATAAACTAATGTTTCAAAATATAAATTAATATTTTATTATAAACTAAAGACTTCCGCTAAAACTCTGATATATTTTCAAAACAGGTACCAATTATTGGTCACACTCATAGGCCATAAATGAGGGTGTGATACATGTGTTAAGTGTAGCTGTCTTTAATTTCCAGATCTATGCATAAGCCACCATTCTCGAATACTTACACAAGTCACAACCTACATCTAAAAGCATAAGTCTCACTATAAATGAACATTAAGGTGTAAATCAGATAAAGTCGAAGTCACTTGTTCTTAAAATGCGTTTAGCGAGAAACACACACATTCCTAACTTCATAGTTAATAAGCGTTTATGTAAACAATTTTAAGTTTTAGGTGTCATTTACAAGAAATCCCATAAATAGGTATTATAAACTAGTCGTGTCGAGTAATTTGTAGAACCAATTAAAATTTGTCATGTGTCCTTAAACTAACCGTAAACTGTAAATAGCAGGCTCACTAATCATTTACTCGTCACGACTTAATAAGATTCATGCCCCGTAATCAACGCCAACGAGTAATTAATAAGTCCTTTAGTCGCGAAAAATAGAATTCAAAACTTTTCGAGACACGAGTAGTTTACCAAACTAACAACGACGAGGTGTTTGTTTACCAAATACATCGAACCGATAAGTTTTACAAAAGACTAACTGGAATAGTTAGTCTGAAAGCTCAACTAGTCGTTAAGACTAGTTTACCCGGTTTACATTCCCAATACGAGTAAGTTATTAGTAGTTAAATCGTCACGACTAGTTTAACCTTAGCAGTAATCCGATATGTTTTAAAAATATTTAAAAATAGATAAAAATATTATTTTAAGAAAAAGTAGACATAGGTGAGTTAGGTTAAGGGGTTACCGGATCCGGGTAATCGGGTATGGAACCTTCTAGCAACAAACAATCAATCCCCTAAAATTTGTAGGGAAAACAAAACCTTCTTCACCTTCACACGCCGATCATCATATAAACAAACATATTCACACACTCTCATCCAATTTCCATTCATTCATATTATTATTATTATGGACTCATCATCCGCCGACGATATCCAATCCGCCGCACCAGCTGCCGCACCGCCACCTCCACCGCCGGAACCGACGCCTCCTCTTCCGGTCGACGACGACGAAGACGACGATGAATACGAAGAAGAGGATGAGGATGATGATGATGAGGAAGATGAGGAAGAAGAGACTAATAACGAAGACGAGATATTAATTGTGAAAGCTCAAGGACTGATTGATAAGATCACTGCGGCTCCTGATAGCCCTAGGCCAAATATTATTCATGCCCTAGCTTCTATACTTGAGACTCAAGAAGCCAGGTAGAACTTGTTTTTAGTTAATTAATTAATTAACTAACTGTGTTTATTTTGTTGTTATAATATATGCAACCTTATTATGTATTACGCTGATATATGTTGTTATGCATATACAGTACCTGAGACTTAGGGTTTGAATTAATTAACTAACTCTGTTTATTTTGTTGTTGTTTTAATAACATGTGCAACCTTATTATGTATTGCTTAAACATTATGAGTGCTTATATATTATTATGCATATAGAGTACCTGAAACTTAGGGTTTGGAAAACTGGTCATAAGTTATAACTGTATTCTATTGAAGCTAATTAACTGTGTATTTTGTTGTTTCTGTAACATATGCAACCTTGTTATGTATTGTTTAAATATTATGAATGCTGATATATTGTTATGCATATATAGTGTCTGAGACTTACAGTTTGGAAAACTTATGTAGTATTGAAATTAGTTAATTAACTGTGTGTATTGTTGTTTCTGTAGCATATGCAACCTTATTATGATGTAATGGTTAAGCTTTATGAATGCTGATATATTGTTATGCATATATAACACCTGAGACTTAGGGTTTGGAAAGCTGGTCATAATTCATAACTGTATTGTATTCTGTTGTTTTTATAGCATATGAGGCCTCATGATGTAATGCTTAAACATTGTGAATGCTGATATATAAGGATTTGGAAAACTTATGTGTGTTGAAATTAGTTAATTAACTGTGTGCTTTAACAAATGCAACCTTATGATGCAATGGTTAAGGTTTATGAATGCTGATATATAGGGTTTGGAAAACTTATGTGTAGGCACATGAAAGAGACTGGTCATACCTGTATTTTATTGAAGTTAGTTAATTGTGCATTTTGTTGTTTTTGTAACATATGCAGCCTTATTATGTATTGCTTAAACATTATGAATGCTGATAAGTTATTATGCATATATAATATACAATGTCTGAGACTTAGTGTTTGGAAATCTTATGTTGTATTGAAATTAATTAACTGTGTATTTAGTTGTTTTATAGCATACGTAACCTCGTGATGTAATGCTTAAGCATTTTGAATGCTGATATTTTAAATGAAAGTGGTTTTTTAATTTATGTTTTATTTTTTATTATGCATATGTGATACTTGAGACTTAAGTTTTGGAAAATTTACGTGTAGCATAGAAGACACTGGTCATGTCTATATTATATTGAAATATTTTGTTGTTTTTCTAACATAGCAACCTCATGAATAATGCTTAAACGTTATGAATGCTGAATATCAAATTGAAGTGGTTCTCTGTGTTTGTAATATTATGCGCATATGATACTTGAAACTTAGGGTTTGGAAACTTTGTGTAGGTACATGGAAGAGAATGGTCATACCTATATTTTATTGAAATCAACTAACTGTTCATCTTGTATGCAACCTCATGATGTAATGCTTAAACATTATGAATGCTGATCTATTATTATGCATGTATTATACTGGTCTCTTAGGGTTTGGAAAACTTATGTGTAGGTACATGGAAGAGAAATTAATTAACCGTGTATTTTGTTTTCTATTACATATGTAACCTCATGTTGTAATGCTTAAACACTGTGAATGCTGATATTTTAAATTGAAGTGGTTCTCTGTGATTTTTTATTATGCATACGCGATACTTGAGACTTAGGGGTTGGAAAACTTATGTGTAGGTACATGGAAGAGACTGGTCATGCCTCTGTAAACAATGGTCGAGCTTCACATAACATAGGGCGTTTGGGGAACTTACTAAGGGTAATTTGTATTTTTTATTATTTCAGTATGTTATTTAGATAAAGGTTGTTTAGTAAGTATTCATTCATTGGAAAAGAATTGACCCGATTTGTTTTACAGGATAATGATGAGTTTTTTGAATTGATATCTGTGAAGTTTCTCTCTGAAACTCGATATTCAATATCCGTTCAAGCAGCTGCTTTGAGACTTCTCTTTAGTTGTTCACTGACTTGGATGGTATGATTCTCAATCAAACTTGTACTTTCAATGAATTTTTAATGGTTTTCTAATGAGTTACAATTTTGGAATGCAGTATCCACATGTTTTTGAAGAAACTGTACTGGATAACTTAAAGGGATGGGTGATGGATGGAACGTTAAGGTCTGAAGATCCCAAAGGGAAAAATGGGTCTGGTGTAAGAGAAGCACCGGATTCTGAAATGCTAAAGACCTATTCAACTGGACTTCTAGCAGTATGTTTGGCTGGGTATGTTTTGCAACTTTATTATACTTGTGTTATTACAGTTTACCGATTACATTATGTTGACTTTATGCAATGTTGACTGCAGTGGAGGTCAAGTGGTTGAAGATGTTCTTACATCTGGGTTATCTGCCAAGCTTATGCGGTATCTTAGAATCCGTGTTTTAGGAGAACCAAATACAAGTCAAAAGGAGTCTAATTATCAATTGGACAACAAAAGTTCATCAGCTGCTACTTCCATTAGATCTAGAGAAGATAATAGGGGTAGGTTTAGGCATGCTGTAGAGACGTCTATGGTGGAACCTCCTAGAATATCAGAAGAAGGTGCCTCAGATAATCAAGTTGAAAGGGATCGGGTCAGAAGATGGGCGGACCCACCTGATGGATTGGATGAAGATAATGAAACAAATGAGGGTGATTTACGTGATGGTAAAACAAAGGTACATGACAGAAGTAAATCTTTGCGGGAACTATCAAGATCTAGAGGGAAAGGAAGGGTTAATGAAGGTGTTGTGGAGAATGAACATGCTTTAAATTCACCTGGATCTGGAAGTAGATTTGGAGGACAAGGAAGGAGTAATAAGGATAGGAGTTCGTTAAAACGTATGGCAGACAGTAAGAAGTCTTCTGGAAGAACTGGTGCTGATGATATGATTATTGAAAGAGATGATAGTGATGACTGTTTCCAAGATTGTAAAGTTGGATCAATGGATATTTCAGATTTGGTGAAGATGGCTGTAAGAGCTGCTGAAGCTGAAGCCAGATCAGCAAATGCTTCTGTGGAGGCCATTAAAGCTGCTGGTGATGCCGCTGCTGAACTTGTTAAAACTGCCGCATTGGAGGTGTGTATTTCAGATTAAACCATGTTTTTTTCTGGTTCTAATTTATGTTTATTTAATAGGCATAAAGCATTTTCTTTTTGTCTCTGATTAGGAATTTAAAAAGGCAAATAACGAAGAAGCTGCGGTTCAATCTGCATCAAAAGCTGCATCTACAGTTGTTGATGCAGCTAATGCTATTGAAGTTTCTAGGTTGGTGATTATATCTGTTTTATGTATTTTTTTTTGGTTTTTTAACCTTTTAATTATCTAATACATGATGGGTGTATAGGACTCAAAATGCTGATGTCAGCGAGCCAGCTAATTCAAAAGAGCCAGAACCTGAGGCCAGTGAGGAAGTTGAGGAGTTCTTTATCCCTGATAGTGAATCCTTGGCAAAGCTAAGGGAAAAATTCTGTATACAATGTCTGGAGATCTTAGGAGAATATATTGAGGTTCTTGGTCCCGTGTTACATGAAAAAGGTGTAGATGTCTGTCTTGCAATGCTGCAGAAAAATTCTGATCTCAAAGAAGCAGCACAAATTGCAGCTCATTTACCTGATATATTAAAACTAATCTGTGCATTGGCTGCCCATCGTAAGTTTGCTGCATTATTTGTTGATCGTGGTGGCATACAAAAGCTTCTTGCACTCCCAAGAAAGCCGGTCACCTATTTTGGGCTTTCTTCTTGTCTATTTGCAATTGGTTCACTCCAGGTATTGTTAGAAAATAAGTTGTTCAACTTCATTCATTAACCATTGCATATCTCCATGCTTATGTTTTAAAGTATTTGATGCATGGTGGCTTTTTAGGGGATAATGGAACGAGTATGCGCCTTACCTTCAGATGTCATTCATCAGTTGATTTCATTAGCTCTTCAGCTTCTAGAATGTTCTCAGGACCAGGCGAGAAAAAATGCAGCTTTATTTTTCGCCGCTGCTTTTGTGTTTAGGGCAGTATTAGACGCTTTTGATAATCAAGATGGCCTTCAGAAGCTTCTATATCAATTAGGTGAAGCAGCATCTGTTAGATCCGGGGCTAGCTCAGGGACAGTGGGCCCATCTACTTCAAACTCACTTAGAAATGACCGGACCCCACCAGAGGTATTGACATCATCAGAAAAACAGATTGCTTACCACACAACTGTTGCTCTGCGCCAGTATTTCAGAGCACACCTTTTACTGCTTGTGGATACAATTCGCCCTAGTAAGAATATTAGAAGTGCAGCACGGGTTCCAAGTAGTCGGGCGGCTTATAAGCCACTTGATATTAGTAATGAGGCTATAGATGCTGTTTTTCGTCAAATACAGAAAGATCGTAGGCTGGGTCCCGCGTTTGTGAGAGCTCGCTGGCCTGCAGTTGATAAGTTCTCGAGTTGCAATGGCCATATTACTATGTTGGAGTTATGTCAGGTGTGCGGTTATAAAGCTTTATAGTTTGCTTTATTTATTTACAGTTCTCTTTCGTTGTCAGATATTTGACCTCTTTTTTCTTATTTCTGATTAGGCCCCACCTGTCGAAAGATACTTGCATGATTTGCTTCAATATGCATTGGGTGTTCTGCACATTGTTACTTTGGTTCCTTACTGTCGCAAACTAGTTGTAGGTGCTACTTTGAGCAATGATCGTCTAGGCATAGCAGTTATTCTTGATGCTGCAAACGGTGCTGGTTTTGTTGACCCTGAGGTATGTGAGACTTGCTAGTAAACTCGTGTTCTTGTTCCTAGCATTTTTTGTTTTTGTGCCATTAATGTAAACTCAATACTGTTTGCGCAGATTATTCAGCCAGCGCTGAATGTTCTGGTGAATCTTGTTTGCCCTCCACCATCAATCAGTAACAAACCAACTATGCCAGCGCAAGGACATATGTCAGCATCCCAACCTAATGCTCCTACAGAGGCAGGTATCAACATGGCCAGCTTGAACGAGTCACGAGAACGGAACGGAGATTCTAGTGTTGCAGATCGTGGGCCTTTATTTACAACTTCTGGATTAGTTGGTGACCGTAGGATATCGTTAGGTGTTGGTGCAGGTGGTGCGGGTCTTGCTGCTCAAATGGAACAAAGTTTCCGCCAAGCAAGGGAGGCAGTCAGAGCCAATAATGGTATCAAAGTTCTACTTCAGCTCCTACAGCCACGGATAATAACACCATCAACCGCTCTTGATTGTCTTCGTGCTCTGGCATGTAGAGTCTTGCTTGGTTTAGCAAGAGATGATACTATTGCACACATTTTAACAAAACTTCAGGTATGATAATATCTACATAAAACTAGAATGATTTTTTTTCGGATTCAGTTGAAAACCTTTTCTGTTTGCTGTTGTAGGTTGGTAAAAAGTTATCAGAACTTATTAGGGATTCTGGTAGTCAGACGCCAGGTGGCGAACAGGGTAGGTGGCAAACCGAACTATCTCAGGTGGCAATTGAGCTGATGGCGGTATGTATATCAAGTCTTTCAAAAGCACTTAGTACTATATTGTTTGAGATGACCACTCATTTAGTCAACTTATCATGTTTGACTTTTTGTACCGCAGATCGTGACAAATTCAGGACGCGCAAGTACATTGGCTGCTACTGATGCTGCTACACCTACTCTTCGGCGCATTGAGAGAGCTGCAATTGCTGCTGCTACTCCTATCGCTTATCATTCTAAGTACTTGTTAACATATCTTTTTTGATTTTATTGTTAAGTATTTGTTTTTTCACTGACGTGTTTTTCTATTTTGATTTTGCAGGGAACTTTTACTGCTGATTCATGAGCACTTACAAGCGTCTGGTTTAACAACAGCAGCGTCTTCACTTCTTAAAGAGGCTCAGTTGACACCACTGCCATCATTATCTGCCCCGTCATCTTTGACATATCAAACCTCTGGTCAGGAGAACTCATCCGTACAAATTCAATGGCCATCTGGGCGGGTCCCATCTGGATTTCTCACTGCAGAAAAACCAAAACCACAAGAAGATTCTAACCTCAAACAAGATTCAATTTTGTCTACAAAGAGACGACCATTGATTATATCTGCATCTGGAGTCCAGTCAAAGATGACTTCTAACTTTCTTGAGCATCCTTCTCCATCAAGCAACAAAGTTAATAATTCTTCAAAGAAACCGCCTGCTGTTCCAGTTACATCAGAAGAAAACCAGGTGGAACCAGATAGTGCTATCAAAACTCCAATTATATTGCCATTAAAGCGTAAGTTGACCGAATTAAGAGAAGTTGGATCGTCACAATCAAACAAACGACTCAACACCGGTGACCTGGGGTTTCGCTCTCCTGTCTGTCTAACACCAAGCACTAGCCGGAAAAACAGTTTACTAGGTGATACTCCTATGTTCTCTGCATCAGCTTCTTTTAAGGATCATCATTGTAGAACACCTGCAAGTGTCGGCATATCTGACAGTTTAGATGATAATCAAAACACACAAAATCCTACTACCGAGCGGTTAACTTTGGATTCCATTGCGGTTCAGTATCTTAAACACCAACATCGCCAATGTCCCGCTCCTATAACCACATTACCGCCTCTTTCCCTTTTGCATCCACATGTTTGCCCAGAATCGAAACGAAGCCTTGATGCACCATCAAATATCACTGCCAGGCTCAACACACGCGAGTTTAGAAATATGTATGGTGGCATTCATGGCCGCCGAAGGGACCGCCAGTTTGTGTATAGTAGATTCAGACCATGGCGGACATGTAGGGATGATACTGGAAGCCTGTTGACTTGTTTGACTTTTCTAGGTGATTCTTCCCAAATTGCCGCCGGTAGTCACTCTGGGGAGCTCAAGGTTTTTGATTCAAATACTAATAATATGTTAGAAAGCAGCCCGGGTCACCAGTTTCCCTTGACCATGGTCAAATCTTTCTTTTCTGTCGATACCCAATTACTTCTCTCTTCAAGTTCACATGATGTTAGATTGTGGGACGCACCTACAGTTTCAGCCGGACCCAAATATTCATTTGAGGGGATTAAGGCGGCAACGTTTAGTCACTGCGGGACCATGTTTGCAGCATTGTCTTCTGAGTTATCAAGACGGGAAATCTTACTATATGATGTTCAGACATGTAAATCTGATTTGACACTCACTGATCCATCTTCTAGCCCTTCTAGTAAAGGGCATGCCTATTCTCAGGTTCATTTTAGCCCTTCAGATATTATGCTTTTGTGGAATGGCGTATTGTGGGACCGCCGGGAACCAGGCGCGGTTCATCGGTTTGATCAGTTTACCGACTATGGAGGTGGTGGTTTTCATCCTGCGGGTAACGAGGTATTGTTTTAACAGTATTTTGCTGCTACGTGACAGATTTTTTTATAATAAAAACTTAAATACATATTATTATTGCTGTTGCAGGTAATTATAAATTCAGAAGTCTGGGATCTAAGAAACTTTAGGCTTCTTCGAAGTGTACCGTCGTTGGACCAAACCGTAATAACTTTTAACGCTAGTGGTGATGTGATATACGCGATTCTTAGAAGAAATCTAGAAGAAGTGACGTCAGCATTCCAAACTCGACGTGTTAAGCACCCTCTATTCTCTGCTTTCCGGACACTAGATGCAGTCAATTACTCAGACATCGCCACCATTCCTGTTGACCGCTGCGTGCTTGACTTTTCAACCGAGCCTACAGACTCATTTGTCGGGCTGGTGACAATGGACGATCAAGATGAAATGTATTCATCTGCCCGAGTGTATGAAATCGGGCGACGAAAGCCCACAGATGATGATTCTGATCCAGATGATGCTGAAAGTGAAGAAGACGACGAGGACATTGATGACGATGCATTGATTGGAAATGATGAAGACATGAGTAATGATGAAGATAGTTTAAGTGATCTTGATGACGACGGAGACGAAGATGGTGATTTCATGATGGATGGTGTTGATTTTGGCCGCGGCGGTGGTGGGATATTTGAGATTGTGAGCGAAGGGGAGGATGGCGAGGACGACGACGATGAGTTAATCGAGTCTTTGAGTAGTGGTGATGATGAAGAATTCTTTGGTGGGTTCTAAGCTACAGTCTTCTGTATCATATTTATATGATTATTTTGGTAACCTACAAAGATGTTTCTATCTCCAAGTTTTGACACATGTTGCTTTTTTAGTATGATCCACAATATGAAATATTTTATTATTTTTTTAATGGAAAATAGATACTGCTTGGTTGAGTTAGTCATGGTTTAAATACATCATTGCTGTTTCTATTAAATATCGTAATATAATTCTTTTAACGAAAAACAAATAAATTCCGGCTACCAGGGGTAACCCCGTGGCAAAAAGCGACCCCGTACGCTTATTGCAGACATCACTAGCTAGTTTAAGCCCACTTTCGGGGAAAACTTGTTGTCTGAAGGCTCATAGTGTTTAACCTTGGTTGAGATCGGATTTGAAGTTGGCACCTAACAACCTCTATCTCAAATCTTCACTTCCCCTACAATACCGATTTAGCTCTCCGATACCGATTAAGCTGAAGCTCATTGGCTCAATAATATATTAGTCGGTGTTTTATTGTATTTTATAGATATAAAGTGATCAGAGCATGTATATAAACTTTAATAAATTTTAAAATAATTACATGTATGGGTTGTTTGATACAACATTAGACCTTAAATTATAAAAATGGCAGCTTTGTATTAACTAATACGAATATACCACCATTTTTTCTTATGACAAACTAGCATTTACGACCTTCTTGATGTGGCAGGGCCATTAAAAACATATACAAACTTTATGTATTAAACTGTGAAAAAGTTTGTCTTTGAAAGTTAAAAATAAAAAGGAAAAATCTTCTATGTAAGCCCACACGTTATAACAAAGATGATAATATTCAAAAGCTTATGTAAAAGTAAAATGCACGGCGTTAAACCGAACAAAAATCAGACGTTAAAACATTGAACCACACACGCGCGTTTTAACATGTTAACGCACAATTCATTGGGATTTGAGTTTTTATACTATGACAATTATAATAATAGTTATATAAATTTATAAGGTTCACTAAAAGTCTAAAACTAAAAGTAAATCATAAAGTTATTATATACATTTACTAATAAGGAAAGAAAACATAAATATATGTTGTACGTTTAACTTGTAAAATGAGCTAGCGGTGAAGTGGTAAAAGAAATATATAGTGTTTCATGTGACTCATGTTTGATTCCTACCCCTACCATTTAGTTTCAATATAACAAGCCACATAATAAAAGTAAAGAAATAAAAGAAGAAAAATTTCATCCGACATTGGTGGAGGAAAGAAAATAAGAGACTTCCACCATAGTATAAATAGGAGTATAAGTTCTTGTCCCACATCGCTAGATTATAAAACTAGTGAGTTCTTTATAAGAAAGAAAACTCATATGTTAATACTCTTATAAGATTTTTAATAATCTCCCCATCGCGATACGCGACAGGTTTAGATAAGCCTCATCGCGTAACGCGATGACGTGTAAAGTTATCCAGAAACTTTGCGGCGTAGCGATACGCGATGGCTTATTAAGGTGACACATCGCGTATCACGACGTGGAGGTTACGCAGACGAGACACGTCGCATGCCACGTGGCGTGCCACGTATAGGGCTGACTCGGCTAAGCTACAAGATTCTTCGTGATACGCGATGTCTTTTGTTTATGACCATCACGTATCGCGATGGACTCCAAATTCAGCTATAAATAGGTTGAAAATTAGACATTCATTCGTCGTCCAAAACTTTTTTCTCTCTGAAGTTTCTGTCTATATATATATATTAAGAGAATAGTATAATACCCGAGTGTTGTAGCTATATCCTATCCGATCGAAAGAAACTTATATACGCGAATCCAAAAAATCTGCCTATTAAGGTAAGACATTGTGTCATCGTGTAAAGTTTCTAATCTCGTGATTATCGTTATGATTATTGGCTTTATACTAATCTAGATATACTACATTGTATTTAACCTAGGTGCTTAATACCAAGAGGCGTTCATTAATTGTAAACTTGCAAGGTGAGACATTCGAGTTTTTGTACAACTCACATTTGCGTGAGACAACTGTTTTTCCGATATTGTCATGATAATTTCAAAACCTATAAAATTCATGGCAGATGGCCTAAATGTTTTCAATATATTTTTAAAGTATTTTAAATACATTACAGTGATTAAGTCTCTGTAGACTTACGGGATGGTTACTACTGGTATTGTGGGGTTTTGTATACAAGGCTTACCTACTGAGCTATTACACTTTACTTATTGGACAAGTGTTAGCCAATAAGTAATATGACCACAGTCATAAATACGGTCGAGTGACAAGTACCTTTCGGTAATTTGTAAGCAGGCAAATGTAAAAACATCTTAATGTTGTAACTGTAAAATGTGTCATTTACAAATGAATGCACTCACAAGTATTTCTTGCTGATCAAATATTTTAAACATGTTATAGGTGACTTGTTAGAGACAAAGGAATGATGCATGCGGGCTTCCAGCTTAAATAAGTGGCTTGTCACCAGAATAAAGAAACGTGTTTGTAAAATAGGGTTTATCCCTATAAAGTTTATGTTTGTAACAAATTGGATTAAATTTTCAGTTTATAATAATAATCATCATGGTGTTTTTATAAACTCTGATCATTTTTCCTAACTACGGTTCTGATGAAATATTTTGCTGCAAAATAATTTAATAAACACCGATACCACCAATCAATGTTCACGGCTTCCCACCCAGGGTATAGGGGTCGGGTGTTGTGACATTCAACGTCACCCAGGTGATGATGGAAGACTTGGCAAGTAGGTTGCGATCACTAGTTCGATCCTTAAACTGAGCGAGTTACTCTCACGCATTGTCATGCCTTCAGGCGAGTGTATCTCGATGTTGTGAGATTATTTGGATTGGTATCCCGATGGGGTGTTATTCGGCATATTGCATTCAACACGATATGAACTTCTTTTGATAGTTATCTTCAAGCGTCTGAAAAAGTGATTCACGAAAGTGTGTATAAATTCTATAAAAATATCATTAAACTATATAGAAAAAGAGACTTACGCAGCCTAACTTGGACTGACATTAAAATAATTTATGAATGACATAAAATGAAACATGGATTTCCTGGAATGCTTGGTAGCATTGATTGTATGTATTGAGAGTGGGCAATTGTTCTATTGCTTGGCGTGGTAAGTACATACGAGGTGATCATCCATACTGGCCACATCACTCTACAAGCAATCGTCTCACATGATTTATGGATTTGGCATGCTGACTTTGGCGTTACCGATACAAATAATGATTTAAATGCTCTCCACTAGTCAAGTTTTTTTTCCATGACTTCCTAGATGCTGATACGCCCAACACATTATGCTCGGATTTGGTTAAGCATATTTGAACACTACCGCATCCTACCAACAACCAAGACTAACTATTATTTACGTCTTGATATTTTATTTATTTATGTGTTTATTATTTTATATGTATATTAAAATACTTCTAATGCTTAATTATCAATATTCAGTTATTGATTTCATAAGTTTTAATTTATTTTAAAATATTAAACATAAATTGTATTAAATAAAAACAGTATTAAAGAATGAAGAATAATAGATATAACATAGGTTGTGAAGAAAATGATAAGATGACAATTATATATATGTAACGAATGGTTCAAGATGATGAATGGTATGCCTCTTAACACCCTAATATTATTTTGTTAAAAAAAATTTACCCGTGTGAACAATAATTTAATTGTCAAACTAACAAAAAAATATTTGGTTGACTAAAGTTTTCAACAACAGTTAATGGTTAAAAATAAATGTAGCATTTATAAGTGGAAAGGAGCATTTGTTTAACATTGGTTGGAATCCAACTTCTATAAATTTAAGATAGATGGATCACTATGAGTTGATGTCTGAAAGTAACAACCTAAGAGATATGGAGAATGCTTTGTTCAAAATTGTTTTTCTTGTCACATTGGTTCTTAGTACTTCTGGTTATTCTCTATTTCTATATCTATTTCAATTTATTATATGCACCATTTGTTACAGAATCATACAAAAAAAATCATGATAGCATATGTTAACCAATAACCATCTTTTGTTGTGGCAGTATTAGGAGCCAAAGTAGAACACATCATCTGATACGGTCATCCCAGATGTCTCAAGTAATACCGCACCTGCTCCAAATTATTATGTGCCTCGTCGTCGTTGTTCAAGAAAAATTCCAGATTGTTTTACCTACTGCCCGCGGCTAACGATTCCAACGTGCTTGGACAAATTTTGTCATTGTATTTATCCATAAGAATCATGCTATAATGTTTGCTTGTTTAAATGAATCAATTTTAGTTTGTCAAGAAGTATTAATGATTAATAAACGAAACAAATTTTGGTGCAACGTTTGGTTACATTTTACTTAATAATATATTTTATTTAAAACTGTTGTATAAGTACATTTTATTTAAGACTGTTGTATGACAACTTAATAAAGTTAAAATGAAGGAAAGTGAAATTCAAAATATTGCCAATTACAAAGATTAAGATGCAACAAAAATATACACTGGATAACAAAAGAATGAAAACAACAAAGTCAGTCTCCTAATTAATATATAGGAAAGTAGAGCATATATACTAAATTTTATAAATTTTAAAACTAATTACATAGATCATAGATGGGTTTGTTTGGTCATATTATAACATTAGTCCCTAAATTTAAAAATTACAACTTTATATTAATTATTGTTACGAATATATCACCATTGTTTCCATGAAACAAATAGAAGTTAATATGGCCTGTCAAAAATTTAAAATGGTGAAAATACTACCGCTCTTAAAAGATTTAAAGAATGAAAAAAATGTTTTAAATTTAATTTAAAATAGTCCGTGATGATCTTATAATTGCAAACCATGTGTAATGGGCGCCGCTACCATCACGTCACCACCCACACTAGGACCTGGACGTTAAACACCATGCCATGAGAGCCAAGGGCCCGTAAGTATGCTAACAGGCGCGAGAGTAAAGTGCAAAATTATGTACGTAAACCCCATTGATCAGTCAATAAGAATCCTTTGTTTAAAGGTGCTCCATTACCACCACACTAGTCTAATCTTGGCAAATCACTTTTAAATGTGGCATCTTCTTCCTCTTTTAAAAAATCGGTAAAATCAATGTTCTTTTAGTTTTTTTTATGTCAATATATAATATTGGTATATAACTTTAACATTTTGCCACATTATATTTCTTAAACCCAAATCGATAAACTTATACACAATTCAACTTAAGCCGCTAAAACATGACTATATGATGATAAAGGTGAGGTGTAAGGGTGCTAAAGGCACACGAAGGAAATCTAATCTTTATGAAGGAGTACAAATCAAGGACGGACTCTCACTTCATATTTAATCAAATCTATGAAGAATTAACCAAATTGGTAGGGTGAAAAGTGGAAACCGATTAAGATTCAACATAAAAAATGTGTTAGAACTTACAACTAATCATATGATGTTTCACATGAAGAATGTGCTTTTGGAAATTCAGACATAAAAAACCGATTTTCTATGAATGGGTGTCCGGGGTGCTTATGAAGGAGCACCCGATTGGCACCAAAGGATGCCTAAACACCCTAATATTATTAAAATTTAAAAGGAACCATGTGTGAACAATAATTTAATTGTCAAACTAAACAAAAATATTTGGTTGACCAAAGTTTTCTAAAACAATTAATGATGTTTAAAAATAAATGTAGCATTTATATGTGGAATGGTGCATTAACTTAATATTGGTTGGAATCCAACTTCTATAAATTTATAGTAGATGGGTCACTATGGGTTCATATTTCTCAAAAACAATAATCTAAGAGAGATGGAGAATGCTTTGTTCAAAATTATTTTTCTTGTCACATTGGTTCTTAGTACTTCTGGTTATTCTCTATTTCTATTCCTATTTCAATAATTTTTTATGTATCATTTATTACAAAATCATACAAAAAAAATTCATGATAATATATGTTGACCATCTTTCGGTGTCGCAGTATTAGGAGCTAAAGTCGAACCATCATCCGATACGGGCATCCCCGAGGTCTCAAACTCGGGTAACACCGCACCTGCTCCAAATTATTTAGTCCCTCGTCGTCGTTGTTCAGGAAGGATTCCAGATTGTTTTACTTATTGCCCGCGACTATCAATTCCGATGTGTTTGGACAGATTTTGTCACTATATTTATCCGTAACAATCCCGCTAAAATGTTTGCTTGTTCAAATGAATCGATTTAAGCATGTCAAGATATATTAATGATTAATGAACGAAAACAAATTTTAGTGCAATGTTTGGTTACATATTTTTTCGAAAGAAATTAAAACTATGGTATATAATGAATGATTTATTTTGTTACACTTGTTCTTGTAATATTTAGCGTTCTGCGTAGATCTTTCTTATATATAGATCGCTCTATAAAAATGGATTCAAAACTAAAGATATAACTCCCCTTTAAATTATATAAAGTTTATGGAATGAATAAAGATATTAAAAAGAATTGAATACGAATTAATTAGAATCTATAAAATGTTAAAACTTATCATGTATATGACCGGAAGAAAAGAAATTGAACTAAAATAATATAGTTTTGGAGTTGTGACTCGTGATGTAAATGACACGAACAATGAATAGCGACATTTTTTAATGGAAACGCCTCTAAAGAAACTTCTTTGTACGTAACTGTATACCACTTGGTGTTCAATGTTCTAGCAACCTCTAACATGTGTACATATCTTATGGCGACGTGTCGTTGAATTTAAAATAATTAAAAGTTATTATTTGTTAGAGGAAAGATTTGAACTCATAACCTCTTAAATATCAGATATGTAAAAAACGTGTAACGTAAGACTAAGATGTTAGAGTATTCATGTCACATTATATGTTTTCATCTCTATACTAAAATTAACATTTTCCAAACTTATACCTCATTTTCTAAAAACACATCTTCATCCATACATTCCTTTACATGTTTTGTAGTATAACCTTTAAAAAATAACTATATAAAAATTATACGAGATTAAAAGGTGTAAATTTAAAGTTAAAAACAGGTATACTTCGTTTATTTCTTACAATTATATTAAATGAATTGCATATATTGTTATTCTTTAATACGTTTACGAATAAAACAATTAATGCAATCACCACTTTGGTATAGTGGTCATGAGATTTTTCGTAAGGGTCTGCTTAGTATGGGGTAATGAAACGAACGAAAGAATAGAATGAACAAATGAATAAAATGGATCATTATCATTACATTATCATGTTTGGTTACCATGTAGGAATGAAATGATTCTTTACTTTATTATTATTTTTATTAAATTATTATTAGTAATAAACTAATAATAATAATAATAACAATAATGATGGATATACATAACAACTAGTTTTCAAGACATGCGCGTTGCAACGAAACTATTAAACCAGATAAAATAATTGAAAAAATGTTAAATCATGTATGCATGTTATAAAAGTTAACTCTTTAAATTTAAAATAATAATAACAATAATATAATATATATATATATATATATATATTATAATATACAAAACAATTATGATAATATAATAATAGTAGTATTAACAATATCATATTATAATAAATATAATATTAATAATCATTAATGTTATTATTGTAATTGTTGTGTCATTTTAATTCCTTAAATGAATGAAAAAAATAATAATTAAAAGAATGAAAATTCTATATATGAAAAGAATTTTATTTCTTAAGAAATAACTAATTTCACTAACACATGACAATTAAACTTGTTTTATTATTTAATTCATTCAGAATGATTCATTCAATTCTACATTTCATTCATTTATATTAAACACCACCCAAAACATTTTTTTATGCGAAAGTCACATGCTGAGTCCCAAAATAATTTAATAAAAGAATAGAACACTGAATAGTTTACTAAAGCTATTTTATTTAAAATTATATTTTGAAAAGCAGCATTAAATGTTGTTAAAAAATAGATCAACATTAAATGAATATATATTTTTTTATTTCAGAAAAGGTTCTTAAATTGCTATAAAGTTCTTGCGGATGCGAAGATCTATTTTATAACAGAAACCATATCGACCAAACAACAAGATATGTCAGACGCTTTGTTTAAAGTTGTTTTTCTTGCCACATTGTTGCTCAATGTTTGCGGTTATTCTCATCATCTTTCCTCTCGTGTTACACGAGATTAACTATGCTTTTAATTTGCTTTCAATACATATAAAAATGTGTGATAATGTATGTTTTTCTTGATACTGCAGTCAGTGGCGGACCCAGGATTTTTTGTCAATGGGGTCCCAATTTTTTCGGTTTACAAAATTTTTCAGGTCGGTCGTGATTCGGGTCGGGTCGAGGCGAGGAACATAATAAAACACGGAACTATGGTATCATTGGAAACGAGTAAGTAGGAAGAATCTAAATTACAAACTAGATGAAACATACACTTTTAATTCATACCCGAAAAACATGAACGTAATCTATATATATGGTCTTACATAATTGACCAAAACATGAAAAAATAACTCTAACACAAATAAATGATTAATTATAATATACATACACAAGGTAAATAATAAAAGAATATGCAAAATCCATGTTAACATTATATATGTTGCATGGTGATAATGACTATATGAGAGAAACTAACAAAAAACACAAATACCCTAACTGAATAACTAAGACTAGGATATTAAAAAAACAACAAAAAAGGAGTATGATGGGGCTTGAACCTACAACCTCTCACAAGTAAAACAAGGGACTTTCCACTGTACCAGTTCAATCTTAATAGTATGGGTTCCAAGTATTAATTTTTATGGGGTCCTTACAAAATTTAATATACCGTCTCTAAGTAATTTTTAAAAAACATCGGTGTCCCGGGACCCCGATCGGACCTATGTGGGTCCGCCCCTGACTGCAGTACCAAAAGCAGAACTAGAAAACTCAGGTAAAAAAGTAGTCACCGCCGCTGAAAGTGTGGCTGAAGCCGTAACTTTTATCCCAAATGATAGTGAACCCTTGATTGGATGGTGTATTGAGGGAGTTTGCAAATGCATTTATTAAGGCCAAACGTAGTGAGCGAGAAAGTGGGCGAATTTGGGGCGAAATTAGGGTGGAACACCGCCCCCCTGGGCGAAATTGGGGCGGGGGCGGGGACTATTTGTCGCCTGAAAAGGTTTGAAGAATATTAATATTTTATTAATATGTGTGTGATATATATACATATACATATATATATTATCATTATAGCCCTTACACCATTACACCCCAAAAACAAATTCTCATTGTTTGCTAACTGGGCGCCACACGGCGCTAAACGCCCCAAATTGTAACTCCTCCACTACACATAGTCTAAAAGGAAGAAAAAGTTATAATCATAATAATCATTTGAATTGATTAGAATTATCTTCATTGAATATATTTGTTTCTAATAAGTAAACCCATCTATCAACCAAACATCTCCGTTTCAATAACTCAAATTCTCAAAAATAAATAAATAAATATATAAATAACTCACTATTGGACAAATCAATAGTACTACAAGTTTTCCCATTAATTTTTCACAAGCAACTTATTCTATCACACAAACTTTCAGATATTTGCATATTATCAAATCTTTCACATTTTATATCTCATAACCAATTTATTTATTTTATTGTTTATTTTAGATTTTACTATCAAATAAATAAATATGATGCATCTAACTATCTAAGAATAAAATTATATTGATGCATTTATATATTGTATATATTTAAATATTACATAATTGATGAAAAAAAAAATTTGAAAGATTAATTGGAAATATTTGATTATTATTCTATAAAGTTTTTTCTTAAGTAAACACTAAACACTAACAAGTTGATGAGTGTATGGTTGGTGAGTTGAATGGTTCGACCACAACACATCTTTAGCCCATTTATCTAAATCTACTTACATATTATTTTCATTAATTATTATACTTACTTTGTTTTTTCTTAAAGTTTAATAAAGTTGTATATTTATAATTCTACAAACTTTATACAAATATAGGTTTTATAGATACTACTTAATTTACCTTGACAAATAATAGAATAAAAAAACTTAGACATACAAAGTGAATGAGCTCATCAGCCAATGATTCTTAGTCTAAATGGTTGAGGTAAGACACTGAAAGACTTCATTTAAAAAACTGATAAGTTTTTGGTTCAAATCTCACATATGACAAATAAAGATATCTTTATTGAACTAGAGAGTTTTCTCACCTATAACGAGTTTCTCTTTGATGATGAAATAGAGATAATTAGGTGAATCAATGACCCATTATTGATTCAAATGACAATTAATTAAAATGAGCCCCTCATTTGGAGTTTTGGAGAGGGGAACTCTAAACATCCAATATTCACATCACATCTTTAATTTTTGTGAGGTTGATTTGTAATATAGGGAGTGATTTGGGGTGCTATGAGTGAAATAGAGAAAAAATGTAATGTTTTTGTGTATATATGAAAAACTAGGTTAGTATCCCGTGTGATACACGAGTTTATTAAATTATATTTTGATTTTAATAAATGAATATCAAGATTTATAAAGACGAATAAATTACAAAAGAAAAAAAATCATGATAAAGTTATTTTAAATTTAAAAGAAAATTGTTAGATATAATTGTGCATGCCTAGCTGATAACACTTGAATTATATAAGAAAATAATATCATTAATCAAATATTTGATTCATAAATAGTATAAAAAACAAATGTATTAAAATGTTTTTCATATAAAGTCTTTCGGGATACATCATTACCCAAAAGAAACTTGGTCCTATAAAAAAAGTTTGTAGTGGTGTGTCTGCTTATGCTAGTAACATTAAATTATATATGTTTGATTTACAAACAAAATATGAGAAACTACAAAAAAATATGATCAGATAATTATAATAAATGGACAACCCGATATAATCTTAACAAATATATTTACTCCTGCTAAACGATGAAATACATATGATTATCCATAAATGGATGCATCTATTTATTTTACTTATATACTCTTTACAAAAAATAATGTACGTTAACTTTGCGGATAAGTTAGTTACACAAATAAGAAGTAATATATATATATATATATATATATATATATATATATATATATATATATATGTAACACCGTTTCTTTTATGATATAAAAAAGAATAAATTATTACACAGTTCATCGGTTATATCAACAAAGTAGACATGTTCTACAGATGCATTATTACCGGTTCTCAAATTAGTCATAAGCGTAAGATTTACATCGAATTTATTAAGTTTGAAAGTCTCATAAACTTTTTCCCCAATTTGAAAATTACATGGGAACCCTATGGGTTCAAAGATCCATTGATATGAGCAAATTTAACATAATCATCAATAAAAACACATATATAGTGATAGAAATTAAAAAATACTGTTTAACAAATTAAATAGTATTGTAAAAAATTTAAGATGTTAACCTAGATTATCATATATTCAATCAAAATAAAAAAAAAAAGTAAACAAATCGTAAACCTTAGAGGTTTATTATCGAGTTTTGGAGAAATCTTGAAGTATTTACCAATATATTGACGTAACTGAGATTTGATATATGGAATAGCATGAGATTATGCGATTGATTTATGATTCTCTAGATAACATTTCAGACTGTAATTTTTTGTGTCTGATTTCAATTAGGGAGAAAATCAATTACACCATATATGATCTAGGAAGGCACGAAAAGTTATATGTGTGATAAATTATATAGAAATTAATATAATTTTTTTTATAACAAAGGGTTGGTTACGGGATACCCATTTATCAATATTGATTATTTTTTTTAAAGAAAAAGAGTTTTAATGATTGAAAATAAAAACTTGCAAAATGACACAAATGTAGACATATATACCCTCTTTCACTACATTTGATTATATTTTTAATGCATGATGTATAATTGTATATGTGATTCTTACAATTTTCTACTTTAAATTAATTTTGAACTGAACACTTGTATTTATAATATGATAAATTATAAAGATTATTGTCATATTAAAATGATAAAAAAACTGAGCACTGATTCTTTAAGCTAAGTCCTTTACTCTTGTTTTTAAAATAATGATGATGATGATGATAATTCATGAAAGAATTATATGCACTCATCACTCATGTGAGTCATACCCGGTGAAGATACTTTCATTCTTGGAGTCTCAAACATTACAATGATATTACCTTACAATGTTACACAATTATTATTAGTTATTACTAAATAATTAATTCATAATAAAAGAGACATATTTAAAGAAAGAGTTGGTTACAAATCTATTTACCAATTTTGATTATCCTTTATTTAATAATTGAACAAAAACTTGTCAAGTGGCATAAATATGGTGCAATTAGATGCTAAATGGCACAAATGAATTTTTGTTTATTATAATAGTAGATTATTGTTCCACCATATTAGTGTTTAATGTTTTTGAAAGTGGTTTTTAGTGGAGGAAAGGAAAATTTTAATGATAAAAATATAAATTTTATTATTTAATTAAAAATGAAAGATAAAGATAATGATTTTTAGTATAACTTTAACTTCGGAATATGTAAAGGGATGTGAATGCTCAAAGTATCTATCTAAGACCACCTGTAATGGGTGCGTTATGTGTAGCGTGAAGGACGAAAATGCGGGGGGGGGGGGGGGGTACACCGCCCCCCCCCAGACGTTATGTTGAAGTTAAATTTGCAAGCGTTGTATACAACGCTGAGAATGGCACAAAATCCAAGGTGACCGTTGCAAAAATGACCGTTGGAAAATTAAAAAAAAAAAATTATTTCCTATATATTAAACCATTTCATCCCCAATCAAACCTCATTAAATTTATAAAAATTCTCTTTCAACTCTATAAGAATTCCTTTACACCAAATTCACTATGTATGGATCCTCCATCTATATATAAACAGTTTTTCGGGCCCGACCAATAAGCCGAGGACGTGGAGGAGGAACGGGCGGTAACGAGTGCGATTATGCTCGCGACACAGTATATGAGTTCCGTTACGGGTGCGATTAGCTCTCCACCCCCCGTTTCAACAAGAACATATATCGAACGAGATCGTGCCGAAGCCAACAACCGGTTGATGGCGGATTACTTCTGCGACACGCCGAGATACAAGAACCCGAAGACCTTTAGGCGTCGTTTTCGGATGTCTAAAAATTTTTTTATGCGCATCACCAATGATTTGGAGCGTGAGTTTGATTACTTTAAGCAAAAGCCTGACGCTCGAGGGACGCTAGGATTCACGGCTATTCAGAAGGTTACGTCAGCCGTGCACGTGCTCGCCTACGGAAACACGACCGACATCAACGACGAGTATTTAAAGATGGCCGAAAAAACAACTCGGGACACCTTGGATTATTTTTGTTACGGTACGTTTTGTTTTTTTTTTTCAAAATAGTTTATCACTTGTTTACTGTGATAATTTATTTTATAAAAATTTTGTAAAATATAGGAATATTTAAACTATATGGACCACATTATCTGAGAGAGCCCAACGTTAACGATCTACAACGTCTTTACGAGGCACATACAAGGGTACATGGTTCCCCCGGCATGATAGGAAGTGTAGATTGCATGCATTGGGAATTGGCTAATTGTCCAACTGCATGGCGAGGTCAATTCACACAAGGTGACCAAAAGGGACCAACGGTCAGCCTTCAAGCGATCGCTTCATACGACCTTTGGATTTGGTCGGCATTCTTTGGTGTTCCCGGTTCCAACAATGACATAACCGTCTTAGAGCAGTCTCCTGTGATGGAGAGTTACATATCTGGGACCTTTCCCGTCGCTTCGTTTTGGGCTAACGATAACTTCTACGATCATGGGTACTATCTGGGTGATGAAATATATCCAGAGTTCGCGATAATTGTTAAAACATTCAGAGACCCGATGGATGAAAAAAGACAGTATTTTAAGAAAGTGCAAGAGTCTGCGAGAAAGGATATCGAGAGGTGTTTTGGTGTTCTTCAACAACTATGGCATTATGTTAAAAATCCTTGTCGTTTGTGGTCTTTAGAAAGAATGAGATGTGCTATGTATGCGTGTATCATAATGCATAACATGATCATCGGGGACGAGGGAAGAGCAATATGTCCAACTTTCATACCGGACCCGGATCCACCACGGACTCCGGCAAGTATGGAGCAACGACTCGAAAACTCGGATTCCGTGCGGTCAAGAGAGATACATAACGCACTAAAGGAGGATTTGGTCCAACATCTTTGGATGTATCGGCCTCTGCCTGGTGAAAACGATGAGGAGGACGAGGACGACGACGATGATGAAGACAACGACGACGATAAAAACGACGATGAGGACGATGAGGAGGACGAGGACGACGACGAAGAGGGCGAAGACGACGACGACGACAACGACGAATAGTTTTTTTATTTTTTCTTGTAATATTTATTTAATAAAATATTATTGTTATTTGATTATTCTTATTAAAAATTTAAAAAAAAAAACAAAAAGTGTAAAAGTGACTGGGCGCCACGTGGCGCATAACCCCTGGATGTGGAGAGTTATGACTACAGCCTGTTTTTGTACAAAACCATAACTCTGACTGGGCGCCACGTGGCGCATAACCTCTGGATGTGGAGCTTTACGACTACACATGGTCTAATAAATAAATGATCAACTAATTAATCATTACTTAACTGTTTTTTTTATTTCTCAACTTATTTTATTTATGGTTATTTTTTATTCTATAATATAAGTGATTTACTTTTTAAAAAATTTTTTTAACAGTTTTCTTTATCTTAGGTTATAAAAAGTATTAGGAAAATTGGATTTAAATAATCTCACCTTTAATGTATTGGCCAATAATAATCCCACCTCCGGTATTTCCCGCTGGCAGTCCCACCTTTTCAAGGTTTTATGTTTTATAATCCCCCGTTAAAAATAATTAACGGGGTTAAGTTTTTGCTGATATGGCTGGTGACTTGACATTTTAAATATCCTACATAGCATTTACTTTTTTCCCCTCTATCTGATTAATTACATGGCTTTCAGTTTCAAATTAACTTCTTCTTCACTCCAACAATGGAACACGATCAATCCAAGTTCCTCCTCGATTATTATTAATCTAGTTCCACCGTCAAAACCACCGCATCAAGCATCGTAGACGACCACGTCACCACCGCCAGATTCTCATCCTC
Source organism: Bidens hawaiensis (assembly GCF_021521415.1). NCBI lineage: Eukaryota > Viridiplantae > Streptophyta > Magnoliopsida > Asterales > Asteraceae > Bidens > Bidens hawaiensis. The sequence continues at coordinate 491,512 of NW_027491517.1, forward strand.
AGACTGTGACGAAAGCATCGTCTCATCACCACCACAACCACCATCGTCGGAGGATGAAATTAGGGTTCCGGTGAAGGCCAACAAATTAATATTATTCTCACACAGAGTCACCAAATCATCACGCACTAAAACGCAGCCTAACGTCACGGTAATCGAGAACCTCAAATTATCACTAAGGGAATCAAAGCACCTAGAGATCTCCTTATTACTATCAATAATGAGTTTACCAAGGCGAAAAGACGGAATGGCAGCGAGAATGGAAACGGTAGCGACAATGACGTCAGGATCTGGAAACTCGAGGTCGTTGTGGATGCCGGTGCAGACGGTTTCCCAGAGATCGGTGGTGAGGCGAGTGGATCGGACGATGTTAGGCGAGTGAGGTTGATGAGAGATTGAAGTGGGTTAGGGTTTGGACTCGGAACTGGGGGATTTGTGGGCGGAGGATGAGCCAGACGATGAAGATGATGACGCCGGTGAGGAGGATGCAGCCGATTAAGAAGGCGAAGAAGCGGTGGGTGAAGGTGGCGCGTGGACGGGACGCGTAGTATGGGTTTGGGGTGACGTGGAAGTATGTGGATTGGGGTTGTGGTGGGTAAGTGGTGGTGGTGGTGGGGTAAGCTGGGTAGCCGGTGACCGTGGATGATGAACGGCAGGTGGTGGCGGTGGGGTAAGCTGGGTAGCTGGTGACCGTGGATGATGAACGGCAGGTGGAGGCGGTGGGGTAAGCTGGGTGGCCGGTGACCGTGGATGATGAACGGCAGGTGGTGGCGGTGGGGTAAGCTGGGTAGCCGGTGACCGTGGATGATGAACAGCAGATGGCGGCCGTGGATGATGAACGAACTGATTGAAATTATTATTATTATTATTATTATTATTATTATTATTATTATTATTATTATTATTATTTCTAGATAGACATGTAGGATAATGAGTGTGTATTCCACGTAATTAATCAAAGAGGGAAAAAAAAGGTAAAAGCCATGTAGGATAATGAAAAAGCCAAGTCACTAGCCACATCAGCAAAAACTTAACCCCGTTAATTATTTTTAACGGGGGATCATAAAACAAAATCCTTGAAAAAGTGGGACTGCTAGCGGGAAATACCGGAGATGGGATTATTATTGGCCAACCCATTAAAGGTGAGATTATTTAAATCCAATTTTCCAAAGTATTATTGTTATTATTGCGAATGACAAACTTACGCACCTATAAATATACACGATTAATTTGTCTATGACTAGACTTTTACCCTCGCCTATTGAAAGAAACACCTTTTTTTAACACCATAATACCATTAAGCTAAAAGCTTTTATTTTACACCTTTTTTAAAATATATAAATATAAATTTTATAATACTATTAAGCTAAACGAGCTTGCCATTTATAAAATTTTTGTAATATATAAATATAACAACATTTATTGTTATTAATTCATATATATATATTATGTTCTATATAAAATTATAATTGAAAAAAAAAATCTATAAAATTATTATTAATCTATAGTTATTAATTAATAATTAGTAAATTAGCCAAACCCAAGCCCGAGCTTGAAAAACTACTTACGAGTCATGTTCAAGCTTTAAAAATACAAGCTCGGTGTAAGTTAAACGAGCCGAGTTCGGGCTCAGGTAAAGGTGCACAAACCGGTTATATTTGGTCAACAAAAGTCAAAACCCGTTTGTGATCGGTTTCGGTTCGGGTTTAAGCCGACATCTGTTCGGTTAACTGGTTTGGAACCAGTTTTGGTTGAGCAAATTACAAACCGGTTTCGAACCTATGGTTTCAGTCGATTCCAAACCGATTTCTACATAATTAGTTTCAAATCGATTGAATATTCAGATCAGTTTGATTAACCGGTTCTTTTGTCCACCTCAATTTTGCATCCCTACTTCATCTATCAAATGACAAATCTAAGTGAGTCATGAATGAAGTATATTCTATAATATTCCATGGCCCAAAACCATTAAAATCTTAACATGGCCCAAATCAATCACCATCAAGCATCAACCTTTTTCCCCTAATCTCCCTAAACATGTGCCCAACTTCACTAAACTATATTAAATCTCTTCTTTCAGACCGCTACACCACCAACCACACTTGACTTTATTATTATAACATAGGGTTTCTTCCCAAGTCTTGTTTCATGATCAGTCTTCACTATTATCAATCACTTGCAGAATAATAATAATATGATGTTGAATCTTCTTCCTTCATCATCTCTCACTCTCCACAAATACCCACTTAACCCAAACCCTAATCTTGCATCAAGAACCTCAATTTCTCACCAATCCAAGCTTAAAGTCTTCCAACTTTACCAAACCCAACACACACCCAGTTTCCAAGATCCATCAAGCTTCAATCTTTCTTCAATCCCCATCTGGGTTTTCCAATCTTGGACGAAACAAAGCTGCCAAGATCGTTAAATCAGCTCAAGATTCAAACCCAGATGCTGAAATTGAAAAAAACCCTAATAACAAGACTCTTCAGCTGGCCATTGTCTTTGGTTTTTGGTACTTTCAGAATATTGTCTTTAATATTTATAACAAGAAAGCTTTGAATGTTTTCCCATATCCATGGCTTCTTGCTTCATTTCAATTACTTGTTGGCTCTGTTTGGATGTTGGTTCTTTGGGCTACCAAGATTCAACCTTGCCCTAAGATTGATAAGTCTTTTATTATTGCTTTGCTAGGCCCTGCACTGTTTCACACAATTGGTCACATTTCTGCTTGTGTTTCATTCTCTAAAGTTGCTGTTTCTTTTACTCATGTTATTAAGTCTGCAGAGCCCGTTTTTTCGGTTATCTTTTCGTTGGTTTTAGGTGATACTTACCCTTTATCGGTCTGGTTTTCGATTTTGCCAATTGTTATGGGTTGTTCTTTAGCTGCTGTTACCAAGGTTTCGTTCAATGTAGCCGGGTTATGGGGTGCTATGATTAGTAATGTCGGGTTCGTGTTGCGAAACATTTACTCGAAGAAGAGTTTGCAGAACTTTAAGCAGGTTAACGGGTTGAACTTATACGGGTGGATTACGATTCTCTCGTTCTTTTATCTGTTTCCAGTCGCGATTTTCGTTGAAGGGTCTCAATGGGTTGCTGGATATCATAAGGCGATTGTGAGTGTTGGGACGCCGTCTACTTTTTACCTATGGGTGTTGGTATCGGGGGTGTTTTATCATCTTTATAATCAGTCGTCGTATCAGGCGCTTGATGATATTAGCCCGTTGACGTTTTCGGTTGGGAATACGATGAAACGGGTGGTTGTGATCGTGTCTAGTGTGATTGTGTTTAGGAATCCAGTTAGGCCTTTGAATGCGCTTGGGTCGGCTATTGCGATTTTGGGGACTTTCTTGTATTCGCAGGTGACGTCTAAGAAGAAGGCTGCAGTTGAAAAGAAGGATTGAGGAGGTTTGTGTGGTATGGTTTTTGTTTGGATGGTATTAGTTGTTCTGTCTTTTGGATTTAGGTTTAGAAAGTTTGGTACTTTTGGGTTTCTTGGTTGGTGTAGGGTTTTAGTGGTTTTGTTACTTGTTTTGGTAGACTTTGGTGTCATGCTTAAATGAGAATGCCAGATTCAATGATCTTCTTGTTTAATCTAGTTAATGGCTTATGCTAGTTCTCGTGGTTTAATATTACTTTTACTGGTAAGTTAAGGTCTGCAAGCCCTATGGTTTATCTATTGATTGAGTTTGGGGCGTTGTACTATGTCGATCATCGATGCATCAAAACCGAACCATTAGTTAACCATTTTCTTTTCATGGATGATTTAAATTCAATTTTAGGTTATTTTTGTTTAATCAGTTTTCTACCCATTGATACAATAGGTCACTAACATTTGAAGTCCCTTGTCAAAAGTTTCAAATTGAAGAATAATGAATTAAAATTGTCACATTCACAATTACTTAAACTTGGGGGTGGTTTTGAAAATTCGAAAACTTGGTTGGACCTTTATGTCATACTTTTTGAAATCCGTGAGTGTATTTGAAATCTGTGCTGTCTATTGTTACAAGTTTATACAGACTATTGACTGTTGAGAACGTGTGCTAAATACAATATTTTTCTAATTTAATATTTAATAATAGTTTTTTTTATTAGTAATTTGAAACACTATCGGATCACTGGTCTTATTTGGGCTGGTACGTCCCTGAAGAAAAGATCCTACCATAATTCAATTTTTTAATATAAGATAATAACATCTCTCACGGGCTATATTGTCCGAGGTCCGAATCTAGATGGAAGGCAGCAGGCAAGCTAGTGTTGTAGGAGAGGTCTATAAATAAAGTTTGTATTTGTAAAATGGAAGCAGAAAAGAATAGCTTGGTGGGACCTTGCTCTCTCTCTCTCACACACAAATAAAATAATTACGTATGAATATAATCATGCATGTATTATGCAAAATGCACCTGTGTTTATTCTTAGACCGAACGGCTTCCCCCTCCTTTTATTGGTTCTCATGAATAATGGTCCCACCCTCAAAATTTTGGGGCGTTTTGTACAAATCGTTGGGAGAGATTTTGAAGCCCTAACCGCCCCATAGTGCCCCGAGGGCGGTGTTCCCGACGCTATGGGGGCTCTTTGCACCTCCATGGCTCCCCACTACGGGTGATCTTAAAGTTGATTAAAAAAGGGGTGTAACAATAAGATAGTCGGATTAAGAGAATAAAATATTTGATTTTATGGTGTAATTTTTTCTAATGCCATGTAAAAGGTTATTAACGTTTTGAAACAAAAAGTGGAGGAATTTTTAAAATGTCAAAAGTTGTGGTTTATAATTACAAAGATACCATCACCATGAAATCAAAGATTTAGAATCCGCGTCACTTTGTACGATAATGAATTAAAGTATATACGTTGAAACAGAGCCTACAGAGGTAGTCGGGTTCAGGCTCCATTCCCGTGCGAGCCGGGTCTTGACCTTCAAGGTTGTTACCTAGCTACAACAAGAAAGAAACCTGTTAGAACTTAGAAGGGGTTAGAGACCCGGGTCTGTCTCTGAACCACCGTCTGATGGTTAACATTAGCATGGTGATCATATTGTGTAAGAAACGTGTATATAAAAAGAGAGAAGAGAGGGATAGAGGGTGTAGTATCTTGTAGACGTGCACAAATCGGGTATTGTTAAAAACCCGAACCGGTTCGGAACCGGTTTTTTTCACACCGGGTTGTAAATGGCACCGGTTCCAGTCAAGAACCGGTTCGGTTCCCGACCCGAACCGATGCCCAGATATGCTAACTTTTAGGAACCGGGTAGGGTATGAACCGGGACCGGTTTTTACGTAAAAACCGGTTCCACCGGTTTTTTTTGAAATTCAAAAATTATAGCCGTTAGGAACCGGTTCCAACGGCTATATAGCCGTTTTTGACCGTTAGAACCGGTTTTTTAACTATAAATAGGTTATTTTTTAACTATAAATAGCAAGGTTTGTTTGTGTACTTGTTAAACCACTTCCAAAACTATAAAACACACTCTAAACCACAATTAACCTTAAACCGACAACAAATGGCAACTAATGATGACGTTGTTATGGTGATCGAAACAACAAGATGCCCCGATGTTTGGGTTCATTACGATTTGTGACTCATGACCGACTCACATGAGATGGCACGTTGCAAATATTGTTCGAAGTTTCTTAAAGCAGCGTCCAACTCGACATTACGAAAACATACGAATAAGTATTGTCGAGAGAAAAGAAGTTTGGATGCTAAAAAAACGGAAGTGGGAGAGTCGTCCGGCTCTACAACCCAAAAATAAGTATTCCCGGATTAAAACGACGGACTTTGTTTTTTAAGTTTTAGTTGTTATGTTTAGTATCGTTTATGTTTTAATAATGTTTGTAATAGTTATTGTTTAAATAAATAAAATGTTCGTCGTTATTAAAAAAGTAACAAAAAATTAATCATGAGTAACAAAAGTAATTATAATAAAACAAATCAAAACTAAATATTAGTTGAACAAGTTACAAATAATTTTACCAAAACAAATAATTACAACTCTTCTTCGTCTTCATTCTCGTCTTCACCCTCGTCTTCGTTATCGGAAGAAACCCCGTCCTCTGCCTCCTCATCATGAATATGACGCTCTATTGGTATTTCGTCTTCAAAGTTCGCCTTGTGTTGTACACGATCCACCGCATCCAAATGGTCCTTTAGGCAAATGCAAACCTCTAGAGACTCGGGAGTTAATTTTGTTCTTCGCATAGATAACACCCTCCCACTAAGAGAAAAAACCGATTCGGAAGCAACCGTTTAGGCTTGTACGGCAAGCAAATCACGAGCCATGGCGGATAGAATGGGAAATTCGTTTTGTTTACCTTTCCACCAAGCCAACAAATCAATATTGCGAATTTCGTCGACCGTTGCGCCCTCAACATAGTTTGCTCCACTATATCGACCAAGTTCGCTAGTTGGTGTGTTTCCTCTTTGCCTCTTAGATGCCGATTCACGAATCCCATTCATCAAGTTTATAAGTGGGTCATTGCACGGCCTACTAGTTGTTTTTTTCACAAAAGACGATCTCGTGCTTGGACCATACATTTGAAAATAATGGTCATAAAGGTCTTGAAGGTTTTTGTTGAACTTGTCCTTCGCTTCCGTCGACAACTTCGGGTCGATCTCGTGCATACCTAAGTTGTCGAATATTTCCTCAATCGTTGTTTCAACCCCATTAACATTCCAATAGGGGTTTAATGCGGCGGCACAAGTAAAGACCGGCGGTATGTTTTCAAAATATTTTATGAACTTTTCTTTCATCACCGCAACAATATTCTTGAAGAGTTTGTTCTTCTCCACAAAGCTTTTAAAAACACAAGACATATAGTACAATTCTTGCAAAACCCAACAACTAGTAGGGTAATAGACTCCCGATAATTTTGTTGTTGACTTTTTGAACACGTCAAGATACTCCAACAAATAACCGACTTGGACCCAAACACTTTCCGGAAACATATCGGCCTCGCGTTCTTCAACAAGATTGTTATGAAAAGCTTGAAAGTTTGGCGTTGGGCAAAAGCACACTCTAACATATGACAGGTTGAGTTCCAACGGGTTGGAACATCCCAATTCAGCCCTAAATACTTTCTTTCAACCGACTTGCAATAGTTCTTATATTCAAGATGTCTTCTTCTACCACTTTTGAAGACATCTTGTAACATAAGTCTAAAGTATTTTAAATCATCACAAATGTTTTCATTGTCAAGACCTATTTGAACAACCAAGTTGATGATATGTGCAACACATCGAACATGAAAAAAATCCCCGAAACACATAGTTGGAATCGTGCTTTAATATTGAACCACATAGTTTGCAACGAGCCTTTTGATAACCTTCGTCATCCACAATCAAATCCCAATTCTTCCATATCTCTTCGTTGCGGTTATGGTTGACTACCGTAACAACCCTTGGGTCCTCCGTAACAGGAACGGGGCAACAAAAACACTCTTCTTAGCCTTCTTGTTAGTTTTTTTGATGGGTGCCATAATAATATTTAGTTGGATGGTCGGGTAACGGAACGGGTTTGCTAAAAGAGTAGTATTTTAGTTTGTTTTTGAGTTTGCTGGTGAAACAAGTGGTGGAAAACAAGTTATATATAGGTTTGGGCATCAAAAACCGGTTCCAACGGCTATATTACCGTTGGAACCGGTTCCAACGGCTATTTGGTGTCTAAAAAACCGATTCCAACGGCTAGTTTGACTTTTGTTTGACTCTTCAAAAAAACCCGCCGGAACCGGTTTTTTCGGGTACGAACCGAACCGGTTACAATTAAGAACCGGTTTGGAACCGGGTTGGAACTGATAGTGACATACAAATAGGAGAACCAGGTACGATTTTCGGGTACAAAGTACCCAAACCGGGTATTGTACCAACCGGGTTGGAACTGGAACCGGTTCCGGTTCGGTTCCACCAGTTAGGTTCCGGAACCGGTTTTTTTGTGCACGTCTAGTATCTTGTCCCAAGAGGAAAAAAAGAGTGTGTAATGAGTAATACGCCATGCGGCCATGTGTGCCTTTTGTAAATACGTGTTACGAAAGAATGCTCGACCTTTCTTATATAGGAAAGCGTATGAGCTATATTTGGGCTTAGTGGGCTAGTGGCCCGAGTCATGGCCGGTGCCTAAGCCCAAATGATACGTCATCAAGCACATACATGTCATCTTCAAATAAAGGATCCAGAATGGATGTTAGTCTAGTAGTTAACTTGGATCCAACACTCGTCATCATTATCATTTGCCTATATACACGTCTGATATAATTTGAATGAGTTTTGTAAATGTTTCGTGTTATGGGAGAAATATAGTGTTTTTAAAGATGTTTGAAACCCAACGTGACAGGTTAAGGTGGATGTTTGTCGTATTGTGGTGTGTCTGGAGATGCTCTAGCCTCTAAGGTATTTATATTTATAAAAAAAAAAACAAGAGAAAGGGTATTTATTTATTTATATAAAAAAACAGAAAACAAATCTATTTAATTAATATGAATATATTTGTTATAAGTAAATAAATACGACATTATATATTATTTAAGTTTGGTGATACACTAACCCTCGCCTAACCCCAAAACCTCTACGGCCAGTCAATCGACGGGGTAAGAGTTAAACGTACGGCCTTTGAATATTGCATTCGTTCATGTATTATTATTATTATTATTATTCGGTGTCTGTCATTCATATACTGAACATGTTATATTATTATGGTGTGTTTTTAGAAGACGTACGTACGTTTGGTTGAAGGATGATCTCAGCATTATCATGGGTTCCAAAAGGGGCTTCAAAACCTATCCCTCTTGTAGCTGATCCTCCTGAACTCGAGGACATGAAGAACTTATCCATCTCCAATTATAACGGGTATGTTAATACCTTAAAAAACCAACATATTCTCGTAAAACTTCTTTAACATTGTTTGCACGTAAAAAGCCAACATACTTTTTGTTTTTTTAGTGGTTTTATATATAACCGTTTTAAAATAAAATTTTAACCGCTTCTATAGAGCTTTTTTGTAGTGGTGTCATGAACCGAGGCCGAGCTTGTTTTGACAGCTCAGCTTATTTCTAGCTTTTTTTTGTTTCTAATGCCCGAGCTCGGCTTATGAGTTGTTTTTTCAAGCTTGAGGTTGTTTATTAATTTAATAATTAGTTTACATACTTTCTTTTAACTATATTATATATTTTTTAATTATAACTTATATATATGACATAATATATATTATTTAGCTAGTTTTTCAAATTTAACATGTTAAGTGACTTTTACGATAACAGTTAGAAAGTATGTTGGTTTTCCATGTACAAGATACTGTTAAGTGACTTTTACTAAGGAATGTTTATGACCTATGTGTAAATTGTAATTACTTGTATTTGATGTTTGCAGTGTAGATGTTGAAAGCGAAGAAGGTGATGAAGATGATGAAGATATGAATGTTGATGCATCCAAACAGCCTGCAGAGATCGAGCAAGCGTTGGGTGCAGCTAATGCACCTGGTGGATCCAGCTTCCCTGACATTGCGGATGGTCTATGTGAACTAAACATGGATGATTATGATAATGAGGATGATGGTATTTCACTTGTTTCTTATATTCCCTTATTATATGTTATTTGAATGAAATGCGCAGCCTGTTTAATTAAACAAGTCAGCCTGAACACAACCCATTTTTTAAATGGATTAAACTTGATTATTTTCGTGTCGTGTTCATTCTGTATAAAGTAGGTTGAATAATGCATAACATCCTTAGTTACTGCAACATGTTCTGTATGTTAACCATTGTAATCCCCCTTGCATTTTTTTTTATTTGCAGTCGACATATTTGGTGCGGGGATCGGGGACACGTACTATCCCAGCAATGCATTAGACCCTTATTTTAAAAATGCAAACGTAAGTTAATCAATTCTTAACAAAACTTCTGTTTGCACTTTTGAGTTTGAGGTTAAAGTTTCAATCTTATTATTTTCAATCCCATTTCTGTAGGATGAGGACTCTGAAGAGGCTGAAAACATGATCATCACATCCGAAGATGCTGTTGTAGTTTGTGCACATAATAAGAACGATATCGGTGAATTATATGTATGTGATTCTAATACAATAATCATTTTTTTTATATTTTGATGTGCTAATCTGAGTGTTCAAACAGGTTCATATAATAGAGGATCCACACGGTGATTTTAACTCGTATAATCAACGTCATATTGAAACCGGTGGTTTTCTTCTTTGCACTGCTTGGCTTGATTGCCCGATTAAAGGCGGAGAAAAAGGTAATTATGTTTTTAAATGTTTTATGATCATCTATTTTATATATGTTTTAACAGTGTATATGCCTGCAGGGAATTTCATGGCAGTGGGATCGACGGACCCGGGAATTAAAATATGGGACCTTGATATTGTATGGAGATTTTGATTTTTGTTATCACGTGTAGGTTTTTAATCAATATATCAAAATATTATTCTAATACGTTGGTTTTTGTCGACAATTTTTCAGATTGATGAAACCAGACCGGCACTCACATTAGGTGGCTTTGCTGAGAAGAAGATAGTGAAGAAAGGAAAGAAAGTTAAGGTATTTAATTAATTCATTAATTTTTTTTTCATTTTTTAAAAACATATTTTTGTAAACCTATTGTAGGAATCCATCAAGTTTAAAGAAGATAGTCACACCGGTCCTGTAATTGCTCTAGCTTGGAATAAGGGCTTTAGGCATGTTATCGAGTTTAAAAATTAAATACTAATCTTAATTTTTTTTCTGTATGATGATGTCATTTTGTCACATTGGTGAATCAGGAATATTCTTGCGAGCGGTGGTGCTGATAAATTGGTGAAGATTTGGGACGTGACGACTGGCAAATGCAAGCTTACCATGGAACACCATACCGATAAGGCAATTTTATAAGACATTTTTAAGTCTTTGGCTAACTCTGATTATTTTATGAATTAAGTGATAAAATAACCAAACATGATGTGCTTAAATCTAGGAACTTTTTTTGCATAAATTACATGTAAATTTGATTTTCATTCAGGTTCAAGCAGTTGCATGGAATCATAATGAGCATGAAGTTCTTCTCAGTGGATCCTTTGATCATACAGTAGTCATGGTAAATTGTTTTGCTATAAACAATATTCGTATTTTAGCTCATAAAATGTTTTGATCGGCTGCAACTCGTCTCAGTAGTGAAATAAAAATATGCAATTATTGTTCATAAATCTTTCTCGGTTGATAATATTATTGTTACATTGCAGAGGGATGGAAGGGTTCCTTCACACTCCGGGTTTAAGTGGTCTGTTGACGCTGACGTGGAAAGCTTGGCATGGGACCCACACGACCAACACTTGTTTGTGGTTAGAAAACTCGTCATGTTTTTTTTTTTTAATTTTTTATTCTTCGCTAGTTTTTTTATTTGACCCGTTTTTGTTTCCAGGTGAGTCTCGAGAATGGAACCGTTGTTGGTTTTGACATCAGAACCGTGACGTCTAATTCACCGACGGAATCAAAGCCTAAATTCACTCTCCATGCGCATGATAAAAACGTGTGTGCTATTTCTTATAATCCCCTGGTGCCAAATGTAAGACTTTGGTTTTTAGCCTTAGCTTTTTAATTTTATATACTTTTATGTAATTACAGTTAACATTATATTCTCTCTTTTTAGCTTCTTGCAACTGGTTCTGAAGACACCATGGTAAGTTAGTATTTTTAGTTTTATATTAAACTAATTATCTCTCATGTCATGAAGTAATATTTTTGAAATAACAGGTCAAACTATGGGACTTGTCAAATAACCAACCTTCGTGTGTCGCCTCACGAAATCTCAATGCGGTACGTGTCCTGACTTCTATTTAAAGAAAACATAGTTTGTAATCATTTTACCTGTTTATAACATTGGATATATATATATATATATTTGTTTTGATTTGTCAGGGAGCTGTGTTTTCCTTGTCGTTCTCGGAAGACTGTCCTTTTTTGCTGGCTGTTGCTGGTTCTAATGGAAAGTTGCAGGTAAACATTGCTATAGTTTTTATACTAGTTAACGGGCGATTTATTTGTTTGTTTGTTTAGTATAATATAGTGTTGTTAACTTAACATCAATATATTTGTTACTTGCAGTTATGGGACATATTATCTGATGCTGGCATTTCAAAAAGATATGGAAAATACTCCAGGCAGAATATGACACCATTTTGATATTCTTATTTTAAAGTCAATTTATTATATTTAGATAAAAAAAAGGCATTTTTGGAGTATAGTGGATTAGTGTCATTTAGTGTTTAGAATTTTTATCTTATATTTAAACACTTTATAATCAAATTTCAAACTTATAAAAGTTTGTATTTTGTACTTTTTTTTCTAACTATTTATAAACTATGAAAAAAATATGCCTTTACATACATTAAACAGTACAAGTTGTCTCATCCAAGAGCAAGTTTTTTCTCTGAAAATAATCTTGATATGCCATTTTAGTTCTTACAAAAAGAAGAAAACCCGAACCTAAACCGACCAAAGAAACGCAGCCCCACCACCCGAACGTCTCGTTATAGCATTCTCGACCCATACACACCCTTGACCCGCCTACAAAAACCACCTCTTTTGACCCTTTGATATGGTGGTCATAAATAACACCACCATACAACAATGACCCCAATGGAATGTTAGTTATTAGGATGTTATGATTAATACCCGCGCTTTTCGAACCAAACAGCTCGGAAGTGATTGACACGGCTGCTGAAAACACGAATCCTGAGCAGATACCGATCAGCCCGGTGGCTAAACTCAGACTGCTCTTACTACCCGAGAAAAATAACACAAGAAACGCAACGGGCATTGGAACAAGTGAATGTGCTAGCCATCCGGTTCTAGTAGTATATCTCTCTGCATAAGGTTATAAACCGAATAATATTAAACATGATAATTTCGACCCGTTTAGACCAGTACTAAAAATATTACTTTAGACTTACTAGTACCCGTATATGTCGGGTAGAAACGGGTAACCAAGTCGGGGACAGCTGATATAAGCCGACCAAAAAACGAGCATGTCGAATAAATTGTAACAATCGAATCGGTATCCAAACCATAACCAAGTGATTGACAAATTTGTCCAAAATTATTACTGTAAACGAGCCCGATAGTACCCGTACAAAAATACCCAACGTAGTAAAGCCAGAAATCGATCCGGGTCACAAGCACCCAAGCAGTATGTTCTTCACCAAGAACCATTAACTGATCTTTCTTTATCATCTTATCAAAAACACCAAAATCACACTTCTTCAAACCAGAAGTTGATTCCTCTTCATAAAACTCGGTATAATTATTTATTTCAACCAAATTGTGTGCGCGCTTGAGGCTATAAACAATCTTTGGCAACGCTAACGGAAACACCACCAGCAACATCGCGACAATAAGTATATTTTGTGACGGTGCGTCTAAAATAAAAAGATAAAGACCCGTGAAACCGGCTAGTATATACAAAAACATGAATGTATGTGCATCATCTTTGTTGTTTGTGTCATCTGTTTGAAGGTTGTTAGTTCTAGAGGTTTGGAGGATTGGGAATAATGCAGCAATGGATGCGATGAACGGGACAAACGCGTTTAGAATAAGGTAAGACGTGCTGTCAATATTATCGTGTGACAGTGAGCTTATTTTAGTGGCGATGAGATTGTACAAGGCTGCGGTTAGACCGTTGAAACTAATGCTTAGGGATAACGCGAGTGGCGAGTTATTAGGAAAGTTTTTGATGCATAAAACATAACAAACAGTGTTGAACCAGGTGATGCTGCAACCAGCTGATAAACACAGAATGAATGCCTGTCAAGTATAATTTTTTTGTTAATTTTATTATATTGGAAATCAATTTGTTTACACATTTTCCATTTTGTTACTTGTAATTTACACTTTTTTTATTTTTATTTTGTTGAATAAAAAGGTTATAATTATTTTTATTTTTATCTTCATTCACATACTGGTCACCAAACCACCAAACAAGTTTGCTTGCTTTATCAAGCAAGTTACATAAGTACTTTAATATGCACCCAACAACTTATTAGGATACCAAACTAAACTGCATTTTGACTTTCTTTAGCAAGAGTCAAAAGTAATAAAAGTCAAAATCCTCTATCTTCTCCAAATTATTACATACCAGCTTAGAATCCGTATACTACACGGGGTGGAAAATATCAACACATAAAATTCTTAAATCTTTATGTACATCTTATAAGTGAAATATGTATTATATATACTAACGAATAACGATCTTTTAAAAATATATGTAAAAACTGATATAATTGGGTTAAAAATACATCAAGTACTATTTAATGTAACATGACTTTCATTTACTATTTCAAAATAGCGGATAATTTAAAATAAATGTGTTTTATTAGTATAAGTAGTATATATTTTCTTGAAAAATATTTCATTATTAAAAAGAGATACTTGTATTTAATAAGACGGATACGGAAAGAAATGGTGAGAATGTATACGGAGGCGATCGCATAATAGATATTGAAATCGTCTAACTAACCATGATGTAAGGCAACGAGACGAGTCTCTGAATAAGAAGCCATTGAAGCCCATAACCGAACAAACCAAGGAAAGCAGCCATGCAAACGATGACGCTTACTGGAAAATGCATTAACATGACACCCGAACACCATCCGAACAGCTTACCAAAATCCGAAGCCATTGATAAGTAGTTTAGCTCCACTTGAGATATCTGCAGGACAGATTTCAGTTGGGTTGAATAAGAAGGGAAGTCGAAATTTGTACCCGTAAACGCTTGTATCCATATCGCTGCCGCTAATACCGTCCATTTCGTCCATTTTATAGGTGCCTTCATAGTCCAGTTTTTGGCACCGTAACCGAGAAGAAAGAAGAGGTGTTGTACGTGTTTATGGGATTTTATAAGGTTGGTGTAATAGTTGGCATGTTTAAAAAGTTGTTTAAATTGTGAGGAATAAACTACGGGTTTTGTCCCTGTATTATTTAGATTTGCATTTTTGACCCAAGCGTGGTTAGTCACAGGCGTTGAGGCAGCAAATCTACTCAAATTTGGTTGTTTTTTATCGGTTTTCGTTATGGTATCATCACCAAAACAAAGAAAATGACATTTGGTCGGTTTCTCTTACGTTCGTTATGATATTAAACTAAATAAAACAAAAAAAAAACAAATTGACGGACTAATACGGTGCCGCCAAGTGGCCCAGTAGGGCATTTGCGACACCAAAATTCTAATTTATATATAGTAGTAATAAAAATATATGTACAATTAATATTAAAAATGTGATGAGCATGCTTGCTAACGAATAAAGCTTCGAGGAAAACTTTATCATACATTCATACCTAAGAGCATTCTCATCCCATCCCCTATAATTATGTGTGGGGAGTTTGCAAATTATAGGGTGAGGTTGTGAGTGATTGTGAGTGTAAATTATAGGTTGGAGAGAGAAACGTAGTGATTTTTTGTAAATTTGGGGAAACATTGTTGGCCCTATTTATTTTTTAATATTTGTTGGATTGGTTGTGAGTAGAGGAGAGAAAACTGTAATTATAAAAGTATAAAAAATATTATTTAATTGAATAGGAGAGAGAAATATAGTGTTTTTTAGTGTAATTATAGAGATAGAGATAAAGAATGTGATGAGAATGCTTTAAAGACTTTAAAAAACATTGTTTACAAAGAATATCATTCGGTAGTCTTTTCCATAAATTTATCCATACATGTTGAGGTCTAGACATATTATTAGTCATCAACATTGCATCGAACTAGAAGAACGTGATTGAATTGCCTCTTCAATTGCATCTATCTATTCTATGTTGTTATCTAATAGTCTAAGACCCCAAGTGAATAATATTGTATGTTGAAAAACCTCAGATCTTAACCTAGTAATTTATATATACTTTTAAGGGCGCTTTCATTTGATGGAATTGATAGAAATTTGAAAGAATTGGAATTTAAATTTCTTAACATGACGTGTTCGCTTGCATACGGAAGGAATTGGAATTTGACACCAATTCTAATCAAATCCCATTTTCACTAAAATTCAAGAAAGCTTTAACTTGGTTTGGGCTGAAACAAGCTTGGGGCCGTTGTTAAGTTTTCATGGGTTTCAGCTTGGTGCGGTTGAGTACATCGGGAGGTTGGGACGGGTTCTGAGCCGACCCGAAACCCATCGTTAGGGCTGTCACTTTTACCCGAAACCCAACCTGAGAAAATACGTACCCGAACTAACCCGACCAAAAAAACCTGAACCCGAGAAAAGACTAACCCGAACCCGAACCGAAGTAATTCAGGTTGGTTCTCGGGTTTGATTTATAAGTTTCGGGTCAACCTGAATAAACTTTTAATGTTGAAAATAAATATATTTTTAGGTATAATATGCTTTGTCTTAGCCACTAATTTTATCTAAATCTGGTCATAATCGATTGTTGTCATTACAACTATTATAGATCGATTCTTTATTGTTAATTTATGTTTTCCGTTTATTACTAATATAACCGTAATCGAACAACCAAATCACGCCCGATTGAAGACGATTATGGTTCGAGTTAGTTTTACTCTTCTTTTGGATTGTAATATCAAGTTATGTTGGTTTATTATTTGATTATTTGCTTACGAGCAAAGAATAATATGATGTTTTAGTTTTAGCATTGCAGTTTTTAATTTTTTTTTGTTTTGTTTTTTAGGATACTCGAAACCCAATTAACCCAACCTGATAAACCCGAACCCGAATGACCTGAACCCGAAAAGCCTGTGAGAGATTCGGGTTGGGTTTCAGGTCAAGATTTAAAACTTTGAAAAACGAACCCTAAGCGTAAACACAACCAGGTATAGACATAGACAGACAGAAAGCAGAAAGGAAAAGCACAAGAGGTTTTGTGGAACCCTAAACCAAATTTTCGTCCATCGATCACCCTACTACTACGACACCGCCATCTCCAACTTCGTTCTTCTCATCTTCCTTCCGGTAATTGATTATGCTTTTAGCTTTTGCTTCTTGCTATAAAAAATTCTTTAATCACCTATTTATTTGATTCATTTATTTCGATTATTCTGTTGGTTCTGTATAGTTAAATTCATATATCACATTATCAAGCTTTTGTATATGACCCAATTTTTAGCTTATGTTTTTGGGTTCCAAATTTAATATGATTTTGCCTGCACTGCACAGACCCTAATTCAAGTTTTGTTGTTGTTTATGTTAATAAAGTGACTTCATCAATGTTTGACTACAGTTTGTTAACGACAAGAGCCACAAATGCTATCTCATGTATTTTCTAAATTAATTTTATTAAAAGGGTATAAATTGATATTTGCAGCAGCTCATTCGGCGAGCGATGGACACATCAGATGAATGGAAATCCTTATGGACAATCTCATCCGTCTACTCTCCACCACTCCTCCTCACTCCGACCGCCACCAACAAAATCGGACCGTTGATCTTCATCCCATCACTCCAACCGCAAACTCACCACCATATCTTCTTCACATTACCTCAAATCCCTCCTTACCCTGCACTTTCCGCCTCTAGATTCCTTCACAAATCATCTGCTATCCTCCCGTCAACAACCTCTTCTATTTCCCAACAACTCCCCTCATTTGATTCTAATCCTCAACAGTTTCTGTTACACAACTCTCTTCAGTTGCTCACGTGTCCTGGTACTGATTCCACTCTCGCATTCTTTCCAACCGGGCCCAACTCGGATCAAGTTGGCTTTGTTACATTGTCGGTTGTGAATTCCCGATTGGCGGTTAAAGGAAGTTATGGTGAGACTGAAGTTTTGAGTTTGGAAAATGGGTTAACTCATCGGATTATCAAGATTTCTGTAAGCCCGCTTGCTGATTGTAAATATACTTCAGGTAGTTAGTTATTATAGTGTTTTTTTTTTAAATAAATAAAATATATATATATATATATATATATATATATATATATATATATTTATTGGTTTTTGTTGTTATAAATTAGGGGTAACTTTACAAAATAGTAATCAAGCTTCTCCATTGTTTCTTTTATTTGGTTTTCCAATTTTAATGTAAATCTTTTATAAATGTTATAACTGTTTTAAAGTTACGTGAGGCAGATGAAACATGTATAAATCTTGGTTACTGTTTAGTGATTATTTTGTTTCCAATTTAACTTATATATAATAACTATGAAACTTGGTTATTATTCAGTGAATTTGTTTATCTTACTATTACCTCCTACTTCAAGCTAATCGGGGAAAAAATATTAGTTATTAGTAGGGGATGGATGATCAATAACCGAATTAACCAAACCGTAAATGACTTAACCAACTTAACTGAACCAAACAATTAACCTATGGTTCTTTTAAGCCATAACCGATAAATTGGAAATTGTGGTTGGTTTTGGTGTGTGGCATAATTGAATTAACCATAGTGAACCGTTTATACATATATGTTTCATTTGCCTCATTTAACTTTAAAACTTTTATACATTTATATTATAAAAGAATTACATAGATTTGAAATACCTGATGAAAGTTTAGTGAATTTAGAGGACATTTGGAAAACTTCGTTACTATTGTGTAAAGTTACCCGTATTATTATTGTACAAACTTATTGCTTTGGCTTTTGACAACTTGGTCAACCTACTTGTTGATTTGTTACAGGTGATTTTTCTGATTTTATCATTGGGTACTTATTGGTTTGCACTACGAATTCAGTTCATTACTTCAAGGTTACAGTCAGAATGGAACATTCTAGAACAGTTACATCTTGTTTAGAATTAATCGATCACAAATCTTTCAAAAGTTCTATAGTTCACGCTTGTTGGAGCCCACATATACCCGAAGAAAGTTTAGTCTTACTGGAAACCGGTGATTTATATTTATTCGATCTTGATACCATTTTGGGACCCACAAGCCCATCTCAAAGGTTGATCGGGAAGAAAGTCAAAGTTCCATGGAAAGAGTACGTTGACTTTGACCAAGGATGTTGGTTGAGTTGTGATTTCAGTTGGCATGCAAGAATTCTAATCGTTGTTCATGCAACTGGCGTTTTTCTTGTCGATTCACGATCTGAAAATTACCATATTACTCCTTTGTTAAACCTTGGCACCCGACACGTTGCAACGAACGATAGATTTCTTGCGTTTTCAATTGTCGGGCCCGACCGATTCTACTTCACTTTAGCTACCAATCACATGCTTTTCCTTTGTGATATTAGAAAACACACGGTTCCTGTTTTACGATGGGCCCACAATATCGCTAACCCGAGTTACGTTTCAGTTTCGCGTTTGTCTGACTTAAGGTCATTATCTGAGGATGTTAGTTACAGTTGGGCTTCTGAAGCCGGCTATGGGATTTTATTGGGCTCGTTTTGGAACGGTGAATTTAGTCTTTTTTGTTATGGCCCACGACCCGATTTCTCAGGGCCCGATTCTTCATCTTTGTATGCATGGGGACTCCCTTCTAACATCCCATTGGGTACCCGTGAATGTGGTTGTGGTAGTTGTCTTGTAAAACAAGATTTTGCAAAAGATCGGCTTCCGGTTTGGATTAATTGGCAACAAAAGAAAGATTTTGTTTTGGGTTTTGGGTTTCTTGATGCAGCGGTTTCTCATCATATGTTTAAAGGTGATAATTTTGGTGGGTTTTCGGTTGTTACATTATCGGCTTCAGGAAATTTTGAGCTACATAGGTATCGTGCTTCGTGGGATTCTTCTAGAATTCCAGATAAAGGCCACGCTGAACACGCGTTCGATGTTGAAGATCCTGTTAATTATGAAACAGGTGAGGATGAGTTTAAGTTTAAAAAGGTTTTTCACTATTTGAAACTTGATTGGCTTGATGGATACTTGAACTCTGATCTTAACCGAATTTTGAGTATAAATTTATGTAAAAACAGTGACAATGATAACGATATCACGAGAAACCCGTCTTTCGGTTCAGATTTTCACGAACATATATGCGAGAGTTTGAAGGACTACGGGCCGGGTGGGGCGCACAGGTCTGTAAACATTAACGATGTGTTTAAAGACGTTTACTTGCCAACGAGCATACACGAAATTGCCTTAAGAAGCATATGGTCAAATCTGCCTAAAAACGTACTACGTCATGGATTCTCGACATATTCAGATCTACTGAACGTCCCGGCATCGTTAACGAACGTACCGTTCGAGTTCTTGGATGTGCCACGTCAGCAACCTTACTTACCTCCGTTCTTCTTTCGTGTCCCCTCTTCTCGTAGCAGCAAGTGGTCGGAAAAACATAAGCCAAGTAATAATCTAGTGGGACCCGTTACTCCAATCCCATTCTTGATGGCGTATCAAAAAACGTTAATGTTAAAAGCAGATAACCGACCGGTTAATTCTGAAATAGATATTGAATGTGATAAAGTAATGAGTGTGGTGGATAATAATCTATTGGGGCCCGTTGATCCAATCACGGTATCTCTTGCTGATGATAATGAGGATGTGTTTCATAGCTCTTCAAATTTACAACATTTGGGTTCGTATAAGTCTCGTGCAATGATGGATGGTTCGGATGTTGAGGATGAGAAACACAATAATATTGTTTTTAGGTCGGGTCAAAAGGACGAGGAAGATTTTTTTGACTCGGGTTGTCATTTGAAGTTTAGATTTAAGGAACAAGAAACGGGTTTCGGGGAAAAAGAAAAGAATTGGTATAAATTGTATAAGAGGCAATTTTCTGATTTTAAACAAAAGTTTAATTGCTATCAAGAATACTTAAACGAGTCTAACATCAACAGTAAGTCTTCATTTCTGATATATTGATTTTTTTTGTTGTTAATTTTGTATTTTAATGTTCTATGTATATTACCAGGTAATGGATAGGGAGACTTGCATATTATTGATGGAAACAATGACGAGTGTTGACCCGGGTATGTTTGAAATGTATTTTCAGGAAGAAATCTTGAGTTGGTTGTTTTAATTAAATCTTTTGATATGATTTATTGTTTTTTTACTTAGGTTGTGAACCGAAAACGGTGTGATCGTGAAGCAAAGATGGTTGAAGTGTTTGTTTATATCATTTTCAAACTGATATAAAGGTAAGATCATGTGGTGATGTTGGTAATATGAAATTTTGGGACTTGCAATGTTATTCAATGATGAACTAATCTCAGCTGCCTCCGTTGTCTGCTTAAAAGATCACTGTCACCGGAAGAGAGAGAGAGGCAGCGGTGGAGGATGACCAGACTAGGAGGACAACCGATTAACACCACTGTCTGAGTTATTCTCGCAAGTAATTTATCATATAATCTCTATGTGTTTTTGCATTGTTATTATTCGTAAAATGGTTATGTGTCTTCTTTATATGCTAATTACATTGTCTTCTAAAGCTTTTTATGACCTGATAGTCATTTTTAGAGCTCACTGCTAACGAAATTATATGGTCCTTTTATAAATAGCGCAAATTAAGAAAAGGGTTTTTATTTTTAATGTATGTGTTACATGCCATAATACTATCTCCAAATAAAAAAATAAAATAAGGAAATTTGATCTAATTTCTCTCAAGTAATATTGTGCCAGAAGTGGAAGATATGTCTTTCCATCTCCATAATGTAAGCTTTACCATTCCTTATGTTCTCTTTGTTATCCTACTTTGACTTTTAACAAATTATAGTTTGAAATACATTTTTTAGAATTCTAAACAAAAACCAGCAATGGCATCAGTAAATTCACAACTGAACTGTAAATATAATGCATGTCAAAAACATTTAAAGCAAATAACAAAATTAAAGTTTTAGCAAATAAAAGTTTTGACATTCAAAATCGAAGGATGAAGACTAAAAGTGTGCGTGAAATTGCCTCAACGAAGATGCAAGCTTATTTCTCTTTATCTTATGTCTGTGTTACATTGCCTTGTATAGTGAATATTTGTTTTTTTGCAGGGTCTATTTAAAGTGAATATTCGATTTTTTCGTCTCTAACACCAAGTAATATGCTTTTAAGCGTTAAACATCATACAAAAATTGAAAGAAAGTTATTTGTATTGTTGCATCATGTAAAGGAGGAAGCTCCAAGTTACTTGCGGGTATTAAACCTTGTTTATATAAATGGAGAGAACTTTTCAATGGATTACTATGAGGCCCATATTACTTTGGGCTTTGGGGGTGTTATAATTATTTAATAGAAAAATTGGATTTTAATAATCCCAACTTAATGCAGTTGGCTGATAATAATCCTAATTTTGAAAGTAGCTGTCACTGGTCCTAACTTTCACACTATTTATTTTCATTAGACCTCCGTTAAAAAAAAAACTTAACGACGTTATGTTTTTCTCCAAATTTCAAACTGATATTTTAGGGCTTTTGATCGGAATGAGAATACGAGTCGTTTGAAATATTATCATAGATTGACCAGTGACAGTTACTTTCAAAGTTGGGATTATTATCAGCCAACTGTATTAAGTTGAGATTATTAAAATCCAATTTTCCTATTTAATATGGTAGGATACTCGGATGATTGCTAGGTGGGCTTTTGGCCTGCTAGTATACGGGTTGCACAAAATATAATTTATGAAACCTAGACAATCTATGATAATATTTCACACACAAGGCCAGTGTTTGAAATGTCTAAACCTTATAAACATAACGTTGAATATTTTCAAACTTGTCCAACATGTTTACAAAAATTACGACTGTAATTTAAGTACGTGTTTTGAGTTTTGATAATTCACACATAAGATTTTACACCGAATATTTTCAAATATTACAGCTATTTGTTTAGTAAATCTAGTTAAATTAAAATAACTTGGCTACACAAATTTTGCTTGTGCATGCATGACGAGGACACCACGAGTTTAAACGAAGGAGTGTTTAACCTCTCCATCACCATTAATTTCTAAACAAAGTTTGATTATTGTTCGTTTATATATACTAATTTATTGAAAGTTAATCTTGAAACAATTTATCGAGAAAGTTGAAGGGGCTAAGTAAAAGTATATTAGTAAGAATAATATGAATTATTTAGTTTTCTATAATAAGTGTTTGTCTTGTTTTGCAAGTTGTTAATTTAGTATAAATATAGGGTTGGGTTTTATGTATTTGTAAGAGTCAAGAATTATAATAAGAGAAGGGTCGAGCTTTGTTGAGATCAAATTTATGTGTTTGTGTTCTTGGGTCTGATTTCCAACATAATTGACTTGTCATAGGTGATGATTTGGGAAGTTAGTATCGGGTTGATTAAAACCAATCAATAATCCAAAAAACCACTTAGTAAATGTATACTTAAAACAGATTCTAGTTTAAGCCAACATGTTAAACTCTTGACCTAATTATTGTCACGAACCTTAAACTGGCGGCTTAGTTATATCTACTGCTTCAACTTTGTTGGTTGGTTTTAGCACGATGACAATTAATTCTAAGCGAAACACGAGTGAACCGTGAACGTGTGATAATCAAGCTCTTATTTGACCCGGTCAAAATAGAAAGCCGCAAAATGAATAGTGCTTAATTTATAAAGTATTTTAAACTGTAGTACCATTATTGTTAT
The DNA here is from genome assembly GCF_021521415.1 of Bidens hawaiensis. Classification (NCBI taxonomy): domain Eukaryota; kingdom Viridiplantae; phylum Streptophyta; class Magnoliopsida; order Asterales; family Asteraceae; genus Bidens; species Bidens hawaiensis. The sequence goes on from NW_027491517.1 coordinate 514,952, forward strand.
TAACTTATTATTATACATTCTTAATCACGTTAACCACGTAACAGGTATATAAACAGATAATAATTTATTATTATAATAAGTAAGCTATTGATTGATTTTTGCTATAAATTAATCGCCATTGTTTCCACGATGATTTTGAGATCCTTGATCTTGTCACTGTTCTGAAACACGTTGAAGTTTTTAAACTTCGTTCTATTTCCGTTTTAAATGGTTACGTCTCTTGGCCCTAGAAAAAAAATAATAAAAAAATAAGATAGTTAAAGTTATAAAGTAAATATTAAATTCATTGAAACCATAAAGATGAGAGAACCTAGAACTAGAACATGAGACATGTTGCAACAGTTGAATCAGATCCGGTTTAATTTGGACCATTAAAATGCATATTCAATGTTCGCATTGAGTACTCTTAAAAGTTTAACTTTTAATTTGAATGGCTGACTTATGATGCCAACCGGGTTGAACAGAAGAATCGGATCAGTAGTTGACTTTTATTTTATTCCAACTCTAGTTCCCGGCTTACTATTCGTGTCTTGGTTTCTTTTCGTGCTTTGTTCGAATCAGCCTCCACACCTACCAAGCTTATTCTAGTATGTCGTGTTCGTGTTCAAGAACTAGTACCCTAGGTGTCTTCTTTTTGTTGAACTTATCGGATTTTTGCCGCGTTTGAAGCTTCTTGATTCGATGATTCAAGCCTTATATATATTGTACTTTAAAAGAGATGGATACACGTTCCATTTCAATCGTTGTTTTGTATTATAAAAGTTTTATTTAATTTATAAATTAATTAACGGGTGCTATTAAACGTACCCCCTCATTACCATTTCTACTTAATGTACACCCCCCGAATTTATTAGATTAATTACAACTTTTAGCTCTTAACATTATTTAGATACATATTAGTCCCTACAACATTGGTTTTCACTTAATAGTCTTCACTACACATATCAAATTATAAACTATTAAGCTATTATTATTAATTTATTTTTTTTGTAGTAATATTGTAAATATTTATAATATCTTTTTTTAAAAATTTTAATAGTATTAATATATTGTTCTATAAATATAACAATTTGTCGATGCATATAATAATAATAAAGATTATTATTATTATTATTATTATTATTATTATTATTATCAAGGACAATAAATACCAAAAAATTAGAAAATTTTAAAAAATATATAGTTTTTATTTTAATATTTTGAAGAGAGACCATAAAATATGAAAAAAAAAGCGTTAAATGAGAATATATCAAATAAATATTTTAAAGAAATTGAAAGTTCGGAAAATAAAAAAAACTTATAGTTTTCAATTTAATATTTTTAAGAAAGACCATAAAATGCTATAAAATGTTGGAGGAGAATAGTATGTAGAAAAAATTTCTTAAAAGAAATAAAAGTTCAGGGGATGGAATATGACAAATAGAGCAGGGGTACGTTTAGCCTATTTTTCTATTTTCATAGTTCTATAATTAAGTCATCAAGTTTACATTTTATTACAATATTAAATGAATGTGGATAAGTTTTCATTGTTTTTCAATGTAACATTTACAAAAATACAATAATATAATACATTAATTTAACTAATGACTTATGGTAATTTTAAAACATGTAATTTAAAACAATATCAATTCTATTTTATAAAATGTTAATTGACATGAATCCAAAAACTCATTTATTTTGTGGGACTGTCGAGTAAAATGTATAATACAATAATTTGCATATATAATTGAATAAAATTACAAACAAGTGGGGTGGGGCCAAGGACATAGAATAAGCCAATATCCACATTACGACTCTTTGAATTGTGTGATAATGTTATATATAAACATTGGTGCAGTTCTAGTTGCCATAATGTATGTGAGCTATCTGGAGAGATGAAGGGGTTATGGCTATGGTCAAGTTTGCTATATGTTCTGATTATGGTCAAAAGCGGCACGGCTAGATTCGATGGTCATGCCAACTCACCTTATCGGGTTATTTTGGATACCGATGTTGATACCGATGATCTTTTTGCTTTATTATACCTCTTGAAGTATAACCGGTCTGAATTTGATTTACAGGTTTTTTCTCTTACATAGTACTCTATAGTCTATACACATATTTATCCATTCATTTTACTTTCACCATTTTTTTGGAAAAAAGTTAGGTTGTCGTTTGCTTTTTTATGCTATTGTCAGACTTGACTATATATGTTAGGTTGTTTGGTTCGTTGAATTCTTTTAGAAAAAAACAAAATATCTTAAAGGAATTAATTTTGAATGAATAATATTTGCACTAAAACTTTTGATACAATTGCATGCAAAATGATCTTATTTGTTTATATAAATTGCTAATAAAACTTGAAATGTGACTTTGTCGACGATAAATGTGGAGGAGTGTTTTACCCTCTTGAAAGAATTTGAATAAACTAATCACAATTATAATTAAACTAGATTGAGGCCCGTGTATTACACGGGTAATTAATGAAAATTTGAAACTTTAACCATTAAGTGAATTACAGCCAATAAAATAATCATATATTGTTAATACAATTACAATTTATATGAAAATTACAGAAATTACATAACTAAGATTACACAACTATGTTACAAATAAGTACTTTCATTCCATTATAAGTGTCATGGTTTGAAAAACATAAAGTTTAAGGTAGATTGAAAGATTATTTTTCTTGCTTAACAAATGATAATAATGTCCTTGGAAATTGGGTCCATCAATATTGGTTATTAATGTTAATTGTGTGTGTTTAAGGGTAAATTCAGAAATTGATTAATAAATTTTGAAAGTGAACATTTGTAATATGACAAACAAAAAAAAGAAACATTGACACTTTTAATTGGACGAAGGGAGTAAAACTTTCCTTGCACACTACATTTGTGATTGTATTGGTTGATATACATCGTTTATCAAAAATCAAAATCTTTATATATGTCTACTTATAACTCTTGATATAACCATGTATAGATGTCTGTGTAACAAATAAGGTTATTCAAGTACATACCGCGACCCTATATAAATTATAATATATATCAATGAAACTAATAAAAAAATATTCATACACATAAAATAGCATACTTTTTGATCAATTAATATATATGATGTCATTTGAGATCATTTGCTCATGTTTATAAAAAAAATGATTATCCTAAAAAAATTACCTGAACTTTGATGATATAATCATTCTTAAAATCTGAAATTGATTAATCATGATAAATTATTTGTTGTTATTAATATTCTGCATATGACAAATTTTAATTAATTTTATATATTAAAATTAACAATTGTATAATCAAGAAACATATAAAACCCAAAATTTAAATATAACAAAATGATTTGTTTTATTTCATATGAATGAAAAATGACAAAGACATACTAACCTTAAAGCCGTGTTCAAATAACAATAAAATTTTAAAAAAAAATATTAATTTGTATATAGCTTTATTATTTTGAATATAAACTATAATAGACACTTTAATTATTTAATACCCAACAGGTAACACTAATATTACCTCAAATCATTGTATTTGTCTAAAAATAAAATTATTAAGTTAATATAATATTGAAATAACTGATGAAAACGATATTGTAGGTTTTTATATCCTAAATGATTTTTGGAAAGCGAAAATAGTGGAAATGGATTGAAACAGATTTTTTTTAAAAAAAATTTTTGAATGCTTTTAATTAAGTAATTTGTATTATAAAGCATATTAAATTAAATATATTTGAATGTATAAAAAAGTATAAATCAAGTCATAAAATATTTGTTTCAGGAGCATTTTTGTCTTAGGTTATGAAAGAAAATGTTGAAAACCAAATATTGATCTTCTTGTTGCTAACCTTTTATACCACACAAAAAAGTCATATAAATAAATGATAAATAGTTCATATAGTAAATTGCTATTCACATGGATTATAATTATAATATTCAACTTCAATGATTTAATGCTAAACACTGAAATATATATAAAATGTATTCTTCATGTTTGCAATATTTATATAAAATGGTTAGAGAAAATTAAGAAAATACACATTTTCCGGAGTTCAAATACATATGAGAAAAGTTTAAATCCAAATTTGAAATCAATCTTATATAAAAAATTATGCATTGCTGTTCAAATCTCAGTTTAAAAAAGTTATATATTTTACCTTGATTTAAATTACCTATGATTTTAAAATTTTATTCTAATAGGTCTGCAACTTCAACTTTGGTATTTCCTTATTTTATTATATTTCACCATTATTGTTAATGAATGAATCGAATAGGATTTACATTCGAGAAAAATAAACTTCAATTCATATATTAAAATGACTTAAAATATAAGGATCAATATTGAAAAGTTGAAAGAAAAGATGAAGAGAGCTACAAGAATGACAAGTGGCAAAAATGGGTAGTCATTTATTATAATAGATAGATTATTCATGTTTGCAATATTTATATAAAATGGTTAGAGAAAATTTAGAAAATACACATTTTCCGGAGTTCAAATACATATGAGAAAATTTTAAATCTAAATTTGAAATCAATCTTATATAAAAAATTATGTATTGCTGTTCAAATCTCAGTTTAAAAAAGTTATATATTTTACCTTGATTTAAATTACCTATGATTTTAAAATTTTATTCTAATAGGTCTGCAACTTCAATTTTGATATTTTCTTATTTTATTATATTTCACTATTAATGTTAATGAATGAATCGAATAGGATTTACATTCAAGAAAAATAAACTTCAATTCATATATTAAAATGACTTAAAATATAAGGATTAATATTGAAAAGTTGAAAGAAAAGATGAAGAGAGCTACAAGAGTGACAAGTGGCAAAAATGGGTAGTCATTTATTAGAATAGATAGATTTTTTATGTTTGCAATATTTATATAAAATGGTTAGAGAAAATTAAGAAAATACACATTTTCCGGAGTTCAAATACATATGAGAAAATTTTAAATCCAAATTTGAAATCAATCTTATATAAAAAATTATGCATTGCTGTTCAAATCTCAGTTTAAAAAAGTTATATATTTTACCTTGATTTAAGTTACCTATGATTTTAAAATTTTATTCTAATAGGTCTGCAACTTCAATTTTGATATTTCCTTATTTTATTATATTTCACCATTAATGTTAATGAATGAATCGAATAGGATTTACATTCAAGAAAAATAAACTTCAATTCATATATTAAAATGACTTAAAATATAAGGATCAATATTGAAAAGTTGAAAGAAAAGATGAAGAGAGCTACAAGAGTGACAAGTGGTAAAAATGGGTAGTCATTTATTAGAATAGATAGATTTTTCATGTTTGCAATATTTATATATAATGGTTAGAGAAAATTAAGAAAATACACATTTTCCGGAGTTCAAATACATATGAGAAAATTTTAAATCCAAATTTGAAATCAATCTTATATAAAAAATTGTGCACTGCTGTTCAAATCTCAGTTTAAAAAAGTTATATATTTTACCTTAATTTAAATTACCTATGATTTTAAAATTTTATTCTAATAGGTCTGCAACTTCAATTTTGATATTTCCTTATTTTATTATCTTTCACCATTAATGTTAATGAATGAATCGAATAGAATTTACATTCAAGAAAAATAAACTTCAATTCATATATTAAAATGACTTAAAATATAAGGATCAATATTGAAAAGTTGAAAAAAAGATGAAGAGAGCAATAAGAGTGACAAGTGGCAAAAATGGGTAGTCATTTATTAGAATAAATAGATTCTTCATGTTTGAGATTTAAAGTTAACAAAAACCGACATAGTTTCCTATAATTACTCTTTCACCACTATAACCGACATAGTTTTTTAGAATTGTTCTTTCACATATATTGTAATGTCACTTGTCAAAAATCTATTGGTTCTTACCATTCTTAGGAAACTTTTCTTTTTATTTGAACCCTTTTCTAGGGGAGGGTTATCTTAAAAATAAATAGTTTCCTAGAAAGAATAGGAATAAATCATAGTCATTGAATCATGTTAATTAATGGTTGAGATTTAAAATTACCAATAACCGACATATTTTCCTAGAATTACTTTTTCATCATTATAACCGACATAAATTCCTAAAATTGTTCTTTCACCATCATTTGTAATGCCAAATGTCAAAATTTTGTTGGTTCTTACCATTCTTAGGAAGCTCCTTATTTTTATTTGAACCATTTTGTATATATATATATATCCCTTTTCTATATATATATATATAATGATTTAAAGTAATTTAGAATAAATCAAATAAAAGTCATCTTACAGTGGCAATATGGTAATTTAGAAAGAGGACATTTATGGTAATTTAGAAAGATGGCCATTTTTAGAATTTGAAGTCAGTCTAATTCTGACGAATCATAGTATCATACAAACCAAACATACGGATAATATCCATATTTTATTAGTTGAGAAAATCATAATTTTATCTCAACATATAGAAAAACTGTCATATATGGATTTTTATGAATAGGTTTTTTTATAATCTTTCGCTTGTAATGGGTCTTCTCATATACGGTTGCCGGGTTTTTTTTTAAGGGTGAAATAAAGATGATTATGCTAGTGGCCTGTTTGTGGTTCAAATGACTATTAAAAAAATACGGGTATGCGTTGCGAAATATTTCTTTGCACCAAACCTACCAAGTTATTTCGAGAGATTGATTTTCAAACAAATAGAATGATATCAATTTCGTTTTTGCAACTATATTTTAACAATTATTTAGTCAAACTTATAGACTTATAAATAAAGTATATTATGAATATTCTTTGAAAAATGACGTGAACGTGCTCGATTAACAAGCATATTGTGCATACCAAAAACATAATTAATAACTAGTTTATCTTACCCCGGCTGGTGTTGTACGTTTGGCTTTGTTATATGCGCGTGGTGAATGCAATTGGTGTGTTTTCGTATTATGGCGGTAAAATGACATGAATTTGGTCGATATCAGGTTACGATATCGCAACTAAACAAAACAATAATAATAAATAAACTCGTCAATACCTAAACACAATAAATTAGCATGATAAAAATAAAACTCACGCGTTACGACGGTTATCTGACGCAAATTTAGTCGGTATTGGGTTACAACACCAGAACAAATATAGTTTTATGAACGCACATATACCACAAATCAACATATTTAGAAAAAAAATATTCCGCACGTTGCGGCAATAAACATGTGTAAAATAAAAAAAAATCTCACACGAATTGGACGGTAAAAAAATATGTACTTCGCGACAGTGAACTAACGCGAATACGATCAAATCGATGGTACTGACACTAAATCGTAAACATAGAATTCGAAAAACATAATGCTTAAAATAACAAATAATGTGGACCAATTAGGTGCCGTCACGTGGTCCAATCACGTTATAGTGGTACCAAGCCATGCAATTTAATAACAACAATGAAACATAAGTCTTTTAGTTTACTTAACAATGAATTCTATTATACTCCCTCCGTCCCGTTAGACCCTCCATAGTGCCAAGTTGTGGCGTTTTGGCTCCGAAATGCCGGGTCCCCCCCCCTTGATTTTTTTCTTCGACGTTTTCAAAGGAGTGTTTCCCACAAAACACGATCATGGCACGAATTTTGATAAAATTGTGTGTGGGGAGGAGAGAGAGAGAAAGGAGAATATTTGTAATTATTGTTGGAGAGTTGTGGCGTTTTGCCCACTACACTACACCACTTTTTGCAAAACATATTGCTGACGGGGATGCCACATGACGCAAAATGCCCAAGGGTGGGACGTTTTGACTACACATGGTCTTAAATTGTTCACATGTCCCTTTTTAATTTGTCCCATTATACATGTCCGCTTTCAAAATTTATTAGCCAATTTCCAAGTCTACCCTTAAACACACACAACTAGCATTAATAAACAATATTTGTTGACCCAATTTTCAAGGGCGTTATTGTCATTTGATAAGCAAAAAAAGTTATCATTCAATTTACCTTTAACTTTGTGTTTTTCAAACCATAACACTTAAAAGAGAGACGGAGGGAGTATTTTATTTTAAAAAGGAACATAAGATTTTCAAGTAACAAGTTTAGATTTTGTGTTATACTTTGTAACAAACTTAGGTACTAACAATAACAATTAACCGAAAAGCCCCTCAAATGCCTAACATGCGATAGTATTTTCGTCACTCGCTAATTAAATAGCCCATATAAAAAATCATGGTTGCAAAAGTCGCTTGACGGACCCTAGGTGGCTGACTGGGGAGTTGGGTGTGCTCGGAGTACTCGAAAATGGTAACTAGAAAGAAAATTAATTTATAGATATTATATATATGTCAAATATCAAAAGTTTATTAATATTTATAACAAAATAAATGAATATCAATACAAATAAAATAAATACATGTGTTAATACTAAATTATGTTTTACTGTTTAAGTTAAAATCAGCCAAAATTGACCGACTAGATGTGATTTTGACTGAAATTGACCAATTTTGATCAGTCCTTAATAATTAGGCGGAGTTAAAGAAACTCCCCTTGACGCCATACCTTGTAACGAGTACTCGTGGAGTACTCGGCCTTGTAGACATACTTTTACAACATTGATAAAAATACATGATCATGGTGCAGGCAGTTACAATAAACACAAATTCATGGACAAATGCTGGACATGCAGCAAATCAAATATATGATATTCTTTACATGATGGGGCGAGATGATGTTGATGTTGGTGTAGGTGGTGATGGTGGAATACTTGAAGATGGTACAATACAACAAGATGTTGGTGGCTATCTTCCTATTATTGACCAGGTATATTAAATAAGATGATCAACATCCTTGTACATATTTCATATAGTAGTCGCTTAGACGACGACTGATATGAATTCGACGTGTATTTATGAACAGGGAAGAGGAACCTCCGGACCTTGTAGATATAGACAATCTATTCCAGTCGGAGGCGGAGGAAGATTAGACATCGATACTAATATGGGTTTCCGAAGAAGCTTTCTTCCACAGGTATATCCACGCTTTCGTAGTTGTTTGACGATATTAGTTAGCTCTTAAACATATATACATTTTCATTTTCAGTTTCGGTTTTTCTAGCCGCTAAGTTTCTGATCTCACTAAAAAAATATGTTTAGTGACCAGACTAGCGGTAGCAAAGGGGGGGACCAGGATCCACTGACAATGACCCTGGTCCCCCCCTCGGCTTGTACAACTATAATTTTTTTCCGGAGTAGTTGAAATAAATGTATAAAAGTTTTAAAATTATCATTTTGCGTCATTTCTTTAATTTACATTTTAGGGAAACCGGAGATACTCCCCTCTTCGACAGCCGACCGCTCAACAAGTATTGATCAAGACGATATCTGAAGGCCCCGTTACTGTTTTAATAACAGGAGCACACACAAATTTGGCCATTTTTCTTATGACAAACCCGAATCTAAAGAAAAATATTGAACATATTTACATCATGGGTGGAGGTGTGAGGTCCAAGAACCCAACAGGCTGCTGTCCCAAAAATGCAAGCTCATCTTGCCAGCCTCAACAGTGTGGTGACCGCGGTAACATGTTTACAACCTTTAGGAGTAACCCGTATGCCGAATTCAACTTCTATCTTGATCCTTTTGCTGCATATCAGGTAACCAGACAATCTAAAATTAGTAAAGTTAATAAATATGATTCTTTAAAACTTACTCTTGCTTTCAGGTTATTCATTCGGGGATTCCTATCACCCTCATCCCATTGGACGCGACGAATACTATTCCCATTACGCAAGAGTTCTTTACGGCATTAGAGAAAGATCAACATACATATGAGGCACAATATGTTTTTAAGTCATTAAAGATGGCTCATGATACTTGGTTTGATGATCAATTTTTTACGGTATATTATAGATTTTAATCAGCATTTATGTTTTATTATAATCGGTGTTGATCACTTGATAGGTTTAATGATCTTTATATTTTAACAGAGTTATTTCATGTGGGATTCGTTTACTGCGGGTATTGCAGCATCATTTATGCATAACGCACATAAGGAAAATGAGTTTGCGGAAATGGAATACATGAACATTACTGTGATTACGTCGAACGAACCTTATGGGATATCTGATGGCTCGAATACGTTCTTTGATGAACGCAATAAGATCCCCAAATTTAACTTGCAGAGAAATGGAGTTCATAGCGGTCATGTTCAAACAGGTGTTCAAGATCCATTTTGCCTTCGCGAGAATGGAACAGGGTTATGTAAGGTAACTTAATACAATTATATGCATAATATGTAATAGTATTAGTTACCTACCAATTATTTCTTGACAAATTTTGTTTTGATGTTTTCTTTCAACTACATAGGATGGTTATACCGAAGAAGTCATTGGACCCGGACCAGGTTCAGTGCGAGTACGTGTAGCAACACGAGCAAAGCCAAATCGCGACAAAACAAGCACCTTGGATAGAGAATATTATGTTAACTTTCTTGATGTATGTTGATAAAAAATGTGAAGCTTATATTATGATTTACCATTGAACTACATAAGACATAAGATGATAATACAAGTTTTGCTACGATTTTAGGTACTAAACCGACCCCTACATAAAGGCCGATTCAACTTTACAACCGAATTCCCTCATTATAAAGAAGTTATACACAAACCAGATTTCAAAGGGAAAACACTCGGGAAAATTGTGGTGTTTGATATGGATATGAGCGCGGGTGATTTCTTGGCGCTCTTTTATCTACTCAAAGTGCCAGTCGAAGAAATTTATCTCAAGGTAACACTTGAGCTCTTTATCGTTCAAGTTTACAGAAGATGGTAACAATGACTCGCTTACTTATAAGTGAGTTGAACATGTCAAACAGTTTGAAAGAATAGACATCAATCATTGTTTTAATATACAACATGCCAAATCATTTCCATTTAAAAAATTGATTTTTTAGTACAATAATTATCTGTTATCAGATTAAGTTTGTATGATTATTTTAAAAGAATAAACTAACATGTTTGTTTTTTTAGCACATGCAAATAGTAACCTTAGGAGTTCACCCTCCAAAACTATTGCCATTTTAGCCCAAACCAATATCAAGTTTCATCTTGTTATTTACTTTATTATAGGCTATACTAGTAACCGGAAGTGGTTGGGCGGATGCTGCAACAATAGACGTGGTATATGACTTGTTACATATGATGGGTCGTGATGATATCGTTGTAGGTTTGGGCAATACGTTTGGTGTGAATCAGTCGTATCCGAATAACCCAATCGTTGGCGATTGCAAGTATTCACAAGCTATACCGCACGGAAGTGGGGGCTGTCTGGATTCTGATACGTTATATGGGCTCGCCCGTGATCTACCAAGGAGCCCAAGAAGGTACACACCCATCCTACGATAGGGTCACACATTTTGAAAAGCTTAGATATATACACTAGTTGAGTTATATAAATTAATACATTTAAAAGGTGAAGATATGTGAGTGTTCTACACACAATTAAACTCGTTCCTTGGTTCGTTAATTTGCAGGTATACGGCAGAGAATTCAGTTGAATTTGGAGCTCCTCGTGACACCGATTTCCCTCAACTTAGACAACCATTAGCACTAGAAGTATGGAGATCTTTAGTAAAATCTATAGACGATGGATCAAAAATTACAATCTTGACTAACGGGCCGTTAACAAATTTAGCAAACATCTTACTTTCCGAGAGTAACGCTAGCTCAATCATTCAGGTTACCAATCCGGTTCATCTTTATATATTTTGTATTAATTCAATGTAATATTAATGCAATATGTTATTACAGGAAGTGTTTGTACTAGGAGGACATATTAACTACAAGAATAACCAAGAAAAAGGGAATGTGATTAATATCCCTTCAAACAAGTATGCAGAACTAAACATGTTTCTCGACCCTGTGGCTGCAAAGACGGTATTCGATTCATCACTTGACATCACACTCATTCCTCTTCATGCGCAACGTGAAGTCCACGCATTCCCAGAGATCATAAAAAAGTTGCAATCAAAGAAGACGACACCCGAGGCTGTTTTCACTCAACGCTTGCTGATGAGGCTTCAGCGCTTACATCAAAGAAATCACTTGTATCAACATGTGGTATGGAATTTAAACTACCTTGAATTTAAACAATGTTTTGACACAAACTGTAAACATCATGTTACACACTTAATCATTTCAGGACATGTTTGTAAGTGAGATTCTAGGAGCCATTATCCTCGGCGGTGATAAGAAAGCTTTAAATTTAACCTTTGAAAGCAAGCATTTGACGGTGTATGCAGAGGGACAGTTAAATAGAGACGGAGAAGTAATTGTTGACACACAGAGAAAGAAAGAAGTTAAAGTATTGCAGGGCTTCAATCATGTGTCATGTTATAATATCTTTTCAAATCGTCTTCTCCAACGAAAACAATCTGCGGTGATAGGAAGCTTTGATGAACAAAAAAGGCTATGGAGTTCCCCGTAGAATCGAACCAGCAACATAATTTCCGGCATTCATGCCTTTCAGTCAACATATATATTGGATTTCATTGGATTTTTAGCATCTTAATTTCAAAATAGAGATGTAAGATTTGGAATTGAAGCAATGTCAGATTATTGCCTGTGTAGAAGATAAATAAATAAAAAAGTTAAATTTCATTAAAAAGGTATGTGACATTTTTAATATTTTAAACTTAAATTGAGTATGATCAACTTTCAGATTTGCAAAATTGATAGATTTGTATTTTGTTCACAGGAAAAAAAAAGAGCACTGTGAAAAGTGTATAACTTAATTTATAGACTATTAATCATTTTCTGGTAGTTAACTATTTTTTGGTGGGAGATGTATTAATAACTAGTAAATTTCAATTGTGTTGTCATGAAAAAGTGTTCATCGACCAGAAATTTGTTACTTATGTTCATCTACCAGAAATTTGTTATTGAATAATTATAGTATTAGATATTTTCTCGTAACATCGATTTCCCTCAAGTTAGACAATCATTCGCACCGGAAGTTTGGGGAGATCATTTAATATATCAATGATGGATCAAGAATTACAATCTTCATAACAAGCTTAGCAAACATCTTACTTCGAGACACTAATTCTAGCTAGATCATTCATGTGATCAGTCGGTTCTATCTTTATATCATTTAATGTTGGGATGATATCCGTGTGACCATAAGTCTTTTGGATCACTTTCGGGTTGTTTGGTACTTGGGTTTGAGCATTTCAATCGCAGCATTGACAACAACGACAACAATTCTAGATCAACAACGACAATAGTTCTAGCCAAGTTGGAAGTAAATGTGATTTGTCGTTACAAACAATCATGTGGAACTAAACATGTCTCTCGACCCTTTGGTTGCAAAGATGGGATTAGACTCCTCTCTCAAATGATCACACTAATCCATTTTTACAGGTGTTCTTAAATATCTTTGGTTGCAAAGATGGTATATCTTTGAAGTTATTTTACTCTGAATGCATGAATGTTATTCAACATATGATTATGGCTTTATCAAAAGGATGTTTAAATGGAATGCGATAAATAAGAAACGGAGAAGAGGCCAAATTTGTGACGAAGCACGACACTTTACATCTTAGAACAACTTTTTTAACTAGACCCCCAAACTTCAATCACATCAACCCGTTCCATCAACCCAAGACCATGATTAAAGATTTAACGTTTCTTTATCTCATCGACTGACTGCTACCTTTTAAACTTCAATCACACCAACCTGTTTTATCAATTCAAGAACATGATTGAAGATTTAAATGTTTCTTTATCCCACTGATTGATTGTTACCTTTTTTCTTATTATCACCACCAATTTAAGTACTTGAAAATGGTTTCTACTTTCTAACACCATATTAGCTTCTTTCAAGTTGAACATTGATTGTTCGTTGTTCGTAGTGTGCCCGGGGGGGTGGGGGTGGTGATGCATGGCCCTTTATCGGTCATTGTGATCGAGATTAGGACTGTGCCCCCTTAGAATTATGATGAGTGATTCATATTTGTATAGTTGGTTCACACAATTCCAAAAACATATAAATGTCGCAAAGCAAAGAACATGACACAACTCTAGTCTTACTCAATATATATCGATGAGGCCTTGTCACTTACATCAAAAGCAATATTTATATAAACATGCCACAATAATACCTGTATAAACACTTGGTTTCACATTATCATACTTAATTTTCATATCAATTTAAATGCAACATTCTTATATTAATAACAAATTATGATCATGTTGAAAGTAGAAATTTGTTAAATGAAATATTTTTACGGTTTGATAATATAATTTTTACAAAAACATTATTACATTAACATTTAGAAAATACAAAAGAAAAGACAAAAGGGTTGGTGGGTCATTACTTGTTGTGACCATTTACCCAACCCATAAGACATGTCCATCTTGCCTCCTCACAACATGTTACACAAACTTCCACATGTTAATATTTTGGCGTACATTGCATATGATACATTATTGGGGTGAATTGTAGGTGTCATAATCACTGATTAGAAAATTCGAATTTTGACTTTGAATTTAAGCTTTTGAAAGAAGGTCTATGCAAAAAGGACAATGATTTAACAAGTTATTTAGAATAGTGGGATTATGTAATGATCATATTATGACATTTTTGCAAATCAACATCTTTGACGGAAAAATCGATTGTGATAGGAAACTTTAGTGAAGAAAAGGTTGTGGGGTATACCGACATAGAATAGAATGATGTGATCGTGTGTTTTGACTAAATAAGGTATCAAATTATCGTCATTTTGTAATTAATTGTTAATTTGATTGTTTAAAAACTTCTAACTAGAGGAAACTTAACAACACCGAATACGTGTTCATTTTGACGTAAAACTTAGGCTTTTATAAACAAATGAATCTACTACTTTTATGTCAATAAAGAATAATTACTAATAATACTACGACAGGTGTAACAACCGGGGTGATGGGAATTGCCACAATTTATGTCAATGACGTAAATTGGATAAACATCGCATATTTTTATTGAATGTGATCAATTCTTGAAGCATATCCAGCACCCGTTGTTGGATACCACTAAAAAAATTGCGTCGATGACGTAAACTAGATAAGCCATTTAGCTTCATATACTTTTAACATTCAAATCCAGCATTTTTATTTTAGGGATTTTCTAACATGTGCCCGGCACATGTAAGAAATATTAATTATGAAAACATTCTTGTTAAACTAAAATTTTATATTAATTACATTCGTCTTTTAATAAGTACCATATTTAACTTTATATTTTCCTCTTCTAAATATTACCTCCATTGATGACTACTAAATAAAAAAATTAATTCTCTCTAAAATTTATTTCATCACCCACCATTTTTATATTCATTTATATGTAAAGAATATTCAAATATGAAAGCGACTTTCGAAATTCCTATAACGTCTCTAAGTGTTGAACCCCCCAATTGCATTAGTTATAGGATCATTATTTTCTGTAAAAGATGATGTAATATCCAAAGTTCCATCTTGGTGTGATTGAGAGACGTTATTGAATTGAGCCTCTTCTCGTCTCCATCGTGATAGCCAATAACTAAAAGAAATTTCAAAACAACCCGTATGGAGAAGAACACTCAAAACATGACGACAAAGTGTCCTGACAAATTCAAAGTTTTGCAAGTGCTGACAGCCATCTTACCATCCCAAATAACCTTATGCCATCGAGTCGCTTTGTAATGCTTGACTACAAAACTTGTGTCATTTTCTTTGCAAGCCGAATATCGAATCGCTAGAGCAAGCTGATCTTAAGTTGGTTCAACACTTGAAGACGTTATAGAAATTTCAAAAGTTACTTTCATATTTGAATATTTTTTACATAAAAATGAATAGAAAAATGATTGGGGTGAATTGTAGGTGTCATAATCACTGATTAGAAAATTCGAATTTTGACTTTGAATTTAAGCTTTTGAAAGAAGGTCTATGCAAAAAGGACAATGATTTAACAAGTTATTTAGAATAGTGGGATTATGTAATGATCATATTATGACATTTTTGCAAATCAACATCTTTGACGGAAAAATCGATTGTGATTGGAAACTTTAGTGAAGAAAAGGTTGTGGGGTATACCGACATAGAATAGAATGATGTAATCGTGTGTTTTGACTAAATAAGGTATCAAATTATCGTCATTTTGTAATTAATTGTTAATTTGATTGTTTAAAAACTTCTAACTAGAGGAAACTTAACAATACCGAATACGTGTTCATTTTGACGTAAAACTTAGGCTTTTATAAACAAATGAATCTACTACTTTTATGTCAATAAAGAATAATTACTAATAATACTACGACAGGTGTAACAACCGGGGTGTAACAACCGGGGTGATGGGAATTGCCACAATTTATGTCAATGACGTAAATTGGATAAACATCGCATATTTTTATTGAGTGTGATCAATTCTTGAAGCATATCCAGCACCCGTTGTTGGATACCACTAAAAAAATTGCGTCGATGACGTAAACTAGATAAGCCATTTAGCTTCATATACTTTTAAAATTCAAATCCAGCATTTTTATTTTAGGGATTTTCTAACATGTGCCCGGCACATGTAAGAAATATTAATTATGAAAACATTCTTGTTAAACTAAAATTTTATATTAATTACATTCGTCTTTTAATAAGTACCATATTTAACTTTATATTTTCCTCTTCTAAATATTACCTCCATTGATGACTACTAAATAAAAAAATTAATTCTCTCTAAAATTACTATTTCATCACCCACCATTTTTATATTCATTTATATATAAAGAATATTCAAATATGAAAGCGACTTTCGAAATTCCTATAACGTCTCTAAGTGTTGAATCCCCCAATTGCATTAGTTATAGGATCATTATTTTCTGTAAAAGATGATGTAATATCCAAAGTTCCATCTTGGTGTGATTGAGAGACGTTATTGAATTGAGCCTCTTCTCGTCTCCATCGTGATAGCCAATAACTAAAAGAAATTTCAAAACAACCCGTATGGAGAAGAACACTCAAAACATGACGACAAAGTGTCCTGACAAATTCAAAGTTTTGCAAGTGCTGACAGCCATCTTACCATCCCAAATAACCTTATGCCATCGAGTCGCTTTGTAATGCTTGACAACAAAACTTGTGTCATTTTCTTTGCAAGCCGAATATCGAATCGCTAGAGCAAGCTGATCTTAAGTTGGTTCAACACTTGAAGACGTTATAGGAATTTCAAAAGTTACTTTCATATTTGAATATTTTTTACATAAAAATGAATAGAAAAATGGTGAGAGATGAAATAGTAATTTTAAAAGGAATTAAAAGTTTTATTTAATAGTGTTATCAATGAAGGTTAGATTTAAAAGGGTAAAATGTAATGTTAAATATAGTAGTTATTAATGTAAGTAATATAAATATAAAGTTCTAACATGAATATATAACCATATTTAAAGTTTCTTACATGTGCTTTAAGGACACATGTTAGAAAATCCCTTTATTTTATTTTAAAATATCTATTTATTTATTGAGCTATTTAATATTTAACTGAAAATACTTATTATGTATGCACTTGTAGATACCATGTTGATCACAAATCTCAACTCGCAAGTGGTGACAATGTCGTTGGTTCATAGACTGCCTTGTCTAGATGTCTATCTTTACTAATGCATCATTTTTCATGCACTTAATAATAAAAGTAAAGTTAACTATTGATGGTTTTAACCGGTTCATTTAATTTAAGAATTAAGACCGATGAGTAGGGGCGGATCTAGTTAAGAACTAAGTTAGCCTCCACTACCCTTCAACTTTTCGTCGATAGTTTTAAAAAAAATCTTTTTGTCAACTTTTGTATTTTGATACCCTTGAAATATATGCCGTTACAGCGTTACTCCTATTAGTTTAAAGCACAACTAAATTAAAGGTTCAAACCAATTAAAACCCAACCAAAATTTAAAGCCAAACAAAATTAAAACCCATTACCTTTTTACAAAATATTGTTGTTGTTTGGTTGGCCGGACATCACAAACAGTCGTTGTTTCCAGTCACCCTTGTTGTCCTCCTTCGGTCACTCACCGGTGTAACACCCCGACCAAAGGCGGATTATACATCGGGGCGCCACATATTGTTTCATTACTCGTGACACTATTGGGTGTCAATATTTAATAAATACATTTGTAAGGCCCCGAACCCGGTAGCCCTACTTTAACGTCGGATTTACTCATAAACACAGTCCTTCAAATCAGAGTTTATTAAAAACTTTTCGCGGAATATAAAACGTCAATCATTTGTTACAAAACATTAAATCTTTTCTTTGATACCATAACACAAAACTTTATATTTAAAACATCTTTACTTCTTTCTTCAGATGCCAGCCGTTCAATCCATGCCGTGTGTCATCCTCATGCTAGCTCTATAATCAGCTCACCTGCGTGCATACTAAAAGTCAGCTACGCTGAGTGAGTTCTAGTTAATCATACAATATCATACAATACCTTCTTACATACATTCGTACTTAACCTCATAACTTTCTTTCATACACACATAAGTACTCATACCTTCATTCTTACTTACATACTTTCTTTCTTACTTACATACTTTCTTTACATTCATAATCATACGTTTTAAAGAGCCTTTCGCCCTATAACCTCACAGATATTATAAGGGTCTGGTCCCTAGTTTTCGAATATTAGAAGGGTTCGATTCCCTAACATCACAGATATTATAAGGGTCTGGTCCCTATCATCACAGATATTATAAGGGTCTGGTCCCTATCATCACAGATATTATAAGGGTCTGGTCCCTAACATCACAGATATTATAAGGGTCTGGTCCCTAACATCACAGATATTATAAGGGTCTGGTCCCTAACATCACAGATATTATAAGGGTCTGGTCCCTAACATCACAGATATTATAAGGGTCTGGTCCCTTGTTTTCGAATATTAGAAGGGTTCGATTCCCTCTTCGTCACCATACAACCATACATCATACCTCGAGTATTAGTAGGGCTCGGTACCCTTTTCGTAACCATACATTATCATTTCTTTCTTCTATTATCTCTATCATGTTCATACACATAAACATACATATCATACTTACCTTACACATAGTGTTACAACCTGACAGTACGTGCAATATCCGAAGATCGTTCACGTACCATCAAGCAATCATTCCTATATATCATATCATTCACATAAGGCATACACTTATCTCTTAGGATAAGCGTATTAACAAACATATCGAGTATGCACACAGCCCCGAAAACATAACACATAAATGGGGCTAGAAACTCACCTGAACACGGTTACGTTCTCCGTTGATTGTAATTCCTTTCTTTAACTGGGCTCGGCTAACTGTATAACATTTACACATATCAATTAACTACTACTACTCGTTTTCGATAACTGCCTTAACACATTTTCCATTAGGTTTTTAATTCATTTTATAAACGAACTTCACTTCAGGCGAAGTTAAACCTTAGGCGAACTTGGAAACAACTTGGTTCTGGCTTGATTCGATCGAATAGGGACATATTCGATCGAATCTGAGGCACACTCGATCGAACTAGACACACACTCGATCGAACCAGCTGGGAAAACTCGTTCGATCGAACATGGCACTCGTTCGATCGGATAGATACTCGTTCGATCGAATACGGATCTCATTCGGTCGAATGAGGCGGAGACCATTCGGTTGCTTTCTTATTCGATCGAATGGACTGGTTCGATTGACTCATTCGATCGAATGGACTGGTTCGATTGACTCATTCGATCGAATGGACTGGTTCGACTCCTTCAAGCTGGGCGACGGAGAAACCTACGGGTTTTTCCGGATTTTCCAGATTTCGACCCAAAATCGAAGTTTTTGACATGGAAATGCTCGGGATTGAAAGGGCTATCGATTCCTAGTACTTTTAAACACAAAAGCTTGCATTTTGACACCAAAACAAGGCGGTTTTTGACCCGAAAACTCAAGTTACGAAAATGGGAGTTTTTGCTCGATTTGAGGTCGAAAATGGTTATGAAAACGGATGATTCTCGAGAGGGACTTACCAAAAACGATTAGGAACAAGATTGTGGACTCGGATTTGTGATTTGAGAACTTTCTCTCTCTAGCTTCTCTCTCTAGAAATGAGAGTGTTTGGGTGGGTGTAAGTGAAGGAAGATGGTGAAAATGGTGGAAGTGTCAAGAACTTTCGTTTATATACTACGGGTTTGGTTAGGCTCGGGTTGGCTTCCTACGGGTCGAGACAGGCCGAGTTCATAAAATAACTAAGCCCAAGACCCGTTCCTTACTCGACATTAAATAACTAAACATAACTTTCTTTTATTTATTTCCTGATAACCCGAGTAAACTTCCCATCTATTAATAAGTAATATAATTAATATTACCTTTGAAATTTCCGGATGTTACAAGTCTTCCCTCCTTAAAGAGGTTTCGTCCCCGAAACCTAACTTATTCCCTATAAAAGGAAAAACTTCTTACATTTACACGTTTTATAGAATTGCCTTCGCTTTCTGAGTTACCCTTCCTACTTCCGACTTTACAGCCATCGAATGGTGGTCATGTGTTTTAGCTATTTAAGGTAGCTTGTCCATGAGACCCTCGATGCACCAAGACTCATCTCATCCTTCTAAGGGTTTCGATTAGTACTTTTAACACTATTGTCTAAATCAACATTTCACCATAACATGATAATCATTCTTAACCAAACTCAAAATAATTACACACCACAGATAAACATAAGTTTTAAACCTTAACACAAAACAAGTTCTTAAGCAAATGTAATTTAATAGAACCATTGCATGAGCAATTATTCCTTCATCAGGTGTTCCTCTCTGCAGTTTCCCAAAGTCTTCATCCTTTCGCACCTACCGCCCCTGATTCCTTGCAATCCCTAGCCATGTGGTCAGCTTTTCCGCATTTGAAGCACTTTGGACGATCAGGGCATTCTCGAGAATAATGCCCACTCTTTCCACACCGATAGCACCTGTCTGTCCCAGTCTTACATTCTCCCAGGTGCACTTGCCCACACGTCTTACATGCATCCTTGTTCCCAACTTTGGCCTTCCTCTCATCAGTTGTTGTCACCATCTCGCCAGACCGCTTAGCAGAGGTAGCCCATTTCTTCTCCTTCTTTTCTCCTTCATGTCCTTCCTTTGGCTTCTTGCAATCCCTTGCTAGGTGCCCACGTCCTCCACAGTTGTGACACCTATGGTAATCATTACATTCCCCAGAGGAATGTCCTGCTCTTCCACACCTGTAGCAAACACCTAATCCCTTTCTGCACTCTCCGGGGTGTCTCTTCCCACATTTTTCACAAGCAGTGAACCCCTCTTGCCTTGCCTTCTTTTTGCGTGGATCCACCTCATCGGCTTCCTCTGGTTCTGGAGTTGGGTTCTTTTTCTTCTTTTCCCCCACCGTTCTTGCTCCCCCACAATCCCTAGCTAAGTGACCCGACTTACCACACTTATAACATTTCTGGTTCTCGGTGCAATCACGAGTTATGTGTCCCTTCTTCCCACATCGGTAGCACTGATTTGGACCAGCCTTGCATTCTCCTAGGTGCATCTTCCCGCACACTTTGCATGTTTCCCTTCCCGCGACCTTTAGTATCTTCTTCCCCGCATACTCCACGACATCTACAGATCCTTTGGTTCCTTTCGCTCCTCCCTTATAATCATCACCCTTCTTTCCGTCTCCTCCTGCCTTCTCAGTGGCCCTTGCATGGTTTTCGGCAGACTTGTCAGTACGAAATTTCTTCTCTGCAGCAGCTACAGCGTAAGAAATGGCAAATTGAGTAACAGGATCCAGCTGATACCCTTCATTGCTGCTTGGTCCTTGCAAAGTTTCACTTTTATCCTTTTTCGTGGTAGTAACTAGTTCTTCAGAAGGTTCTCGGACAACGCGTATTCCAAGAGGACGTCCAGTGTGACCTCCCTTACCAACAAACCTTTTTGCTCCAGCCATCGTAATCTAAAAGGGAAAACACAAACATCATCACTCAAGGAACTATCTAGTACAAGGATAGTAAGGCTAACAGGTAATAACAGTGGCCAGTTGTGATTAGCTGATCACGTTACTTTCCGTGTCCTATACACTTCCCTTTATGAGTCTATTTGTGCTGGTTCTACTTAAGCAGTTTGTCAAATCAAACAATCAATTATTCCTATCCCTGACGTTCTCATATCTTTCCTTTCTCATTAACATATATCATTTAATCATACACCTTACCTTTACTGATCTTGCTTGAGCGACACATGGCATTCTTGAACTGGCATCTTCTTTCCTTTCTTACTTAAATCCCATTTTCTGTTCGAGTCTAAGCATGTAGGATGCTTAAATCTCTCGAACTTATGCTCTGATACCAACTTGTAAGGCCCCGAACCCGGTAGCCCTACTTTAACGTCGGATTTACTCATAAACACAGTCCTTCAAATCAGAGTTTATTAAAAACTTTTCGCGGAATATAAAACGTCAATCATTTGTTACAAAACATTAAATCTTTTCTTTGATACCATAACACAAAACTTTATATTTAAAACATCTTTACTTCTTTCTTCAGATGCCAGCCGTTCAATCCATGCCGTGTGTCATCCTCATGCTAGCTCTATAATCAGCTCACCTGCGTGCATACTAAAAGTCAGCTACGCTGAGTGAGTTCTAGTTAATCATACAATATCATACAATACCTTCTTACATACATTCGTACTTAACCTCATAACTTTCTTTCATACACACATAAGTACTCATACCTTCATTCTTACTTACATACTTTCTTTCTTACTTACATACTTTCTTTACATTCATAATCATACGTTTTAAAGAGCCTTTCGCCCTATAACCTCACAGATATTATAAGGGTCTGGTCCCTAGTTTTCGAATATTAGAAGGGTTCGATTCCCTAACATCACAGATATTATAAGGGTCTGGTCCCTATCATCACAGATATTATAAGGGTCTGGTCCCTATCATCACAGATATTATAAGGGTCTGGTCCCTAACATCACAGATATTATAAGGGTCTGGTCCCTAACATCACAGATATTATAAGGGTCTGGTCCCTAACATCACAGATATTATAAGGGTCTGGTCCCTAACATCACAGATATTATAAGGGTCTGGTCCCTTGTTTTCGAATATTAGAAGGGTTCGATTCCCTCTTCGTCACCATACAACCATACATCATACCTCGAGTATTAGTAGGGCTCGGTACCCTTTTCGTAACCATACATTATCATTTCTTTCTTCTATTATCTCTATCATGTTCATACACATAAACATACATATCATACTTACCTTACACATAGTGTTACAACCTGACAGTACGTGCAATATCCGAAGATCGTTCACGTACCATCAAGCAATCATTCCTATATATCATATCATTCACATAAGGCATACACTTATCTCTTAGGATAAGCGTATTAACAAACATATCGAGTATGCACACAGCCCCGAAAACATAACACATAAATGGGGCTAGAAACTCACCTGAACACGGTTACGTTCTCCGTTGATTGTAATTCCTTTCTTTAACTGGGCTCGGCTAACTGTATAACATTTACACATATCAATTAACTACTACTACTCGTTTTCGATAACTGCCTTAACACATTTTCCATTAGGTTTTTAATTCATTTTATAAACGAACTTCACTTCAGGCGAAGTTAAACCTTAGGCGAACTTGGAAACAACTTGGTTCTGGCTTGATTCGATCGAATAGGGACATATTCGATCGAATCTGAGGCACACTCGATCGAACTAGACACACACTCGATCGAACCAGCTGGGAAAACTCGTTCGATCGAACATGGCACTCGTTCGATCGGATAGATACTCGTTCGATCGAATACGGATCTCATTCGGTCGAATGAGGCGGAGACCATTCGGTTGCTTTCTTATTCGATCGAATGGACTGGTTCGATTGACTCATTCGATCGAATGGACTGGTTCGATTGACTCATTCGATCGAATGGACTGGTTCGACTCCTTCAAGCTGGGCGACGGAGAAACCTACGGGTTTTTCCGGATTTTCCAGATTTCGACCCAAAATCGAAGTTTTTGACATGGAAATGCTCGGGATTGAAAGGGCTATCGATTCCTAGTACTTTTAAACACAAAAGCTTGCATTTTGACACCAAAACAAGGCGGTTTTTGACCCGAAAACTCAAGTTACGAAAATGGGAGTTTTTGCTCGATTTGAGGTCGAAAATGGTTATGAAAACGGATGATTCTCGAGAGGGACTTACCAAAAACGATTAGGAACAAGATTGTGGACTCGGATTTGTGATTTGAGAACTTTCTCTCTCTAGCTTCTCTCTCTAGAAATGAGAGTGTTTGGGTGGGTGTAAGTGAAGGAAGATGGTGAAAATGGTGGAAGTGTCAAGAACTTTCGTTTATATACTACGGGTTTGGTTAGGCTCGGGTTGGCTTCCTACGGGTCGAGACAGGCCGAGTTCATAAAATAACTAAGCCCAAGACCCGTTCCTTACTCGACATTAAATAACTAAACATAACTTTCTTTTATTTATTTCCTGATAACCCGAGTAAACTTCCCATCTATTAATAAGTAATATAATTAATATTACCTTTGAAATTTCCGGATGTTACAACATTCATTCGCGCACGCGCAAAGTAATGTGCATCCAACGTTCCATGTATCCAATCTCAAGAAGTGTTTAGCTGACGAGAACCTTCACATTCCACTTGATGAAGTTCAAGTTGATGAAACTATGCATTTCGTTGAGAAGCCTGTTGAGATTATGGATCGCGAGGTAAAGCAAACCAAGCGCAGTCGCATCCCTATCGTGAAAGTTCGTTGGGAGTCCAAGCGCGGAGCCGAGTTTACATGGGAAAGGGAAGATCAAATGAAGATCAAGTACCCGCACCTGTTCTCTGCGCAACCTACTTCGAGATAAATTTCGGGACGAAATTTCTTAAAGTAGGGGAGACTGTGACATCTGCCCCGATCCGACCCGACCCAGGTACCCGTTTCTCTGATCCGATCTCTTTCTTTTATGATTTAATATTTATTTATACTTACTTTATTTTTAATAATAATATATATTTTCCTTCCCGCCTCTTTCTCTCTCTTTCTTTCCGCCGTCCCGTCCCTCTCCTCTCTTTCCGCCTTGTTTCCCTCTTTTCCTTCTAACTCTTTGCTTGTCCTTTGTTCCTTCCCGCCTAAGGTTGTCTGCGCAGCTCCACGCGCCAGACCCCTTACAAGGAATCCTGCGTGAAGACCACCTGTTACAGCGATACGCGAGACGAACTCTTCTCGCAGCGCGCTAAGAATTGTAATTCTTCTCGCAGCGCGCTAAGAACGGTAGTTCTTCCCGCGACGCGCTAAGGATCTGTAGTTCTTCTCGCAGCGCGCTAAGAATCGTAGTTCTTCCCGCGGCGCGCTAGGAATTGAAGATCTTCCCGCGGCGCGCTTAGAAATATAATTCTTCCCGCGACGCGTTAAGGTTGGTTCTGTCTGCCTTCGCGCTCGCGCACTTTTGCCTTCGCGCTCGATGCCTTCTCGCGCTAAACCCTTTGAGTTTTCTTCTGTTTAATCTAGCCGTTTGCTTTTGTGTTGTCTTATCTGTTGTGCTGTTGACCTAATCTGCTTTATGTCTGAAAAGTTACTTTCGGCGCAGCATGCGCACCAACCCCATTGGTTGGCAGAAAAAGTGACTGACATAATCTTTTGAGATCTGCTTTTGCCATGCTTGACCAGTACCTTTATCTGATCCGCCCATGCTTTTTACTGTTCCCTGTCAGCTTTATCTTGCCCCCTGCAGCTGCCATATCTTTTGATATCTTTTGCTTTTGGAATCTTTTACTTTTTGAGATCTTTTTCCCCTTTTCTAGGGATTGTGTTCCCTAGGGTTTCTCTATAAATAATAATCTTATTTTTCTTAACACTACACACACAAACACTTATTATCTCTCTTCCTTTGCTCTCTGCCGATTGTCCTTCTGCCGCCTCCTCTCTTGCCTCCGTTTTCTCCTCTCCTCTACCCTGCTTTTTCTGGTAATATATTATATATATAATTTACTTATTAATTATGCTAACTTATAATCAAGACTTAGAACCAATCATTAAAACAATAATCTTATTTATAGGTTAACTTGTGCTTGTTTAAAATTGGTTCTTGCTTTATCTTACACCGCATCGTTTATCAAGTGAGTAATCTCGTACCTAATCCCTTTTTGCTTTTAATGTTTTGGGATGTTCATGTGTTCATACAAACTTAGAGTCTTAAACTTGTTTATGAACTTTAGTCGCGCAGTATCCCATGTGTTGAGGACGTAGACTTGGCTGTTTATTTGTATGTGTGGATCATTAACCGTCTTGTCGGTCTATTCCGCAGTTCT
Source organism: Bidens hawaiensis (assembly GCF_021521415.1). Classification (NCBI taxonomy): domain Eukaryota; kingdom Viridiplantae; phylum Streptophyta; class Magnoliopsida; order Asterales; family Asteraceae; genus Bidens; species Bidens hawaiensis. Next base: position 541,255 of record NW_027491517.1, read on the forward strand.
CATGGTACCATTAGATGAACACGGGAGAACTATCGTTTATGATTTTCTCTTTTGTTTGCACATGCACAGTTTGTCTTGTTTGTGAGCTCAATTGTGAGCACCGGCAGTCTATGAATCTTAGAGTTGGTCCCGATCAGATTACACCCTTGTTGAAAACCAAACATACACATGTTGCGCGCAGATTTATTGTTATCTATGTATTAACTATTAAACTTGATTTCTCACCAACACGCAAGTGTTTGACGTTTATTTTAACACATGTTCAGGTTTGCAGTAGCTGTTTTGGAGCTTGTGGACACATAGGAAGTTTTCTTTATTTTGGACCTAGATTAAAATGTATCAAGACAAGTTTTTGCTGTTCGAATATTATGATTTATAATATATTGATTTATGATTATTTATGTTATCTTATGTCTACTTTGCGCGTGCGCGAATGAATGTATTTATTAAATATTGACACCCAATAGTGTCACGAGTAATGAAACAATATGTGGCGCCCCGATGTATAATCCGCCTTTGGTCGGGGTGTTACAGATTGGTATCAGAGCTCGTTGACTTTAGGATAGGTGGTTAGACGTAACGACCTAGAATACCTAAGAGTCCCTTCTCGCGCATGAGAGAAATCTCATGTTTGCGCGCTTATTGTTAATTACTCGTTATTTATGAATATGCTCGCGCTTGCGCAGTATATGATTTTATGTTTTATTTCGCGATATTTCGATTTTTGTTGAATTTCGATTTTTATTGATTTTTCTTACATATTCGTTTGTTGGGTTTGAAAATCCGAAAAGTCATGGTGTTACATGAATAGTTGATTTTCAATTTCCATTTACGATTATGTTCTGAGGTTGGAAACTTGAAAAGTCATGGTGATACATGAATTGTCAACCTCCAATACTCATTTTCTTGTGTATTTTATATTGAAGATTGAAAAGTCATGGTGATACATGAATCGTCAATCTCCAATACTCGTTTGCTCGTATATTTTAAATTGGGAATTCGGAAAGTCATGGTGATACATGAATTGTCGATTCTTGATTCGAATTTGTTACCTTTATTAAGTCTGCATTTAGGGTCATTTATTTTACTTTAACTTTTGACAGTAACTGACTCCGCGAAACCAAGCTTTATAAGATTAAAACTTTGCGCTAAAATCAAGATATTAACTAAAATTAAAATTTTTATAGAATGCCTCCGCTATCTCGTCGCCATCTCAAGAAGAAAGAAGCCGCGCGCAGACGCTCGCAGCAACGTTCCCAGGAAATGGCCGCCGCAATAGCCCAAGCTTTGAGCCAAAACAATACCAACACCTCTGGTTACAACATTAAGTCCTTTAACGCGGGTAACCCTCCAAAGTTCACAGGTCTTGAAGGAGCCACCGTGATGCTCCAGTGGCTTGAGAAAATAGAAAACACTTTCCTCCACACCCAATGCCCCTCAGACAGACGAACCCTATATGCTTCCAGTGTCCTGGAATCTAGAGCGCTTACATGGTGGAATGGAGTAGCTCATGCGCGTGGCGCAGAAGCTGCTTCCAGCATGCTCTGGGAGGAATTTAAGGAAATTCTGACGCGAGAATTCTGCCCTCCCAACGAAGTTAAGCGCCTGGAGGAAGAATTCTGGAACTTGAAGCAATACAGCGGTGAAGCGCGCGAGTACGCGACGCGCTTCCATGAACTAAGCCTGCTTGTCCCTCACCTTGTTACCCCTTCCCGCCGAGCCATAGAGAAATTCCTTGGGGGTCTCCCCATGGAAATTCAAGATTCTGTATGGGCTAGAAACCCAGTTACCCTCTCTGACGCCATCGAGTTGGCCGCTGTGCTCAGCGACAACCATGTCAGAGCAGGAACCCTGTTCCTGCGGGGATCTGAGAAGACCAAACTCACCAAGACTGTCCCAGACCAACAGAAACCAAACCAGAACCCTCAAACCATAACCAGAAACGTAGGCGCAGACAAGCTTACGCGCTTACCAGCCCACCCATAGTCCAGCAACCCGCATACCAACCTCCAGTTTATGCGCCTAACCCACTGTCAGCCTACCCAACACCTCCTGTAGTCCACAACTATGCCTTAACCAATCCAGCACTCCCTGCCCCGCCAACTAAGAAACCTTACACAGGAAACCATCCCTTCTGCCCAACCTGTAGACTTCACCACCCACCTCAAGTCCCATGTCGACTTTGTACCCGATGTGGCCGCGCTGGTCACCTTGCAGAAAACTGTAGAGTCCTTCCCGCCAATCCAATTGCGCCAACACCACCAGTCTACCCGCAAAACCCTCAACCAACCTACCAAAACCCACGACCCAGATCGTGCTTTAACTGCGGTGATCCCAATCATTTCCGGAACGCGTGCCCGAGACTACAAGTTCAGATTACGCAAGCGAATCCGGTAAACCAGATTTCAAACCAAGTAACGCGTGGACGAGCTTTTAACATAACCGCGCACCAAGCGCAAGCGAATAATGACGTAGTTAATGGTACATTTTTGCTTAACGGATTTTATGCTTCTATACTTTTTGATACTGGCGCCGATCGAAGTTTTATTTCTCGCGCCTTCGAGCAGAAGCTTGCGCGACCGCGCGATAACTTAAAAGAAGATTTTTCAGTTGAATTGGCTAACGGTGAAACTGTTTTAATTAACTCTGTGATTAAAGATTGCACGCTTAACCTTAACGAAAACGATTTTCTGATCGACCTCATCCCCATGCCTCTTGGGAGCTTTGATGTTATCATTGGTATGGACTGGCTCTCGCATAATCGCGCCGAAGTTATTTGCGCCAAGAAGATGATTCGCATACCTCGAGAAAATGGTGATCTTCATATCTACGGCGAAAAACCCTCCAGTGGTCTTAAGCTTATGTCTTGCGCCGAAGCCCGAAGACTCATGCGGAAGAAGTGTATTGCATTCTTAGCCCATGTGGTTAAACCTACTGAAGAAAAGAAGCTTCGCGATATCCCTGTTGTGCGTGATTTCCCTGAAGTTTTTCCTGATGATCTTCCTGGTATCCCTCCCGCTCGTGAAGTCGAGTTCCGTATTGATCTTGTCCCTGGTGCTTCCCCCGTAGCCAAATCTCCTTACCGTCTTGCGCCCGCTGAGATGCAAGAATTGGCAAGCCAACTTCAAGAGTTGACAGCTAAAGGATTCATTCGCCCTAGCTCTTCGCCCTGGGGTGCTCCGGTGTTGTTCGTTAAAAAGAAAGATGGATCGTTTCGCATGTGTATTGATTACCGCGAGTTGAACAAACTCACCATTAAAAACCGGTATCCCTTACCGCGTATTGACGACCTCTTTGATCAACTCCAAGGTGCCTCTTGTTTCTCGAAGATTGATCTCCGCTCTGGCTATCACCAGTTGCGCATCCGCGATGAAGATGTTCCGAAGACTGCTTTTCGAACTCGTTATGGCCATTTTGAATTCTTGGTCATGTCCTTCGGTTTAACCAACGCACCCGCCGTTTTCATGGATCTAATGAATCGGGTGTGTAGGCCTTTCTTGGATAAATTCGTGATTGTGTTTATCGATGACGTTCTGATTTATTCTAAGACCAAGGCCGAGCATGAGCAACATCTCCGGTTGGTGTTGCAAAAGCTTAGAACCGAGCAGCTCTTTGCTAAGCTCTCCAAGTGTGAATTCTGGTCGGATGAAGTACAGTTTCTTGGTCATGTTGTAAACAAGATGGGTATTCATGTCGACCCATCCAAGATTGAAGCAATCAAGAACTGGATTACGCCATCCACTCCTTCTGAGATCCGTTCCTTTCTGGGCTTAGCTGGTTATTACCGGCGCTTCATTTCGAACTTCTCGAAGATCGCTTTGCCTTTAACGGCTCTAACGCACAAAGGTAAACCGTATATTTGGGGCTCGAAGCAAGAAGAAGCCTTTCTGACGCTCAAGCGATTGTTGTGTGAAGCTCCTGTTCTTGCGCTACCTGAGGGTAATGAAGATTTTGTCGTGTATTGCGATGCATCCAACCAAGGTCTCGGTTGTGTTCTTATGCAACGAGGCAAGGTTATCGCTTACGCATCAAGGCAACTCAAGGTTCATGAAAAGAATTATACAACTCACGACCTCGAACTAGGCGCAGTTGTTTTTGCCTTGAAGATCTGGAGACACTACCTTTATGGTACTAAGTGTATCCTCTACACTGACCATAAAAGCCTTCAGCATATCTTTGATCAAAAGGAACTCAACATGAGGCAACGCCGATGGAACGAACTCATCAGCGATTACGATTGTGAGATCCGGTATCATCCTGGTAAGGCTAATGTGGTAGCCGATGCGCTCAGCCGAAAACCCTGCCAGCTTAACTGTATTTTGCCGCGCACGCATCTTCACTTTGCGCCGATTCAAAGCAACCTTGAATCGCGTATTCGTGACGCGCAGCGCGCATCCATCAGTAATGGTAACCTTCGCGCCGAGTTAGCGTGTGGCGCGGAAGCGCATTTTGTGCCCAATCTGAGTGGAATTCTCTGCTATCTCAATCGCATCTGGATTCCCTTTGATGAGAATCTTCGCGCTGATATCCTGAGTGAAGCGCACAAATCTCGGTATTCTATTCATCCTGGCGCTGATAAGATGTACAAGGATTTGCGCATTACTTATTGGTGGCCCGGTATGAAAAAGGATATTGCTGTGTTCGTAGCTAAATGTCTGACTTGTTCTAAAGTGAAAGCTGAACACCAACGCCCATCTGGTTTGCTCGAACAACCAGAAATTCCTACGTGGAAATGGGAATGTGTAGCGATGGACTTTATTACCAAGTTACCTTTGACAGCAAGCAAACATGATAGCATTTGGGTAATAGTGGATCGTTTGACTAAGTCTGCTCACTTTCTGCCCATTCGTGAAAACTACCGTGTTGAGATTCTCGCGCGTGTAGGAAAAGTTGCCTACAGACTTGACCTGCCGCTCTCGCTCAGTAATGTGCATCCAACGTTCCATGTATCCAATCTCAAGAAGTGTTTAGCTGACGAGAACCTTCACATTCCACTTGATGAAGTTCAAGTTGATGAAACTATGCATTTCGTTGAGAAGCCTGTTGAGATTATGGATCGCGAGGTAAAGCAAACCAAGCGCAGTCGCATCCCTATCGTGAAAGTTCGTTGGGAGTCCAAGCGCGGAGCCGAGTTTACATGGGAAAGGGAAGATCAAATGAAGATCAAGTACCCGCACCTGTTCTCTGCGCAACCTACTTCGAGATAAATTTCGGGACGAAATTTCTTAAAGTAGGGGAGACTGTGACATCTGCCCCGATCCGACCCGACCCAGGTACCCGTTTCTCTGATCCGATCTCTTTCTTTTATGATTTAATATTTATTTATACTTACTTTATTTTTAATAATAATATATATTTTCCTTCCCGCCTCTTTCTCTCTCTTTCTTTCCGCCGTCCCGTCCCTCTCCTCTCTTTCCGCCTTGTTTCCCTCTTTTCCTTCTAACTCTTTGCTTGTCCTTTGTTCCTTCCCGCCTAAGGTTGTCTGCGCAGCTCCACGCGCCAGACCCCTTACAAGGAATCCTGCGTGAAGACCACCTGTTACAGCGATACGCGAGACGAACTCTTCTCGCAGCGCGCTAAGAATTGTAATTCTTCTCGCAGCGCGCTAAGAACGGTAGTTCTTCCCGCGACGCGCTAAGGATCTGTAGTTCTTCTCGCAGCGCGCTAAGAATCGTAGTTCTTCCCGCGGCGCGCTAGGAATTGAAGATCTTCCCGCGGCGCGCTTAGAAATATAATTCTTCCCGCGACGCGTTAAGGTTGGTTCTGTCTGCCTTCGCGCTCGCGCACTTTTGCCTTCGCGCTCGATGCCTTCTCGCGCTAAACCCTTTGAGTTTTCTTCTGTTTAATCTAGCCGTTTGCTTTTGTGTTGTCTTATCTGTTGTGCTGTTGACCTAATCTGCTTTATGTCTGAAAAGTTACTTTCGGCGCAGCATGCGCACCAACCCCATTGGTTGGCAGAAAAAGTGACTGACATAATCTTTTGAGATCTGCTTTTGCCATGCTTGACCAGTACCTTTATCTGATCCGCCCATGCTTTTTACTGTTCCCTGTCAGCTTTATCTTGCCCCCTGCAGCTGCCATATCTTTTGATATCTTTTGCTTTTGGAATCTTTTACTTTTTGAGATCTTTTTCCCCTTTTCTAGGGATTGTGTTCCCTAGGGTTTCTCTATAAATAATAATCTTATTTTTCTTAACACTACACACACAAACACTTATTATCTCTCTTCCTTTGCTCTCTGCCGATTGTCCTTCTGCCGCCTCCTCTCTTGCCTCCGTTTTCTCCTCTCCTCTACCCTGCTTTTTCCGGTAATATATTATATATATAATTTACTTATTAATTATGCTAACTTATAATCAAGACTTAGAACCAATCATTAAAACAATAATCTTATTTATAGGTTAACTTGTGCTTGTTTAAAGTTGGTTCTTGCTTTATCTTACACCGCATCGTTTATCAAGTGAGTAATCTCGTACCTAATCCCTTTTTGCTTTTAATGTTTTGGGATGTTCATGTGTTCATACAAACTTAGAGTCTTAAACTTGTTTATGAACTTTAGTCGCGCAGTATCCCATGTGTTGAGGACGTAGACTTGGCTGTTTATTTGTATGTGTGGATCATTAACCGTCTTGTCGGTCTATTCCGCAGTTCTCATGGTACCATTAGATGAACACGGGAGAACTATCGTTTATGATTTTCTCTTTTGTTTGCACATGCACAGTTTGTCTTGTTTGTGAGCTCAATTGTGAGCACCGGCAGTCTATGAATCTTAGAGTTGGTCCCGATCAGATTACACCCTTGTTGAAAACCAAACATACACATGTTGCGCGCAGATTTATTGTTATCTATGTATTAACTATTAAACTTGATTTCTCACCAACACGCAAGTGTTTGACGTTTATTTTAACACATGTTCAGGTTTGCAGTAGCTGTTTTGGAGCTTGTGGACACATAGGAAGTTTTCTTTATTTTGGACCTAGATTAAAATGTATCAAGACAAGTTTTTGCTGTTCGAATATTATGATTTATAATATATTGATTTATGATGATTTATGTTATCTTATGTCTACTTTGCGCGTGCGCGAATGAATGTATTTATTAAATATTGACACCCAATAGTGTCACGAGTAATGAAACAATATGTGGCGCCCCGATGTATAATCCGCCTTTGGTCGGGGTGTTACAACCGGCGACCTTCATGATGCAGCCGCTGCTCTGGGCTCCCTCTTCCATGGTTCGACTTTTACTTGTTCGATTCAGGTATTAATCTACTTCCATTTAAAATTGTAATTGTTTATTGTGCGGATGAGCTAGGGATGGTACAGGTACCGAAATGTTTGGTTCGGTACCAGTATTTCATGCAAAATTTGGAAAATACCGGTACCGTACCGATACCGAAAACTCAAAACTTGGTACCGATTCGGTAGTGACGGTACCAAAAAACGATCATCTCTATTTATTTGTTTATTTAAATTGTTAATTTGGTATTGTTTGTGGGTAACTGAATGATTGATAAAGGTTTAATAAATATTTGGATAATGTAGATTGAAAATTGGAAATGATTAGGGATTTAGGATTTATGTGTAAATTGGAATTGAGTGGGAATTTAGGGTTTGTGGTAATCAAAGAAACCGAAAGATTGTCATCACTAATCGACCCCATTTTGAGGTTGAGGTTTTTAATATGGTTTTGGATATACAAATTCAAAACTTGGAAATAGATTTAGCGAGGTCCCAACTAGTTTGTTAGAAATTATGTTTAGTTTAAATCCTTGCGATTTGTTTTTTTAGTTTGACATATCTAAGATAGTGACATTTTCTGATATGTATCCGAATGAGTTTAGTAACGAAGAAAGAGTGTGCATTTCGGATGATCTTACGACCTTTTATCTTACTTTAAAGGAAGATGATAAATTTGCAAAATTGGGTGGAAAGAGTGACCTTGCTCATGTAATGGTGGAAAATGGAAAGCACGCCACTTTTTTTTTGGTTTATCGAATATTGAAGCTAGCGTTGGTTTTACCAGTTGCTACCACAATCTTTTAAAGATATTTTTCTTAAATGAAGCTTATTAAGAAAGATTTGCGTAATCGAATGGTGATGATTAATTGAACAATGCTTTAATTTGTGTGCTCGAAAGAGACACGTTTGATAAAGTAAAAGAAGAGGATCTGATGGCTCGATTTCAAACATTCAAAAACCGAAAAGGAGAAATTTGCACCCTATGTTTTAAGTTTTTTTTTTATTATCGTGTTTCTATTTTTGTTTCGTTTACATTGTATGAAATACGATCTAAGCAGTTAATGCGGAAAAATATTGGATATCACTTAAGGACCGATATGTGAGATATCAGTTATCGCGGTGAGATATTGGTAGAATATCAGCAATTTTAATATCATATATATAGCAATTTAACATTAATAATTTAGTATATCATCTTACCATTAACAAATTAACCTTTTTTAACTTGCAAAACAGTATCATGTAAACCACAACCAAGAATTAATAAGTATCATCTAGACATCAAGAAAACAAACAACCAAAACAAGATTCACCAATATAATCAATCTAAACATGCAGATAAAAGAATCAATCTACACATACAAATTTCAAACTTAACTATCATATGACTAATATAAACATTCACGTAAAACAATGTAACAAGGAAAGCGTAGACAAAAAATAACATATATAAAATCCTGTTGTTTAGGGGCTACCCAAACTTCTGGATGCGCTAAGAAGGGGTGGTCGACGAGGGGACAGTCGTAGAGCTCGAAGGAATGACTGTCTTTGAGGTCACCAACAATGTATGGGGTCCTTTTGTCTTTTTACCGTTCAAAATCAAATAGATTGATCTTTTCACCATTTTAATTATATATATTGCACATAAAATTTTCATAACCCCCCCCCCCCCCCCCCGGACACCACCACCACCAAATGACTATCCATGATTTTCAGTTTACTTGGTATTCTTGTTTGATTCCAAAGTATTAATATTGTTATATACACCTTTATAACAAATATATACTTTAATTACCATAAAATAAATATTATTATGAATTTATTATATGCTTAACTACTATTTATAATTTTTAGATACAAATTTATTCAAACAAATCACAATAATTAATATTTCTTCTCTCCCCATTCCTTTGTCATTTGTTTTCACCCGCTTTTAAAAAAAATTAGACAGAAAACTAAAAATAATGTAAATATTTTATTTCTCTTAACTGTAATACAAAGATAATTATCTAACTTAATTATTTTTACATGTAGAAATGCATTATGCTTTTATTGTAGTTTTTTGTTTAAAATTAATTTTTTATGTAACATTATACATACGTTAAATAATGGCTGGTGGTGTCACAAAACTTTTAAAGTCGTTGTTTAGAGTATTTAGGCAATTAGTTTGGTGGTTTAAATTGAAGATATGCACCTTACGGGTTAGGGGTGTGTTTTTTATCCATACCCGAATAAGGAACCTGAACCGAAGCGGCCCGAGACCCAAATAACCCGATTCGAATTCACCCAAACCGATTAAACTCATAACCCGAACCGAGATAAAATATTCGGGTCGGTATTTGGATTGAAATACCCTTATTCGGGTTGACCCGAATAAACCGAAGTATAATACATCGATGTATGTATCCTAATTTTTATAGGGGTTTAGCGGTGAAGTAACATAGTGACCATATGTATTCTTGTTCGGCTGTTCTCAATACTCCAATAATTATTTGGATCTATCACATTGGATCCCAATGTATTAATTATTATAAAACATGTTGAGAACGTATCTTCAATTAAAAACTTAAATAGTATAGTCTTTAAACCAATATGTATTGGGCATGTTTGTTCAATATACACAAGTATTGATCCACATGCTACAACACATCATCTCGTCTAATGCATGTTTGTATGATAAATTTCAGGTTTTGCTAAATATTATAATTCATTATTGAATATGGTTGTATATTACGGTTTTCTAACGGCTTAGAATATGGTTTTTTTTTATATTGTTAAAGGTGGATAAATTTTTTTAATTTGTTAAACCCGAAACCCGACCCGAATTAAACCGACCCGTTTAACCCGAAACCCGAACAAACCGAACTTATTTGGGTTGGTTCTTGGGTCAATTTGTTTTGAGCTCAAACCCGAATAAATAACCCGAAGAACACCCCTATTACGGGTTGGTTGTTGTGTTTGTTAATTTCATCTCTCCTTTTTGGTCCTTTTTAGTGACATAATTTGTTATGGTTTTCTTGATGAAATTAAATTTTTATATAGATGTTTGGTTGTTTTACCTTATGGTACGTGTATACCACACATTTTATTCAACTTACTCCTCTATATCTAGGCTTAGGTTTTCATTATTTGCATGTGTTCTCGGCAAGACAACATAGTCTACGAATTGCAGGTTTGGTTTCAATAATGTTTCGAAGAAGTTGTCGTGCTTACTATGATGTCTTGTTCAGTTTATGTATGTGTTATATACCTACGCCGTGCTATTTTGTTAAGCTTAGGTTCGAAAGTTCACAACTTTTTTGAGTTATCTTTGTCTCTATGAAATATTCGATTTTGGTTGTTGGTTTTGTGTTGCAGTTGCTTTGTTTTAAATACATGTTTTGGTACCGTAACAAACATGACCGATATAAATAGAATTCGTATTGACTTGCAGTAGTACGTCCGTCGTGCCGGGTAAAACGTAGTTATTATTGTAATGTAATGAAATGAAATGAAATGAAGGGTGGCTGGTACTATTTGTATGACCCTCTAGTCTTCCTTCCCCTTAATTTATAAGCCCCAAAATTTCATCTCATATTTATTTTTATTTTAATCATCACAGATTTCTCATCAAATCAAATCCCTAATTCAATCTGCACAGGTAATAATAATAATAATCCTTCAATCATCTGCTCTCTATATCTTCAATTTCACATCAATTTCATCACACAACAACAACAACAACAAATCGTTTATTTTTTTCACAACTAAAACCCTAATTTGTTCGTTTGTGTCTATTACAGTTTCGTTTTCCGTTAAATTCAACTGATTGTTGCAGTAACTGAAGTTTTTACGTTTGCAGGTTTGGATTGGAGCAAAGTGATTGATGAGAAAATGAGTAATCGGCCGAGTACGCGTAACAAAAACAAGCGGCAACGATCGGATAATAATGCTGAACTTATTAATGATTTGTACAGGTGATTTCACTTCATTCAATCTCTTTTCATGCTTGCAGTGTGCTAATTGTTTCATTATTGAACCACATTTTGTGCATTTTGTGTTTGTTCTCAATCTGACTAACCTAGGGTTTGATTTTGGGGAAAAAATTGGTACAAAATGATTATTATTATTATTATTATTGTGACATGTAGTTAACAATCACTGTTTTCTGTTGGTCTATAAACACAAAATATAAACTTTAAGCTTTTGATGTCTGTTATCTAAAGAATATTAAATTTTATTTAAAGAGTTCAATGCAAAACTGAGATAAGTTATTCTTGAAATGTAACAAGAATATGCTGTTTGAAGTTCGACGGTTATTCCTGTTTTCTTAACAACAAGGTTTGATTATTGACGTGCATTTTCTGCATTTTGCGTTTGTTCTCAATCTGAAAACCTAGGGTTTCTTTTGTGATTATTATTATTATTGTGGCATATAGTTAACAATCACTGTTTTCTGTTGGAGTGCTGGTATATAGACACAAAATATTAACTTTAAACTTTTGATGTCTGTTATGTATTATAATTTTGGGAATTCTAGACTAGATGGATTTTATCTAAAGATTATTATTATTATTTTTTTGAATAGTTTAATGCAGAACTGAGATAACTTATTCTACAAATGTAACAACAATTTGCTATTTGAAGTATTACTATGAAGTTTGGTGGTTATTCTTCTGATCTTAACAATGAGATTTTCTTTGCATAAAAAGTTATTTTTGTTTTTGTGTAAATTGGCCTAGTATTCTAGAAAGTACCACTCACTGAGTCACTGTTATATGTAGAATCTACACAGAACTTAATTGAAGTTTGATTGTGTTTTGGAAAGAGTATTTCTTTCCTTTTAAGCTTCATTTGATAATTATAGTTGTTAACAGTATGTGAAGTTTAAACATTTGTCGTATGTTATATAATTTTGGACCATAGTAGTTTGGGAATTGTAAGCTTAGATGGATTTTTATTTAAAGAGTTTAATGTAAAACTGAGATAACTTGTTTTACAAATTTAAGTACTGCATTATGCTATCTGAAGTGTTACTATGAAGTTTGGTGGTTATCTGATTTTTTATATGGTAAGTTATAAACTTTTTCTGTTTTGGTAGGAAAATTCACTTGTCTGGTGCAGTGTCAAAGGACGAAATAAAGCAGCTATTTATGTATGAGAAGCCGCTTTGTTTTCCAGGCTGTAGAGTGAACACGAAAGATAACCCTAACTGTTTTTGTGGGTTGATTCCACCACCAAATGGTAACCGAAAATCTGGATTATGGCAAAAGACTACTGAAATTGTTTCCTCATTGGGTGCTGATCCTCATAAGGATACCCGTGATTCGCTCGAGACGCCAGCTGGATTAACAAATCTTGGAGCCACATGTTATGCAAACAGCATACTTCAGTTTTTATACATGAATAAGTCTTTCAGAGAAGGTGTATTGTCTGTTGAGCCAGAGGCTTTGGAACAACAGCCTGTTTTGGATAAAATCGCTCGCCTTTTTGCACAGCTTCATGCTAGTAAAATGGCTTTTGTTGATTCAGCTCCTTTTATTGAAGCACTGGCTTTAGATAATGGTATTCAGCAAGATAGCCATGAGTTTCTTACATTGCTTTTTTCATTGCTTGAACAATGTTTGAGTTGCTCAAAAGTTTCTAAGGCCAGATCTGTTGTACAAGATCTCTTTCGTGGAGGTGTGTCACATATGACCAAGTAAGTTACTTATAAGTTATAATATGATTTGTATTATTATGGATTATCACTTGATAAGCTAATGTGAATGATGATTTCTCTCTTTTTGTTACTTGTTTGGTGACCTAGGTGTTCAAAATGTGGGAACCAATCAGAAGCCTCATCAAATGTTGAAGATTTTTATGGACTGGAACTAAATGTAAAGGGTTTAAAAGGTTTGGATGAAAGTTTAGATGATTATCTTTCTGTTGAAGAGCTTCAAGGAGATAATCAGTATTTCTGCAGTTCATGTGCAACTCGTGTAAATGCTACACGTAGTATCAAGCTGCAGTCATTGCCACCTGTCCTTATTTTCCAGCTCAAACGTTGTGTTTTCCTTCCTAATGTAAGTTCAAAAACATTTCTGATTTTCTTATGTAGATGCCTTATTTACACTCGTATAATCTTCACAGACTACAACGAAGAAGAAGATAAGTTCTGCATTTTCTTTTCCTGGACAAGTGAATATGGCAAGATGGTTATCTGAACAAAGTGGATCTGAAATGATATATGATCTATCAGCAGTTTTAATTCACAAGGGTGCTGCTGTTAACAGTGGCCATTATGTAGCTCATATTAAAGATCAAGATAGAGGTTTATGGTGGGAATTTGATGATGAACTTGTTTCTGAATTGGGGCAACACCCTTTCGGTGGTGGTTCTTCTAATACACCTAGTAAACCAGCACAATCTGGTTCGGTAGAATCTAAAAGTGTTGTAAATGGAAACCATACAGATGCTTCATCTTCTGAAATTAATACAAATGTACAAACATTCTCTTCAACCGATGCATATATGCTGATGTATTCTCTTAGGAATCAAACCAATGGTGATAGAAAATCTCAAATGGGATCTGGTGAACTGAAAGTAAATGGTGGTGCTTATCTTCCACCTCATCTTTTGAAGGAAGTTACTGAGTTGAATAAGTCATATGATGAATCTTGTCAACAATACAAAGCCAAGAAAGACGCCAAGCTGGCACTCATCACCGAGAGACGACAGGAGGTTAGATCAGTTATAACTGAAGCGCCTGTTCAGTCACCTACAGAGTCCTTTAGGTGGATGTCAGTAGATTGGCTTCGCCAATGGGCAGATAACATCATTCCTACGTGAGCTTCAAGTCTTACATTTTCTTTCTCATTGGTTTTATGTTAAAATCCTATATTTTCTCATATGTGATGATTTTATATTTGTGCAGTGAAATTGACAACAAACCAATTCAGTGTGTGCACGGGAAAGTACCGGTTTCAAAGATTACCTCTATGAAACGGCTATCAACCAAGGCTTGGAATACAATATATTCCAAGGTACCTTATTATATATGTATAATAACTATTTGCTAAATTAATTTGTTTTGATAACTGACTGTACTTCTTATGAAATTTTGTAAATGAAGCATGGAGGTGGTCCAGCATTGGGTGAAAATGACTGCTGCATTGAGTGCCTAATGGAAACAGCATGTACTACTGTAAGTGCAGATAGCTACAGAGACAGAAGGACATCAATGAGAGAACTTGCTGAGTCAGCACTTGCTGGGAAATGTCCTGATGGACAGTTGTACTATCTTTCCAAGTCATGGTATGTTTTTAGTTATCTGTTGCATTCTTAGAGCTACCACTCAAGTTTACATTAAATTGTAGGTTGGGTCAATGGGTACGAAGACGAAACATTGACTTACCATGTGAAGCTGATACTGGACCAACAGCATCAATCAGGTGTCCACATGGTTCACTTATGCCTGAACAAGCTCCAGGTGCCAAGCGGGCCCTAGTACCAGAGAATTTATGGCTTTTTATATATGAATCCGCCAATGAAGTAAAACCGGATGATATGATTGGCTGTTCAGTTTTTCTTTCTGGCTCTGATGTGTGCCCTCAATGCTGTGTTGAACTCACTGAAGTGACTTCCATGGAAGATACCCTTAGGTGGTTTATACTTTAAATTAAACATTCTGTTAAACAATTAGTGAATCAGTTTGACTTCATTGACTTTATCTGTTAACATGTAGGGACTTTAAGCTAAAACAGCGCCAATCTCATGAAAAATTAGCTCTTGGAAAAACCTTGCCGCTTTGTTATAATAACAAATACTACTTGTTACCTACTTCTTGGCTTTCAAAATGGCGGTCCCATGTTACAGCAGTTGGCAAGAATGCATCTTCTACTGAAGAACCAGAAAACCTGAATATTGTCATTGAATCACTGAAATGTGAACAGGTTTTTATTCTTGCTCTTAATATACTTTAGGAAATATTGTTTTATAGCTGTTTGTGGTTAATTTTATAAATTTTATAATCTAAAACAGCATTCAAGACTTCTTCATAGACCTCCTAGTCTTGTAAGGAAACGTGGTGTAATCCTCCAAAAGGCTCCCACTGTAAGTTCATATTTTGTTTTTATATTTTTCATTTTGTAGCAATTAAATTAATGATTTTTCAGGTAGACGAGTTGACAATTATTACCGAAGACGACTGGATATTATTCTGCAAAGACTGGAACGGTAACGGGGAAAAGGGCATACTAGCTATAATTGATTTAAGCAATTCCACTGAAGATAGTATGTTGGGGACGTCTGAAGATACGCCAATCACAGAGGAAAATGTCATCAATCTTGATGATGCGAATGAGACCGAGTCACAGGGGCCCACAGTTAAAACATATCCAGAGGTATATTTAGTTTCTGAGAAGAATAAAGAGTACTTTGTATGATAATTTTCTCATGTGGTGTTTGTAAGTTATTACAGGTGTGTGAAGATTGCATTGGTGAAAGAGAAAGCTGTGAATTAGTGAGGAAACTAAAGTACTGTAACGAGGATATATGCATTTGCTTTGTTCGCGGGAAAGAACCACCGAAATATATTCTCGAAGGATCTGGAAACATGGAGCCGACTAATCGACGAATCTCTAAACGTTCTAGAAGGACATCTTATGGAAACTCAGTTAACTTGAATGTTTCTGGAACTACAACTCTATATGAACTCAAGATGATGATTTGGCAATCGTTCGGGGTATGTTTTTTATTTGCCAAATTCCTTTCTCTGAAATTCGGGTTAACAGAGTTTTGAGTTTTTGCAGATTGTTAAGGAAAACCAGATACTTCACAAAGGTACCAAGATTGTTGATGGGGAGTCTGCTACTCTTGCTGATGAGTGTATATTCCCAGGAGATGTGTTATGGGTGACTGATACAGAGATCCATGAGAACCGTGACATTGCAGGTAATACATAATATGATAGTAGTGCGAGTATATGTTTTATTCGCTTATACGCTTGTTTTTTTACTCTCTTTTGTTTTTGTTTTTGTTTTTCCAGAGGAGCTTTCTGATACAAAAATGGAGGTGCAGCAGTCAGAGGGAGGTTTTACGGGAACACTTTTGACATCAAATATAGGGACACAGGTTGTGTCTCAAGGATGCTACAATTAAGCAGGATCTTTTGAAATGTTATATGCTTCAAGTATTATTTTGTATATCGGAAGAGGAACTGACAAATTTTGGTAAATGTTTAGACCTAACATCACTTTATTGGCTAATGCTAATGAGATTTATCATAGAAGTTAACAAACTCTTGTTTGCACATTTGTTTCAGAAGGATGTGAATCGAGTGTCGGTTGTTGAAGATATTCACTATGCCTGTTTGTGCACATTATTAAAAGTTTGTAAAATACCGAATTTGGAAAAACCAAGTCTTTTTGGTTATTTTGGTACCTGTAGTGATCCATGTAACTGGCTTTATTTTGCTACAGAGCACTACATATGATATACCTATCAGTGGTTGTACCGTGGCAGTGGCAGTGGCAGTGGCATTGACTGGTTTTTCATGTTTATATTTGCACGTGTTTGGTTATTTCTGCATACAAATAGGGGTGAATTGTGGTGATGGGTAACTAGTCAAAACGAGTAATTGTTTCATCCAGGTTAAAACTGTGGGTTTTCCTATTAAGGTAAGCAAGTCAAGTGTGGCTCATAGAGTCGCATAACTGTTAGGTTGAGAGCTTGAACCTTGAGCTAGCTTTGTTGGTTTAGATTTTTTTAGGTTTTGATGGAATATAAATATGGTTATATCTGTTATTTCATAGAATTAACTCTTGCATTGTTAAGTTCAGTATGATAATATTTAGGCTCGAGCTTGTTCAAACATGACTCAACTACAAGCGATTTGACTAGATTCACCCATGTACCCTTTTGGAAAGTACAACATAATATGATAGCATCAGACCAAATCGAAAACAGTCGTAAGTTCATAAAATGTGTTGCCCATAACAAAATTTCTTCATTAAATCCACAACACGACCTAATGGAAAGTCAACCAAAACAACATTTTGTCCGATACACAAACATTTTTCGTGCCTAAACATTTTACAATCATGGCATCCTGCACTTTGGTCAATATTACGGTTATAAGCCAACCCAATATGATCTTCCATTGGAATTGTGTATAGGAGATGCAGTTGGAGATGTCACACACCATTCATACCAAACCTATATCACCGTTAAAAGAATTCAAGTCAAATTTACAAGTGACAAAATTGGGTGGTCAGGTGATGGGTCAAATAAATTTACCTTGGTATTGCCACAACACCGCCAAATGTGAAAATCCAAGGGAGATCCCGCCTTTACATACATTGGTGACCTTAACGGGAATAATATTGGAAACCTGCACCATTAGCATAAACACAATTATGACATCAATTGTAAAATAACCCTGAAACCAAACAAAACTAGTGCTAGAAAGAGAGATCATTTTATGAAAGCATACCAGCTAAACATATTTGGGGTTGCGGTTGTTGGTTCGATACCAAGATGCACATCTTTGTAAAGTACCGAATCAAAATAGCCAGCAAATCCTATACACAGTTTTTGTTAAAAGGATTATAAACTCCATGATTATGATCTTAGTTAACAAAATGAACAAGAGTGCATATACAAAATCACTATACCATGAACAATACATGATCCGGTCTCAACAGGGAAATCAAACCGAAGCTTCTTGTACCGTTGATTACTTTTATTGGGTGAGTTGTTTGGATGGGTAAAAGTAAAGACCTAACAAATATAAGAGAGAAAAGTCATCATTGTCTACTGAAAACATTATGCACTCATAAGTTTAGTCAAATGATATGTAAAAGATTAAGGAACACTCACAGCTTGAGATGGAGACAATTTGGCCAAACGGTGCAGCTTTACAACATATGCAGTTTCAAAGTGTAGAAGATCTTTGTGTAATTTAATCTGAATATTAAAACATTAGATAAATAATGCATCGTATCATTACATAAAATATATAATAGCATGAAAATTTGGAAAAGCAACTTACATCATTGTACAATCTTGATGTAGTCACGGGCTGCATAAAACTTGTATACCTGACACAAAACAATCAATAAGAACAAAATCTATTGAAATTCAAATATATGAGAAAACTATTAGAAAGTACGCACGATTGTGGAATTGAAATCCCATCTGGCTTCAGAAATCGTTGAGCTCCATCAAGACACTCAGGTGACAGCTCATTGTCACCAAAAGAACCAAGTAACTCACTGACCTAAATTCATATACAGCAAAACTGTAATCCATATAATCAAAAAACTGATAAAAAAACACAACAGGTTTATTGGCAAACGTGCATACCAAAATGTCAGCTTTCTCTGGAGCTTCCCAGCAACGCATGTCGCAAGATATTATAGTCACAGTAATTTCCCAACCCTCTAACTTAACCAAGCTCTATTACAAAAAAGAATAATACAAGTTCAGAGGCAAGTTGCCCGCCTACCTGCTATATTGATGTAATATCTATGTTTCTATATAATAAATTTTCATTGATTAGTGCAAAAAAAAAGAGGCAAGTCTAATTAGGAAAGCTAAAATAGCACCTGAGGAAAGATAAAGATTGAATTAAACTTACATGAAGTGTAACAACTGCATTTGGATTCTTTTCTACAGCAAAAACTCTTATCTTACGCCCAGTTTCTTCAGCAGTCTATTCACAAGTGATCAAAGTGAGCCAAACACTATAACGGGTCAGCCATCAACCCATTCATAAGTAAACGGGTCGATATTGCCACGTCTAAACAAGCATACCTGTAATGATGCTCTAATGAGAGGTCCCCTCCCAGCACCTACAACCATCAAAACCTGCAAAACACAAATAGGGTTACATAATGCACATGTCTCTAAATGATAAGCAACTGTAAGAAACATTAAGGCACAAAATATGACTTCCTGATAATGGAGAAAATAGTTAAGTAAGCTTACAGCGGTTGTAGTAGATGCTTTCTCATCAGGAATCCTATCCACTAATGCTTTACTGACTGCCCTTTGGTACTGCCAATCACAAGTGTTCATTAATAAGCATTAAAAAAGATCTCATAAATTCAATTAAAACATGGAACATGCAAAACCAAGAAATTTTTTGATACCTGGATGTATTTGACACTGTCCTTTTCAAATGTTTCATAAGTTTGTGCTTCAAGATTATCCATGAGAGGCTGCAATGAAAATAATAGTGAATAACTGCAATAACTGCCAATAAAAGTATAAAACCAGAACACCAAAGTTGCACAAAGAACTTTACTTGCAAGGGAGATTGTAGATAATCCCTGTAACCAAGCTGCAAGATTAAACACAGGCCAACTTTAATTGTATGTAACAGAAAATAAAACCAGCATCTGTACAACCGTTTAATAAAAAATGATATGCAAAAAAAATCACCTCAAAGCGTTGTGCACAAAAAAGTATAAAACCAGAACACCAAAGTTGCACAAAGAACTTTACTTGCAAGGGAGATTGTAGATAATCCCTGTAACCAAGCTGCAAGATTAAACACAGGCCAACTTTAATTGTATGTAACAGAAAATAAAACCAGCATCTGTACAACCGTTTAATAAAAAATGATATGCAAAAAAAATCACCTCAAAGCGTTCTTGTTCACTAAGGGGTTCCATCTTCTTATATAAATAAGCAACATATTCCAAATACGACCTTAATTCATGTCTTTGAGCTTCTGATTAAATAACATTAAACAAAACCTTCATTATAAATTATTGTTTTTCTAAATCTTGATGGCACTAGGAAAAGAAAGTTACGCTGGGAATTATAGTTATCAAATGCGATAAGCGCTCAAAAGCGTTGAGTCTGGGCCTAGCGCCCAGGCGATAAGCGCAAAAAAAGCGCCCGATTTAAAAAAAACGCACATTAAAAAAACAAATGTTTTAACTACAATAGAACATCTTAATAAGAAAACATACATTCATTCTTGAAATAGTTCATAGAACAACCAAACACCAAAATCCAAAACATGAAGTACCAAGTACATCTTAATAATTAAAAAACCTAATCATTAACACATCTATCATAATATCCACTAATTCAACAACTCTATAAGCATTCATTTTAACTGCCACGAACAACAATTTGACCCATCCACAATTAAAGCATTAACACATCTATCAGAATATCCAGATTTCCAAAAATAAAAAACTAAAACCTAATCACAAATTCTGAATATTTAAATCATTTAGTAACTGAAGTCAAATGATATTTAATACGCATGGGCGGGTTGGGAACGGATTATGGTGCTTTAATAGTGGAGTTTTAGACTTTTAGGTACTCCTAGAGAATAGGAACATGTTGTTTAATTGATATTTAATATGCATGGGAAGGTTGGGAACATATTAATGGCGCTTTAAATATCTGAGGCATGCAACTCGCAATTAATGCGCCTGGCGCTTTAAATGCGCTTAAGTGCAAAATGCGCTCGATTTTAACAACTATGACTGGGAATTATTATTAGTTTGACCAGAACCAGATGGAGAGGTCCCAACAGGAAGGTTGTGCACCGCCTTTCCAGAAAGCACTATCTGAAAAATTGTTGAAGGAAAACTAATTAACCATGAAGTGTTTGAAAAAAGCAGAAAAACACCATTTAAAAGAAAAGCAAAATATACCTGTATTGAATAGTAAAAGAAACTGCTCAACAGTTTCTGATGACGCTTGGAGAGACAAGGGTAGCCCCGTGCATTTGTTAAGAAAGACTAAAACAGTTGAAAAAGTGTTACTTTAAAATACAAAAAATCAACTTGGATCAGTGAAAAAGATAAATAAAAAATGTTTAGAAGTTTATACATCAGTATGAACAATGGCTGTCTTGAGAGGCTAACCAAACCAACGCCCAAGTGAGTTTACTGAAGGTAGTGAAGACCTACCAAATCAAGGTTCATGAAAATATAGTTACTAAATTTAGCAATAATATATTGATGCATTTTGAGAAAACAAAAGACATATATATAAAAGCTTGTCTACTCACAGAACATCAAGAGCAACTGAAAGCTGACTGTGATGTTCACATAATGCACGAAAAGAATTCCATAATTCCCAAGAATCAGTATGCTCCACTACCTAAAAAGTCACAAATAAACAAAATATAAATAAGAACATTATAAGATAAATCATATCGTCTAAAATTAAAAAGTCAACCAGACACCCACCATGCCATCAGAAGTTCCATTCACGGAATCACCATCATCTTCGTCAGACTTCACTAGAGGAATCCTAAGCCACAACTTGAAAACAGAAACAAAGAATAAAAATAAAGAAAAAAAAGGGATAACAACTGTCTAAAGGCAGCGACATATACCTGCATATTATTAAGGTTTTGTAATATATCGTTCACGCATCTTGCATAATTAGCACAGGAATTTCCCTTAGGTGTTGGAAGAAGACACGCCTGAAGTAAAACAAACAAACTTACTGGAAAGCTGTTAAATTGTTCAACAAGCTAACAATGCAAGCAAAACCATTGCATGTTTTAAACCTGCAGAGACAGATGAGAAGCCCAAGCTATTTCTTGCTTCAAAGCAATTTCAGAATCCTCCCGAAGAACATCATCTTCTGAATCCAAGTCAATCCATGAGCTAATCTTGCCTGATAAGATGTAATATCATTACTATCGCTCCTAAAAATTCTTGAAAACTATGTTTTTGATAAAAAAAAAATAAACTAAGAGATAAGGTTATACCAACAACATGACTACTCCATTGTGATGGGCTTAAAACCAAGTCTGATCCAGCAAAAGGAGGCACACTTGACTCTCTGTTCGCCTTATCAACCAAACTAGACCTGTATCCAGGTTCCATCTGAAACACAATATCAGGACTTAAAGTTATTCGATAGATACATGAACCTAGATTCAATACCAACCAGATTTTGCATATTCGTTAGCTCAACTAACAATCAGTTCTCCCGTGTGCAGTGGTTGGATCGGTTTTGGGCGAACTAAAAA
Organism: Bidens hawaiensis; assembly: GCF_021521415.1. Taxonomy (NCBI): domain Eukaryota; kingdom Viridiplantae; phylum Streptophyta; class Magnoliopsida; order Asterales; family Asteraceae; genus Bidens; species Bidens hawaiensis. The sequence continues at coordinate 563,469 of NW_027491517.1, forward strand.
CCAAAACTTCGGGTTTTGACTTTTTAAAAACCATTCAGCTTCGGTTTGGATTCGTTTTTGTCTTTTTCGGTTTTGCCATTGAGGCTTTGAACTTAGAATTTTTGGGTCAAAAAGTTTTTTTTTGGCCCAAAATAAAGAATTTGGGACTAAATCATTTTGTTAACTAATAACTAATTGATTATTATACATTTGGGATAAAATAATTGAGTTACATATTTATTAAGCTCATAAAAAATTCGTAAAATATAAAAATAACAGATAAAAATCTATACATTCCTTCGATTCTGGTTTTGACTTTGGAGCTTGAAAATTTTGGTTCAAAAACCATTTTTCAGCCAAAATAATGAAATTGAGCCTAAATCATTTTGTTAATTAATAAGTAATTGACTAAAATACAATAAAAAAAAGAGTTGCCATATTTATTAACTTCTTATAATCACCTAAAACAAAAATCCATAAATTTGGTTCGGTTTTTATTACATGCAAGAACATGAATTAGCATGAAATTGAATCAATGCATCCACAATTTCTCTCCAAACATCAACCCTAATTCACCGTCAATTTAATAATTTCCATAAAATCACAAATCATTTCACAATAAAATTACACATGCAACAAAATCCGTAACCGCAACATACACATACAAATTACAAAATACATAGATGAATTAATAAAGTAACTAACCAAAGGAGCTACAACGAAGTCAAATCCGCCAGTGCACAAGTTATACGAAAGCACATGCGGCATGTCATCGTTGAACTCCGTCTCCACTCCGCAGTATCTGGAGTCACTCTTATCGCCATTATCTCCCAACGGCATTGCAGCTGCTGGCTGTTACTTAGGGTTTTAGCAAATGAGAAATGAAGAAGAAGATTGATTGGCTAGGGTTTGTTTGTTATTAGTTTGGATGAATTACAAAATGAGCTTCTTTTATAACTACTTTCACCTTTTAGTCCTTACCGAGTGTGAACGGATTAAGAGATGGTCGTTTTGTTAGGTTTGAGAGAGAGAGACAATGTCACGAAACACGTTTATTTATAAAAGAGTTTGTTTTGTTATTTTGGAAGTTCTGAATAAAGATACTGTGTATATTATAACTTTGGTTGTCATATATGGGAGTATAACTTAACGTTGGTTGTCCTACAGACGTATACCAACAAAACATGCACATATATATAAACGCATAATATCTTTAGACATTGAGTTAGTGGCTCAACATGTTTAATTAGACATGTTACGAGTTAACGTGTTCAATTAAATATGTCATATATGTCGGTCGTACATTACTATTTATTAAATCTGTTAGATATAACAATAAAAAGAAAAATTATATATATGTTAGGTGTTGTTTGTTTTTTAGAGGTAAAATATCTACAGTTTGCGGCCCACATCTGCACACATCTGTAGCAGAAGAGGTGGACCAAATATCTGCAGTCTGCAATAAGAAAATTGTTTGTTTTTTAACGTCTCTAAACTGAAATTTAAAACAACAATTTATCAAACCTAAACTTTCTATAAACTTTATTTAACAACAAACTAATAACAATATTCATCAAACATAAACTTTCTACAAACAAATAACAATCTAACAAAAAACTTTAACAATTAACAAAAAACTACAAACTACTAATAACATAACAATTACAATAATGGTGAAGAAATAAACATACCAAGATAGATGGAGATGGTATGGTGGTGGCGACAGGTACGGCGGCGGTGGGGGGTATGGTGGTGGCGGCGCAGGGTAGGTTGGCACTGGCGGCGGAGGCTGGTATAGTGGTGGATGCGGCCGGTATGGTGGTGGAGGTGTGGCTGGTATGGTGGTGGAGGTGGCTGAGTTTGAGAGAAATCTGATGAGAATGTGTTAAAAGAGGTTTTAGAAGATGTCAGAAGTGGTTGGACCATGTCTGCACTAGGAAGTGGGCGCACAAATGTTTTTTAATGAAACGTCTTCGGATAAAAAACACTCTGCAGATGGTAATGTCTGCGCGACGCAGGCAGAAAAAATCAGGAAGCTCTTTTGGAAAAAAACAAGCACCACCTTAATGTCAACAAATCTCATAAAACACATGCTAAGTGACTTTTACATTAGGAAATGTAAGTTTTTTATATCAAGAAATGTAAGATTTCTATCGTAATTTCTATATTAAGAAATGTAAGTTTTTTTTTTAAATGCTATAAAAATTTAGTATATAATATTAGCATCAACAATACTCTCCCCACTCTTGTAATTATAGAGTTTGCCACTTTGTAGTAATTTGACAGGAGTTAAATGTATATTTGTTATCATTGAGAAGTATTGAGTTTTGTGAATATATTAGCACGATAATTGTCTCAAAACCCTCTCTTCCATCATCACTAATTCACCATCACCTATCCACCATCACTATAAGGTGTGACGTCACAGAGTTTCCGTTATACAAGGATTTGGAATCCGAAGCAGCAATGCTAATACGAAGAGCATTCTCAATAGCCACCATTTATTGAATCCAAAGATTAAATGTTCTATCGATAGCAACCATTTACAAAGATTGAGTTCTGTGAGTCAGTTAATACCATAATCTTTCTGTTTATACTAAAGTAAACTAGATTACACTATAAAATTCATTGTGTGAAGAAGTTGCAAGAATATTAAGCATCATATGTTCTTCCTGGCACAAAACTCAATCAGAGCTAAAGAAACAAAAGGTCCGTGCAATGAGGCCATAAAGCATGGCAAATACATAAAATGTATGTAACAAGAATCCGCTACAAAACATAAACATCAGTTATTGTAACAGAAGTTGACTTGCAATAAATATCATCAGCATCTGCTTCCTTCCTTCAGTTACTCTATACCAAACAAAATGCTAAATAAACGGGCCAAGGGCAAAAAAGGAAATTCAAACAACTACCGAAAACTTTGTCAAAATCACGAGCTCTAGCTCAAAAAATGTATACTGTACAAAGGCTGCTGTGCTTTCGACATGTTCCAAATACAAGCTCACGTATTTTAAAATTTTCCCATTTACCCTTCAACCATTCAACTTGGCTAAAAACTGACTCAAATTATATTCTTCGTTGTACTGTGATTGATCCCAAAGCTCCTCCAGCCCACCAAGAACGGCTTTTAGCCCTTTACCGCCACCTGGCACCTTTGTTAATCCATCAGTGTTTTCAGAGCTCTTTGAAGTGGATGCACCCTGGAAAACCATATATCATTGTGATATGGGTAAAATAGTCATTTGACTAAAAACATGACAAGAGTATGTTTAAGTTTTTACCTTTTTAGTGTCTGCTGGAGTAAATAGATCAAGTAACTGATCTGTGTTCATTGTTTTGAGACTGGCATTTTCTGCATTAATGACTGCATTAGCAACTGAAACTTTGAATTTTTGGAGGCTCATCACTTTCTCTTCCAAAGTTCCTCTCATTATGAGACGATGGACATTAACGACCTTCCGTTGACCCAACCTGTGTGCTCTATCCATTGCCTAGAGTACAAAATGAAAAGGGTAAAAAGGTAATTTCACAAGAAACCCCATACCACATCAAAGTTAGAGCATCATATGTACCTGGAGGTCGCGCATTGGATTCCAATCATGCTCCATGAAAACTAGTGTATCAGCTGAGGTTAAATTCAAACCCAGACCACCAACTGCCAAACACAAAATTAAATGATAAACAATCATATTGTTTAAGCAATATAATTATACAAAGATCACAACTTACCATGTGTTGTCAGGAGCAAAACATCAATAGTGGGGTCTGAATTGAAAGATTTAACAATGTCAAACCGCTTTTCAGGTTCAACTGAACCATCCAACCGCAAGTATGTAACACTGTTTGCATGGTTCACAAATTATTAGGGTTCAAAAACCAATAAATGCAAAATAAGGAGAGTGGGATTTTGGCATAAAAGTTAGAACCTAAAAGTTATTTTTACCAAAGTATACAGATTATCATTGAAATAATATAAATTTAACAATGTCAAACCGCTTTTCAGGTTCAACTGAACCATCCAACCGCAAGTATGTAACACTGTTTGCATGGTTCACAAATTATTAGGGTTCAAAAACCAATAAATGCAAAATAAGGAGAGGGGGATTTTGGCATAAAAGTTAGAACCTAAAAGTTATTTTTACCAAAGTATACAGATTATCATTGAAATAATATAATTTTTGTAAAGACTCACTTTTTCATATGGACGCGAAACAAGTCTTTCTCTATAATGTCCAGCAAGGCCTACAAAGTATATTAAATTTGCATTATGTAGTTTTAAAAAAAAACATAATAGACTTCTACAAAACTATAAGCATACCTTATGTTGTGCAAATATCAAAACCCTATGCTGCCCAACACTAACAGAACCATCAGAACCAGGGCCCTCAACACCTATCCCACACTCTTCCAAAATTTCCTGAAGAGCAACCAACTTTGGAGAGTGATGAAGTTTATGTAGTTCTGAACTGATGTCAGAATTTGCTGCAAAAATATCGGGCAAAAGCCGGGGAAGTGAATCTTGAATTTTGCCACCGAGAACAAGCAAAGGATGACTGCAGAGTTTTAGTAAAAACTGAAGGGCCTGCAATTTGAAGGTGATATTTTATATCATCAGGAGTTTTTTTTTTTCAGAAATTGGAGAAAGGAAATAACAAACCCACCCTTCCAGTTACCTGGAAAACATGAGAAGATGTTTTGGATGCATCTTTTCCTTCACCTTCACCTGATTCTACTTCATTTGATTGTACCATATTTGAAATTTCATTTTTCACATGTGAGCCAGAAAATTGTTCATAAAGTTTTAACTGAACCGGACCCAAGTCACAGTATCTATCTTGTATTATTTTCTCTGGCAAATCTGTCAAAACCTCATCTTTCGTGCGACGTAGAAGAAAAGGCATGACCTAAACAAAATAAATTGTCAGATACAGAAAGAACAAAAAGTTTAATTTACTCTGATAACATGAAAGAAAAAGAAAACCTGTTTGTGCAGTGCTTCCATGGCAAGTATACCGGCTTCAGCATCCTTTGCTGAACATTTAGAATCACGAGCCGCAACTAGTGGTTTCCCATAAGTTGCTTGAAACTAAAATAAGGAATAAAAAAAATAAGTTACCATAACATATTTAGAATACACTAATATTTAAGACAGACCTGTCTCTCAGTTCCAAGAAATCCAGGCATCAAAAAGTCAAACAGAGACCATAATTCCAAGACGTTATTCTGCATAACCAAGTCTACAGTTAAACACAACATTCAATTAATACTCAAAAACACTTGAAATAACAAAAAGAACCTGAATCGGCGTTCCACTTAGTATGAGCCGATGCTGGGCCTTCAACTGTTTTACAGCACCCGTGATTTTAGATTTTGCATTCTTAATGATATGCCCTTCATCCAAAATACAATAGTTCCAAAACATCTGTCTCAAATGCTCGATATCTTTACGAATCACATCATAAGATGTTACAATAACATTATATTTGGGAAACTGTGAGCGGAGTGTAACACGTTCTTGTGAAGAACCAACATATTGCAATGTGGTTATAACAGATGCATCAATGAACTTTTCTATCTCATATACCCAATGTCCAACTAGAGTTGATGGGCAAATAATTAGTGATGGAGGATTTTCAACTGTATTTGAAGCCTGGCGCTCTACAATGTCAGATGCCACAATTGCTGATGCTTGTAGGGTTTTACCAAGGCCCATATCATCACATAAAATTCCGTGAAGGTTAAAGCGTTTTAAAAAGGCTAACCAGTTTATACCCTCCTGCTGGTACCTATACACAAAAAAGACTCATTTAGAGGTAGAAAAGATATTTATACATATTCACACCATAAATGCATGAAATGGGGTGAAGGCAAAAGATGTATTAGTTCAAAGAAATATTAAAGGGCTAAAATCAATTTAACAAAACATATGATGATTTAACTGTTAACAAAGTACAACCACCAAGAAAATATAATAAATTATCATCAAAAACTCTAACAAGCTTAGGGGCTGTTTGGCAATATCGTACTGAACCATTAAGAAGCCTGACTGATTGCCATTAAGGCCTGACAGATTAAGAGGTAGCTTCTGAATCGGTCAGCATGTTTTCGAAACTTACCCATTAAGAGGCTCCATGAACCATTAGGAGGTGTCTTTTAAGTGAGCCAAACACACTCTACCTTTGACCGATTCAGGGGTAGCCTCTTAAAGGAATCATTAAGAGGCTACCAAACAGCCCCTTGGTTGTATTTGAATTGACTTGTATTTATGTGCACAAATTAGGGATGTGCATGAAACCGGAAAAAAAACAATCGAAGTAATATATATATAAAAAATAAGAACTGGAGTAGCACAAAAGTTTAAGACCAAATGTGTACAAATCAATTAATCATCAACTAAAAAAAGGCCCAAAATTTTCAAGCCCAAACGATAAAATTGAAGAAACCAAAAACCGAACCCAATGTAAAAACTGAAAAAACCAAAAGGTTCTCAAAAACCTAAAAACCAAGTTTTCAATTTTTGGTTCGATTTGAGCCCAAAACCAACACATGCAACCCCTAAAACAGATATTGGTGTGATATTAAAGGTGTTAAGGTGGCAAACACAACCAGTTATACTAGAATGGTCAATTTGGATTGGACTTTTGGTAACAGAACAAAACAGATAGCTAAAATGAAATGAGACTTATTGGGTTAAACAGGGTAAAAACTCAAAAACTTGTATTGTCCTCGTCATGTTATTTAAAAGAAAACATCCTCTCTTTAATAATATAATTTTTGTATTAATATTTACTATTCATAACAAATGGTCAGTCAGCACAACCTGTTGGCCAGCTTGCTCCCATTTTTGCTATATCTAAATGTATAAACAAATCAACATAACTGAAAATGTGTAATTTTGAATCATTACCTTCTAAGGGTCACTTTCAACTCAGTTGGGACCTTATAATCATCAATATGTGAATTATCAACAAGTTGCTCCAAGAACTCTGCATCATCACTACTTTTGGACAGACTTTCACTTAAACCCGGAGGAGGAGAAACCCCACAGGCCAGGGGCAAAAGAGGTACAAGTGCAGCAAAGCTATGAGTCACACTCCGTCTAACAGAATGATCACAATCACTCATACACCTCAAAAGTGGAACAACTAACAACCTTGCATATGGGACCAAATCAGTACCGAGCCCCTGAACCAGCAGACTCATTAACATCCCAGCTCCTTGTCTAGCATTGACAGATGTCATATCACCCAACATTGGAATGGCATTTTCAATTATGGGTCCCATAATGCTGACCGTCATTGACTTTGCCATTGCTGTTATACACCTTGAGGCAGCTAATCTAACAGCCACATGAGAATGGCGAACACAGTTAAAAATGCAGGGAAGAAGTGTCATCAGTTGGGGCCTTAAAGTCTCGTCTAGTAAAGAACCAATAGAACGAACCACTTGTATGTTATTTATCAAAACTTGAGGGTCTTTAACAGAATCTGTAATTTGACTAATATGCCCTTCGTCTCCTGATGCCACTGGCTTTAGAACTTCAGTAAGGCAATCCCATAGCTTTGGAAGCTTTTCAAACAATGCAGGACCGAATTTATGGCATAAATGTTTTAAAGTAAATTCTGATCCTCGTCTGCAAATAAAGCCCTCAACTTTTGATCTGTCTTCGTTACCAAGCATATGCACTTTAGGTTTAGTTTTATTTGTGGAATTGCTCCCAAATGGAAGGAGATCTTGTTCTTCAATAATCTCTATTGAGTTCAATACTCCAGCTTGAGGGGTATCAGAAGGATCCATGCATATTAATCCACAAAGGTTTTTAATTAATTTGTCATTAGGACCAGGCTTACGATTCACACAATGATATATAAGCTCTGCAAGAGCCTCAGCTGTCATATCTTGCAGTACTTCCTCCTTTTAAATGAAGCATAAAGTTAAAAAGAAAGTTGCATGCATCTTATAACTAAAATTGAGTGTGTATGTATGTAAATAGAGATGTGTGTGTGTGTGTGTAAAAATACCTGTTCTCTCTTGATTGAAGCCATTAAGGGTAATATTATTGGATTAAGCTTTGCAGGAAGCTCAGACATCCAAACGACTGCTGCAGCAACTAAGGCTGATACAGTAACATGCAAATTGCTCTGTAAATTTAAAAAATGTGAGAGAATACTTATAAGGATAATAAGCCCTACAACCAAATAAAATGCAATACACATGGAACAAACCTGAACACATTTGAGGTACCCTGAAGTGGTTAAAAGTCTCTGCTTTATAGACTCTACTTCATCAAAACTGTTCCTACCAACCGAATCTTCACCAGCACCAGCATCATTACTTGGGAGTTGTAATTTTGATATAAATGTCATTGCATCATCAGGAGTCAAATTCTCCACATCCATGGGCATGTGCACGCCACATGATTCAAGAACATTAACGAGTTGAGAAGCCTCATTTTGCATCTTATCATAGGTTCTAGAAAGTTCAGAGTAAGGAAGACGGGAAATTTTTGTAGGAAATGCAGGATCTGTGCACGTTAGCAACTCCAACAACCAGTTCTTCAGGGTTTCATAGTTGCTAGACGTGAGTCCTTTGATTCCAGAAAGGCCTTTGTTTTTCATCTCTTTAAACCAAGAAATCAGAACCAATGAAGCCACCTAACGACAACAGTAACAGAAGTTTATAAAAAGATCCTGAAAGCAAACTCAAAACCCCCCCGTTTTGACCCATATGGAAAAGAGCATACCTGTCTTTGAACTCCAGATAAAGATGTAATAGCTTTCCATAAGGGATCAAAAACATACTGATCAGAAACCTCATGCAACTTGGATGCTAAAACTCCCAATGCTGTTGAAGTAACTATTCGAGTATTTGTAACCGACATTTCACTATCTGCACCTACTATTAACTTAACAGAATTCATTGAAGAATCTCCATTTCTATCATGAGAAAAACTAGCTTCTGTAGTATCTGAGACCACATTGGGATAAAGACCGTTTTCAAGCTTCACAGCTCTCATTTTGGCTGCAGCTTTAAGTTGACTTTTTCGTGGTAGTGCAAGAGGCCAAAACATTTTTGAAGCATCCAATGGTGACCCGTACGGAGTAGTTACAAGCTCTATCCAAGATGCCATGTATGACTTGGCAGCAGATTCTAAGTCTCCCACTGGACACTGCCATCAGTTCAAACAAATGTTAACTATAATAACAGAAAAGTTACAGTTTTGAATTGAAATTATGCATCAATGTTGAATTAATCACCTCAAGAAGCAGCCTCCAGACCCTCTCGGAGCACTGTAAAATCTCTTGATTTGATTCAAGCAGTAAATTCTGGAACACAATTCCAAGGGTATCAACTAGTATAAATGAAGGCCAAAATAAGCTAGAAGATTCAGATAAACTCCTTCTGTGTTCAGCTTCAAGCAGACACTCCTGTGCATATAATGCAATATATTTAATTATTTATAAGCATTTTGAACAATATAACATGAACAAAATGAGATAATTAGGTTACCAGTGTGCGAATGGCTGAATAACGGACAGATGTGATACTATGCCTCATAAACGGCCACAATCTTGGAGCTAATGTTGGCAGCATGTAGGGATTATCTTGAGAATTAACTGTGCGTGCAAGATCATCAGTGGAAACAATCTCATTCAGATCAAATCCTTGTTTTCCTTGGGCTGAAAACATTCTAGAAATCATCTCCTCCTGAGAATATATTTCGGCCAATAGATTCATCACGCTGTAATGTAATAACACAAATGCTCTTTAGAACACTCAATTCAAAACAAAACCAGAATTCTTAAAAAGGTTAAAAAACACGCACTGCCTACCTGCTAGTGGATGGGCTCAAATCATCCAAATCAAGCAAGATATCCCATAGTAGCATCACAATAGAATGCAACATTTCTCCACTAAGTGAAACAATGGCAGATGCAGTTGGAATCAAGGCCTCTGCTGCAACTGCTCTTACATCATCATCAGGATCTTCAAGGCCAGCTTTACAAGCAGGAAGAACTCGACCAAGTAAATCAGGAAGCATCTCCTGTTTAAGATAATCATCGTACTAGCTTAGCAAAATCTAGAAAATAACATAACTTAACACAAGTCACAAACACGATATTTACCTGACGCACGGCAACCAAATATTTGATACCCAAAAGACTGCCATGGCGAATTTCCCATTCTGGTCTACGCTGGAATAATTAGCAAGAGAAATCAACAGCATAAACCAATAAGATATTATTACACAAAATTAGCAACAAAACGTTTAAAATACGGCCACCCATTAAAATTATTGACACTAGTCCCAAACATGATATTTACCTGCATTTTCAGCAGCACATTTAATGTCTCGTGAACTAGCAAAGGAGACATGTACTTAAGAGCTGCTCCTAATGCCTGTGCACATGTTTCACGCACTGGTGCAACAACTTGATCAGACACGTAGTCCCCAAAACTGCAAACAGATTTTAATTGCTTTAAAAAAATTATTCATAGGAAAGGATTCTTCACAAAGTTAAGAGGTAACTTATCTACCGATCTAATGAGAGCACACACAAGAACAGAATCCCACAATCCTGAAGAAGTTCTGAGTTTTTTACCGAAGAGCTTCTAGCCCGCTTAATCAAATTGCCCAACGCACTATTTTGAGGAAGATCGTCGAGTATATCAACTTTCTCCACCAAACTTTTATTATCACAATTATTTGCTTCTTGTGACACATCAGTAGCAGCTTCAGTAGGCAGATGACATACAATGTCCATAGATTGAGGCTCAACTTTAACAGAAGTCACAACTGCTTCACCATTTGCCTGTCTAACAGACTGGTCGCTTTTGATATCCACAACCAATTTATTTGCATCATAGGTGGCATCCGTGCTAGTGGATACCGCTATACGCATCGGGTCATATGATGCATCTTCAGATTTCAGTTTTTTAAGATCTGGCTCAGTTTCATCTGTCCCTATTTGCATATTCAAATCAATTTCCCGTTCTCTCTTCATATCATTTTTCATTTTATCATCTGTTTCGGTTAGTATTATGCTTTCAGAGGTGTTGTCTGACACTAGAACCCCAGCACAGCCACCTTGATGTGTCAAGATTTCCCTTAAAGCCATGACACTTCCATGCCGGACCTCCCAAACTGGATCAAAGATATCATGAATGAGTTGTTCAACAATATTATGAAAAGGCCAAGTTCCATCTTTTTCATGGTCCAAGGTGTCTTCATCAGGAATAGCAGCATCATGAAACAGCTGCATTGTTATATATTAATATAAAGTTCATAACTTGCCATAAATAATATAAACAACAAAAAGGAAACACTAAGTTTCATTACCGAATTAGCAGTTGGTAAATCTGAAGTCATGCCTTTGGGGGAAATTAATTCCTGAGTGTTTGTTTGGTCTTTGGAACTACTTTTAGCTTTACGTTTATCATAATTTCTTGTACGAGCACTTGTCCCTCTTGATCTGTAACCAGGAATCACATCTACAACAAACTGCTGGACATTACGCCCCTGTCTTTGTAGGTGAAAATGAGATGGTACACTGCTTCCAGCAGGATTAGGTTTAGGCGCCACGAGATCTTCGTCTCCAATCATATCATCCGTAAACGGCTCACACATATCCAAACCTGCACACAATCAATCAGACATACGAGTTTAAAGCAATTCAATAGAGAAATTATTTCACGATGCAATTATAACCAGAGGTAATAGCAAATTCACAACTCACCCAACCGCCGATTTAGGTTTTGCCTTTGTTTGGCTAGTCTTTCTTTTGTGTTTCTGCCAGAATCACTTGCAAGTTCATACTCCTAAAACAGAATAATCAATAATATCAAGATTAACTATATCAACAAGACTTTAAGTTAAAAGTTAAAAAAAATAGTACCTGTCCTCCAGAAGCCAAAAGAGCCCCATGTCTCAACACTTTAGTGAGTTCAAAGCTGTGAATATAAAATGTCAGATCGATAGCTGAAACAGAGCAAAAAATGGGAGTTCGTAAGAGACCAAGAAAACCTCTGGAATGAAGTGCTTGCACTTATTTTGGGGGAAGATGTTGACCAAAAAATAACCTCTTCAACAGAACAGTTTATGCAAGCCTCCTTCATCTTTGTCTCAACAAGATTAAAAAGATCAGTCATAGAAGAATGCTTGAAACATCCAGCAATTGCTCCAATGGCATGAGCCGCTGCAACTCTGGTATCCCAATTTTTGTTACGAAGATATCGTGATACCTGAAAAATGTATTGAGAAATAATCAAATCAATTTGAACGCACAACCGCCATAATATGTCCCAAACTAAAAAAAATACTAAAATAAATCAACACAGTAGCGCATACCTTACGTAGCAAAGAGCTTAAATCCTGAGGATGTAATTTTGCAATCTCCCCTATCTGGCGAGCTGCAGTGAATCGTGTGGCTTGTGTCGAGCCAGCTTAACAACGGTCAAGAAATACAAGCAACCAACACGAACATGAAAAAGCACACATTTTTCATTCTACCTTATTTCAAGCTAATATTATCCCAACTCTTAACATAAGGTGACATTCACAAGTTCCAACCATAAATTATGTCAATCCACTGCATCAGATAGTTTCACCACTCTAAATCCATCTAAAACTATAAATATTAATAATATTTCAACTAAACTCCCATATTGCATCATTTAGTCATACATGCATGGCACCTAATCCACTTTTTATAATCAATTCATAGGAAAATCGGTTACGAAACCAAACTATAAACTTGTTGCTAAAAAATCATCCATTTTCTCACAAAAAAAAACATTTAGTATAACAATAATAACAACAAGCCTAGAAAAGAAAGATTGCATGAAAAGGATACTCTCGAGTAAAGTGAGTAACCGTTGGAGGCGAGAAGATTGCTGCTGCTGTGCCATATCTGTTATTAACTATACCACTCACAACATTTCTCATTCTAATAATCCTTCACAATCCTGTCAAATGATTTCATTCCTCTCACCAACACACAATCCTACACCAGCCAAAAATTATATATATAAAAAAAATAAATCAACACCTCAACCTAAATAATAATAAAAAAACACTTTCCAATCGAATTATAACACTAACAAAACACAACATTATTGAATAAGTATTAAGAATTTTGTTATTATTATAATGATTGAATCGTTAGCAGTTATAATAATAATAATATAGAGAAAAAAGACAAATTGAACGTACCTTAGGGTTTTTTTCGTGAATGGAATTGAGAGACCTAATAATAATAAGTGTGAAGCATTCGATTCAATTGACGGTTATCAGCGTGGTGACGTGGCGGAGGTGTGTTATACGGTGAAGAAGAAGAAGAAAACGAATGGGGGTTTCGGGTTAATAATAATATTATGATGATGATGATGATGATGATGATGACTGAGATCTCTTACTTTATAACTTGTTGTTACAGCCACCACGACGTCGTTTAGGGATCCGGGAGTGGATGTGACGGGTCGGGTTTAGGAATGGACTTTTGGAGTCTTGACGTTTTGATTATAAAATAAAATTGTAGTCAAATGAATCTTATTGATGGTTAAAACTAAATGTAGTACACATTGGTGGAACCACCATCTTAACGGATTTAAAACATTCTACCATTTTTTATGCCTAACCGATTGTATACGTTTAAATATTACTAGTGGTAAACTCGTGCGATGCTGCGAAGACGACAATATGGTTAAACAAATTTTTAGTACTTACAACTTTTTAAACATACAAGATATGTTTTTTTCAAAACAGTGAATGTTGCTTTTTGTATGTTACAATTATTATACAAATCATAAAACCCTAGTTTTATACATGTGGTCCGGTAGTTTAATGTCATAATGACAAATCTATATTTTTAACCTTAAATTTCTTGTTGATAACATTACACGATTGGTTTAACAAATTTGATGTCATTGCACTCCAAAACAATGTCATGTTACCAAATGTAATGATCAGATCACGAGGATAACAAATAGCAAACCAATATTAACACATGTTCTTTTTTAAACAAATAACAAATGTACCTTTTTTTTCCTATACTAATTAAGTGAGGCTTATTAATTAGCATGATTTACTTTCTTCAAATAGTCATTGATTCTTTTTGTCATCTTATTATTGGTTCATACATATTAAAATATATGAATTGAGTTGCAATGTAACATATTCTTTTTTGCTTTCCTTTATTGGTTCATGTAGTTTTGCTACAAACAAAATACTGAAAAAGCACAGAGTATAAAGAGAGCTTCAAGGTACAAGATTTTTTTTTGCTTTTTTCTATTAATCATGTAGTATATAAAATAAGTTGAACTCTCAAAAACTTTTAAATAAGATAGCATTAAATACAATAATACTATATGTGTAAACGACATATACTTTTATTAAGAACATGGTAGATAATAAAACTTATAAATATGGTTTCGTGGCCTTCAATGTATGTGTAAATAAAACATTAACTAGGGCATAGAATTATGGTCATTTTAGAACACTTTGAATTTTTGTCTAATACAAATTTCATATTGTTTGTTAGTTAAAAAAAACAAAAAAGAAATAGTGTATTTACATAATAAACTACACAAATTTTATGAATTGATAATAAATTTATATAATGTTATGTGATAATTAATATTTTATAATAGAAATAGTGTTAAAGGGAAGTAACATGTTAAATAAAATTGTTAAAAAAATTGTAAGTTCAGATGAGAGGATATGACAAGTAGGGGGGTGGGGGTCACGTTTAGCATAACAAAAAAAAAAGATATCTATGCGCGACATATAGAGGGTTTTTTTTTAGCAAAACCCCCGGTGTCTCTAGAATTTTCGTACTTAAAATCCCCCAAACCCAGTCCCATTTCTTTGATCTCACAACTTTAGTTTTGCTGCCCACTGCCTACCAAATTCGCGCCAACAATGGTTAGTGGTAGACTGGTAGTAGTAGTGTTTTTCCTTGACAAAACCGAGCCCCAAAAAATAAATGTGGTTATTCTTCTATGTCCTCTTACAAAATCACATCAAAATCTCTGCCCTCTTAACAAATCAAAATTCTGACAACCCCCCCCACCCAACACAAATCGCATCACTACCCTTCAGATGTAACTCGTTGATCTATCAAAATCCCCATTTGAATCGATTGATTGAATAGTGTTCCAAGAATCTACTTTACATTATTATAGCAAATCTAAATCCATTAGACATAAAATCAATCATCATTTGTGTTATCTGAATAAAAAGGTTGTCTACTTGTAACTAATTTCATAGTCCCATACATACTCTCAAAACAATCCATTAAAAAACGAGGTTTCTAAGCCAAAAGCTTTTTGAGTCATTGTTTGAAAAGCGAAAGAACGACCACAAAACTAAACTGATGATCAGTTTACCGGTTCAAACTCTTACCATATCATAAACCATTTTCAGCTATCATCTTCACTGCTATCAGCAATGACAACCACCTTCTTATTTCTCGGCTTCCTTGCATTTCTATTTACACTTTTTTCTTGTTCTTCATCTGCTGAATCATCACATTGTTCATCATCAGACTCATGCTTTCCAATTACTTCAAGAATCCTCTCTCCATATTTCTGTGTCTTCAATTTACCGATTATCTTCTCCAACTGCAAGTAACAAATGGGACCCGTGATCAAATCTTAATTCTTCTAATTTAATATATTTGGTAAGATTAAACAGCTAAAAGGAAGCCCGTGATAGTACTTGTTCGGTTGATTCTGGTTTTTGAGAGCTTAACATGCTGATCTGCTGAGTAGACAGAATAGAATGAGGGAATATTCCTCCATGTGTGGAAGAAAGTTCTTTCCTTAAATTATCGAGTTTCACTTCTAATCCCGAGTGTCTGCTGCGTTTGGATGATTTAGTAATATTTTTCTGTCCACTGGTAACCTCAAGAGTAATGTTCTTTTTCCCTGTGTGACATCATAATATAATAAACAATTTGGAAAAACAAATGTGATATATTCGTCCGAAGAACCATCCTTGGATAATAAAACAATATGATAATAATGAAAAGAAAACCAAGTGGCATACCATGTAAAACATGCTTCGAAAGCGGTCCGAGTGTTACATAAGCATTAGTTGCATATGCGGTATGAGAAAATTCTTCTTTCTGCATGCAAAAGATTGTATAACTAAAAGAGTATTATTTATATAAAATTGCATTTTTATTTTTGAGAAATTATGATATGAGAGCAAAGAAAGCAGGTATAGTAGGTAATTTACTTTTATTAGAAATAGCATGTGATAATATAAAGACCGTTATCATTACCAACACTCGGTGGAGAATGAGTTGAATCACAAGATGCTCTAATTCATCCTTCTTCAGCTCAAACCCTAAACCATACAATAAGAAGTAAAACATACTTTTATCAGAAATTGTTTCATAGGGTGGGCCCAGCCTCGGCTCTCGATGGGCCCGCTATGACAAACGTGTTCCATGGGGCCCACAAAAAGAAGTACGGAGAATTGGAGATTGGCGTAACATACCTACTTCCTTGTTTTTAACTTTGAACTTGTCCACTAGTTGTAACATTGTGGCTCTTTGATCCATTTCTTGGATTTCTTGCAGCAAAGTTACAAGAGCTCTAGCATGACCTGCAATGCAATCCACACCAAGTGCATCATTTTACCAACAGGTGGCAAAATGGGTAATTTCATTGATTCACAAGTTATAGTTTATATAAGGATGCATACCAGACGCATCAATTTCCTTGACCTCACATGAAAAGGCACAATTATCACACATTCCTGCAACAGGGTAAAATAAAGTGTGATATAAAAATGGATATTTCAATATGCATAAATTATAACAAAATAAAATACCATTGCAGTCTTGTAGCGGCTCAGCAAAATGTTTAAAGAAAGCACTTCGGCGACATTCTCTTTTAGACTGCACTTGTATAAACAGTAATTTGTAAGATAGCTTGAGCAATCATTAATCATTATGTACATTTGCAGGTTTTTGGGAAATAAGTATCAAATAAATAACAATACCTGACAATACCGCACCATGTCATACAGATTTTGCAGACCAGAATTCTCATAGAAGACCATGGAGCTCTATAACAGAGAGTGTGATTGCAAGGTATTATTTATATGAACAAACATATGCAAAACAATGACATCCAAGTATCCAACAATTAGGACCCATTAACCAGCCCATATTGCCAGCTGTAGTGCTGTCCTCATACCTGTCTAGGCACATCAGCGGGCCTAAAGAACAGTAGACATTCAGAAGGAAGCCCGTCCCGACCTGCTCGACCGCTTTCCTGAAATAAAAAAAAGTTACATCCAAAAAATTGCATGCTAGGAATAAGCATTTTTGGAGGGTGCAAACCTGATAGTAAGTCTCCATCGATTTACCTATGCTGTGATGTATGACAAACCTGACTATAGCAAATTAAGGTGTAAGATAAAATATATCATACAAACAAAATATACTGATGAATACTAACCATCTGGTTTATTAATTCCCATGCCAAACGCCACCTGTCATAAAATCGTATCTAAATTGATTAACGGGTATTATAAGTTTATAGCATAGATTTAACAATAACTTTGTCAAACATACCGTCCCGACAATGACCTGCAACTTGCTATTGCTCCACCTGTTGTAAAATCATAAGTTTTTTATTTTATTATTTATATATATGGCATAAATACATATTCAAATAAAGAAGGTCTGTAACTATAGTTACCGCATATGAACTTTTTCACGGGCGTTTACATCCATATCTGCATGATAATAGTCTGCTGAAACTCCTCTCTCACGCAATTCCTTTGCAACCTATAGTTCTTGAGCATGAAGAATATAATAAATATAATACATATGCATAATAAGATGAGTGTGGCAACAAATTTATTTAATATATTTGAGCACCACACATACCTGCTCACATTCCTTACGGGAGAAGCAATAAACAATTCCAGATTCATTGTTGGTATATGAACTTTGTATGAAGTCAGCAATGTCATCAATAACCACTTTTGCAACAGATGATTTCTCCCGCACCTGCCACGCCAGCAATACAGTTCAATCTCTCAGGATGTTAAAAAGACTACTGAAATCCATGATCTACTAGTAATAGTTTTACCATGTAAAAAAGATTTGGTCTGTTCACTGTGCTAACAAATTTTATGCATTTTGGAATGTTTAGCATCTCCATAAGATCTAACTGGACCTTCTTTGTAGCAGTTGCCTGAATAAAAAAAACATACTTATATTAAAATTAAACCTCATTTATTGCAAAGTAACTTCACATGAAAGTAAAACCGGACAGAAAACAATATAGAAGTGAAAAAAAGACATACAGTCAAAGCAATAACAGGAACATTGGGAAACTGAGTCTTCAATATACCAAGATTCTTGTAGTCTGGACGGAAGTCATGGCCCCACTGACTACAACAATGTGCTTCCTGCAAATTACCAAACCTCTAATCATATTCGATCTCAATTTGGTTTAGAAACTATAAAAATGTTGAACTTACATCAATTGAAATCAATGAAAGACGACCAGCATGATGGCACTTTTCAAGTTTGGACACAAATCTCTTGCTTTTAGAAACCTTTTCTGGTGTAACATATAATATTTTAAGGTCCCCTTCACCTTTTTCAAGAGCTTTGTAAACAAACTTTTCATTTTCTTTGTCGGTGGTTGAGGTTAACATAGATGCTGGGATCCCTAATGCAGTCAACCCCATGACCTAAAACATAAGTTTTTTTGATATAATGTTGTTTTGAATAGTTATTACTTATTACTAAATGATATTAACAAAAAAAATACCTGATCTTGAATAAGTG
This sequence comes from Bidens hawaiensis, assembly GCF_021521415.1. Taxonomy (NCBI): domain Eukaryota; kingdom Viridiplantae; phylum Streptophyta; class Magnoliopsida; order Asterales; family Asteraceae; genus Bidens; species Bidens hawaiensis. The sequence continues at coordinate 582,269 of NW_027491517.1, forward strand.
AAAGCAAAGGACTGATGACAAGAGCAATTCCGTTATTTAAAACAGCTGGAAGTTGATAGCATAGACTTTTGCCTCCACCAGCAGCCATTATCACAAGCACGTCTCTTTTACTCATGATTGCATTAATAATCTGGCAAGCAAGTATTGCATACATTAACTCATAAAGTTGTAAATTTGTGTGGTTTAAAATTATTAGTGTGTGAAAATGATAAGACCAACCTCTCGCTGATTTGCACGGTAAGTTGGGATGCCAAAAATATTAAACCTAATGTCATCGGCTTCATTGTCCCATTCAAAAGACCCTGACCAGTTCTCGGTTTGAGGGGCTGCATTATCTTTTTCAGGTTTTTCCGATCCTTGATAAGTTTCTAAAACTGCCTTGAGTTCTGACTGTTTCTCGTATAACCTCTCTTGCTTATCAAGCAATCTCTTTATTTCATCTGGAACATATTATTTCCATAAGATTATGGCAACACTCACACATCCCAATTGAAAAACTCACCCAGACAGTGTCAAATTAGGGTTTGAATCAAATTCAGATTTCAGACACACAGTTACACAAAAAACTAGGGGTGTAAACGAGACGAGCCAAGCCCAAGCTCAACTAGGCTCAAGCTCGGCTCGTTTCGAGCACTTTCTCTAAAGCTCGGGCTTGGCTTGTTGATCGCCTGTTAATTATCTATATACGTTTTTAATTATTCTTATATATTTTGAGAAAAACTTTAAACAAGCCTAAGCTCGGGTCGAGCTCGTGTAGGGCCCTTACACGAGCCAAGTCTCGGCTGTGCAGCGTAAAATTAATACATAGAAGTCCAAAAGACGTAAAACTTCAAAACACACAAGGGTTGTTAAGGCTCAACGAGCCTAAGCAAGCTAAAGCTCGGGCTCGATAACTAAGCGAGCTTCATTTGAGATTCATTCTATCAAGTAAATATAACCTAACAGTTCGTGTATAATTAAAAATAAAATGCAGCATAACCATAAGTTAATTTTTGTTCAATTCGAAATCGATCACACTCACATATCAAATATTCTGGTATATTATATATATATATATATGATTGTAAGATGAAAGGTATATTAAAAATAGAGATAACCTTGAACGTCTTGAAGCTCTAATTCAACGTTGGTTAGCTCCTCCACAAGATCTTCCATTGATATTGATTTCACACCACTTTGCTCCGAAACCCTAATAAAGTAATTCTCCCTAACCAAGACCCGGAATTGTCATCGGGTTGACCCGGTTGGCAAGACGCAAAATGATTTGATTTTGTTTAACGACCCACGAATAGACTCTAGGTACCGAGGTAAACCAATAATAAAAAGCGACCTAATACGTTTCCGATCGCAGATAGTGTTGGGTAGCCCAAGCCAACCATATTCGGTTTTGGGGAAAATCCGCTATCATTGCAGTAATACCCGGTTAAAATCGTATTTGAGCATTGCTCAACTGGCAATCAAATTGTAATTTACGATGAATGATAATTGCTTTAAAATTTTATTTATTTATTTTTAAACGGTTTAAAATATGTAAATAACTAAATAATTCGATAATTAAACGAACTAATTTTTTTTAAAATCATAAAAATAACTAAGCAGATTAAACATTTTAAGTGTATTTATTAAAACATAAAATAAAACGGCATCAGTGGCACGAGCTTGAAACTTACGTCTTTTTTACTTGCAAACCGTAAGCCAGACCTCATACTACGTTGTTTGAAACAATTAGTCGAGTGTTAACGTATGAAACCGACCACACTAGCCATATTGCTTTGGTTCAACTGCTTTAGTCATGTATATCACTCTTTAAAAGATAAAATGACCACTCCGATTTTGAAATTAAATGGATCTAACAAACAAATACCAAGATCCAGCCAATAACTATGTTTTCTAAATAGAACCAAGGATAAGACCTTATGTTGTAGTTTCTAGTTTTATCTTGTTTCATTTTGCTTTGTCAATCGAAGCCAAGTTATCCACGGTTCCACACCCATGCAACATTGTTATAAAATAAAACCATTGTAAGATATGAGACTTGTCTCACAATAGTTGTATGTACATCAAATGCGAGGTTTATCATAACAGATTAGTCTTTTGGATTGAGTTCTCCCGGTTGAGCTATCACAAACAATCATCAATCATCAAGACCAACCAAACATGTCAATGGTTCCATGCCATCTACTGAACAAACAAAACATGTTTTGGATTGTCTGTTGTCATAGCAAACGGGTCATGTTATGGATGACATGTTTAATTAACTGGATCGTGTCCAATGGACTTGCTTTACCGGTTTTAACTAAACAGATCGACCCACCAACCCGTTTAAGTGTTTTAACTCGTCTAGATAAATGGGTTAACATGTGGTGTTCAAGTAGACGTGCACAAAAAAACCGGTTCCGGAACCTAGCTGGTGGAACCGAACCGGAACCGGTTCCAGTTCCAACCCGGTTGGTACAATACCCGGTTTGGGTATTTTTGTACCCGAAAATCGTACCCGGTTCTCCTATTTGTATGTCAGTTGCAGTTCCAACCCGGTTCCTACCCGGTTCTTAATTGGAACCGGTTCGGTTCGTACCTGGAAAAACCGGTTCCGACGGGTTTTTTTTTTGAAGGGTCAAACAAAAGTCAAACTAGCCGTTGGAACCGGTTCCAACGGTAATATAGCCGTTGGAACCGGTTTTTTAGACACCAATTAGCGGTTCCAACGGTAATATAGCCGTTGGAACCGGTTTTTGAGACAACAGATCCGTTGGAACCGGTTCCAACGGTAATATAGCCGTTGGAACCGGTTTTTGATGCCCAAACCTATATATAACTTGTTTCCGCCACTTGTTTTACCACCAAACTCAAAAACAAACTAAAATACTACTCCTTTAGCAAACCCGTTCCTTTACCCGACCATCCAACTAAATATTATTATGGCACCCATCAAAAAAACTAACAAGAAGGCTAAGAAGAGTGCTTTTGTTGCCCCCGTTCCTGTTACGGAGGACCCAAGGGTTGTTACGGTAGTCAACCATAACCGCAACCAAGACATATGGAAGAATTGGGATTTGATTGTGGATGACGAAGGTTATCAAAAGGCTCGTTGCAAACTATGTGGTTCAATATTAAAGCACGATTCCAACTCTACTTTGAGAAAGCACATCGAGAAGCCATATTGCAAGGCGTTGAAAGGGATTGGCACGACTGATCAAATTGACTTGGGTAAATATGGTACACTATTTCGTTACAACACGACTCAAGTTCAAAATAGAATGGCAAAGTTCGTTATTCAACGAGGTTTGCCGTTTAACCACTTTGATGACCCGGAGTTGATGTCGTTGATTCGCGAAACTCTACAACCGAGATACACACATGTAAGTCGTACTACCTTAAGACGTCATTGTATCAGGTTGTGGGAGTGTGCTAAAAAAGAGTTAATCGAGTCTTTTCATTCTTTAGAAGCCATGGTTAGTTTAACTACCGATGTTTGGTCGGCACCACACGGGTTGCCCGAATCATACATATGTGTCACCGCTCATTGGGTTGATCCGGTGACATGGCAATTGATGAAACGCACCATCGCTTTTGAAAACTTCCCGTTCCCACGTACCGCCGAAAAATTGTTTGAATTACTTGATGAAGTTATAACGACTTACAACTTGAGAAATAAAATATTTTCGATTTCGTTTGACAACGCTTCAAACAATACTAAGGCGGCTGAAAAATTTATCATTAAATATTCACCACCTTGTTTCGGGGATTTTTTTCATGTCCGATGTGTTGCACATATCATCAACTTGGTTGTTCAAATAGGTCTTGACAATGAAAACATTTGTGATGATTTAAAATACTTTAGACTTATGTTACAAGATGCCTTCAAAAGTGGTAAAAGAAGACATCTTGAATATAAGAACTATTGCAAGTCGGTTGAAAGAAAGTATTTGGGGCCGAATTGGGACGTTCCAACCCGTTGGAACTCAACTTGTCATATGTTAAAGTGTGCTTTTGCCCAACGCCAAACTTTACAAGCTTTTCATAACAATCTTGTTGAAGAACGCGAGGCCGATATGTTTCCGGAAAGTGTTTGGGTCCAAGTCGGTTATTTGTTGGAGTATCTTGACGTGTTCAAAAAGTCAACAACAAAATTATCGGGAGTCTATTACCCTACTAGTTGTTGGGTTTTGCAAGAATTGTACTATACGTCTTGTGTTTTTAAAAGCTTTGCGGAGAAGAACAAACTCTTCGAAAATATTGTTGCGGTGATGAAAGAAAAGTTCATAAAATATTTTGATAACATACCGCCGGTCTTTACTTGTGCCGCCGCATTAAACCCCTATTGGAATGTTAATGGGGTTGAAACAACGATTGAGGAAATATTCGACAACTTAGGTATGCACGAGATTGACCCGAAGTTGTCGACGGAAGCGAAGGACAAGTTCAACAAAAACCTTCAAGACCTTTATGACCATTATTTTCAAATGTATGGTCCAAGCACGAGATCGTCTTTTGTGAAAAAAACAACAACTAGTAGGCCGTGCAATGACCCACTTATAAACTTGATGAATGGGATTCGTGAATCGGCATCTAAGAGGCAAAGAGGAAACACACCAAGTAGCGAACTTGGTCGATATAGTGGAGCAAACTATGTTGAGGGCGCAACGGTCGACGAAATTCGCAATATTGATTTGTTGGCTTGGTGGAAAGGTAAACAAAACGAATTTCCCATTCTATCCGCCATGGCTCGTGATTTGCTTGCCGTACAAGCCTCAACGGTTGCTTCCGAATCGGTTTTTTCTCTTAGTGGGAGGGTGTTATCTATGCGAAGAACAAAACTAACTCCCGAGTCTCTAGAGGTTTGCATTTGCCTAAAGGACCATTTGGATGCGGTGGATCGTGTACAACACAAGGCGAACTTTGAAGACGAAATACCAATAGAGCGTCATATTCATGATGAGGAGGCGGAGGACGGGGTTTCTTCCGATAACGAAGACGAGGGTGAAGACGAGAATGAAGACGAAGAAGAGTTGTAATTATTTGTTTTGATAAAATTATTTGTAACTTGTTCAACTAATATTTAGTTTTGATTTGTTTTATTATAATTACTTTTGTTACTAATTATTAATTTTTGTTACTTTTTTAATAACGATGAACATTTTATTTATTTAAAAAATAACTATTACAAACATTATTAAAACATAAACGATACTAAACATAACAACTAAAACATAAAAACAAAGTCCGTCGTTTTAATCCGGGAATACTTATTTTTGGGTTGTAGAGCCGGACGACTCTCCCACTTCCGTTTTTTTAGCTTCCAACCTTCTTTTCTCTCGACAATACTTATTCGTATGTTTTCGTAATGTCGAGTTGGACCCTGCTTTAAGAAACTTCGAGCAATATTTGCAACGTGCCAACTCATGTGAGTCGGTCATGAGACACAAATCGTAATGAACCCAAACATCGGGGCATCTTGTTGTTTCGATCACCATAACAACGTTATCATTAGTTGCCATTTGTTGTCGGTTTAAGGTTAATTGTGGTTTGGAGTGTGTTTTATAGTTTTGGAATTGGTTTAACAAGTACACAAACAAACCTTGCTATTTAGAGTAAAAAAATAACCTATTTATAGTTAAAAAACCGGTTCCAACGGTCAAAAACGGCTATATAGCCGTTGGAACCGGTTCCTAACGGCTATGATATTTAAATTTCAAAAAAAACCGGTGGAACCGGTTTTTACGTAAAAACCGGTTCCGGTTCATACCCTACCCGGTTCTTAAAAGTTAGCATATCTGGGCATCGGTTCGGGTCGGGAACCGAACCGGTTCTTGATTGGAACCGGTTCCATTTTACAACCCGGTGTGAAAAAACCGGTTTCGAACCGGTTCGGGTTTTCCAGTTGAACCCGATTTGTGCACGTCTATGTTCAAGTTACACGATTTTAAGTGTCTCAAGTATGGTTGACGTATTTGACACATTCAACTTGTCAACCCGTCACGATTTACACCTCTTCCAAAAACCATTACTAAAAAAAAGCTATAAATCCAAAAGTAGCAACTTGTCTAACTCAGAAAACTCAGGTGTATAAAAACTATTAGATATATCATTAAACAAAACAAAGCCAGTTAGCATAAAAAAGATTCTATCTCATAAGGCTTCTAATCTTCAGCTTCTCATGTATATTCTTAACTTCTTTTACTAGCATATTTGTACAATATACTGCCATGAAGAACACCACCTGTAAAGATCAAATCATTGATCATTCACGAGTTTGTTGAGCAGCAACGTCAAAAGTTCATCTCTCCTCTCGGCCCGACTCTCCTCTCTAATCTTTCTTTCTTCTTCTTTTTCCCTCCACGCCTGCTCGGTCCTCATCCTCTCCATTTCCATTCTCTCCATCGACTGACGCCATTCTTGGTCAAACATTTGTCTTTCATAAGCATGTTTCTCCATCAACTGCCTCCATTGCATGTCGATCATCTGCTGCTGCTGAAAGAACTCATGTAAAATCTCGTGAACTGAATCATTATCTGATTTCATAGGTTTTGGAGTTGCAGGTAGATTTGATGTTTGTGGGCCTTTTCCCCTATCGGGTTTCTTTCTTGTTTGCAGGTCTTGGTGTTCGTCTTCATCTTCTGAGATTTCTTCAAGTGATTGATAAGAATCGGGTCTAGTGACCCGCTTCTTTGACTTTGACTGGCTGGAACCGGCTTCAGGGTCAAACGGTGTTGGTGGTGCGTCTGTTGCTCTCTCGGTGAACAAAGCATGTAGTTCGTTAAAGAACGGGAATGAACGAGTGTTATCGCGATCAGATGTCTCCTTTCCCTAATCAATCACACATTAAAAATTCGGTTAAACAACTGTAAATTCATCCAGATTATTAATATCATTAATGTATATTTAATCTATGCTTATAAGCACCGGATTGGCTCGCTATCATTTTGATTCCTGAAGTTGCAATGATCAATCAGAGTCCAAACAATCCAAAATCACAGCCAAAAAGTAATATCAGAGATTTAGAGCAAAATCACACAATAGATAAGAACCCTGCACTACATTAACAAGCAATTAAACAAAATAATTCAAAGATTAGAGCAAAATCAGACAGTATATAAGAACCCTGCATCAACTTAAGCAGCTAGCACACTCACTGAACCTTAACCAAAACCGAACCAAAAGCAGTTAACCAAAAAACCAAATTAAACGGAAAATCAGTTACGGTTTTTTTGTATGCCCTTGGTTAACTGAATTAACCAAAACCAATCTTAGCCGAAAGTCTGAAACCGATCGGTTTCAGTTAGGGCTAAAAACCGAACCAAACTGAAAATTAACCACAACTGAATTAATCAAAGACCAATTAAATTAAACCGAAAATCCTTTACTGTTTTTCTTGTCTACCCTCAGTTTCGGATTCTATTAAGGATAAAAACATAACCAAACCATGCACACCCTTAGCACAGAATGAATTTCAAAGATTTGACGCAAAATCACAAAATGAATAAGCACCCTACATCAAATTAACAAGAATTAAGCAGTAAACAAACAATCAATTTCAAAACTTTAGGGCAAAATCACACAATAGATAACAACCCTACATCAAATCACCAACCAATTAAGCAATACACACAGAAAACAAACCTCACAGATTCAGCGCAAAATCACACAATGAGTAACAACTAAAAACACTGAAAATCAAATCATCAACCAATTAATCAAATTACGCAGTGTGGTTCGCAATAACATAACTGTTAACCAAAACCAAACCAAAAACTGACGAAACCGAACCGAAATTAGCCAAAAACCGCATTAACCGAAACCAAATTATTCGAAAACCGGTTATTGTTTTTTTATTGTGTACCCTTGGTTAACCAAATTAACCGAACCCAACAGGTTTTCAAAAACTCTTTACCAAAAAGACAAAAAGTTCAGTTTCGGTTAGGGCTAAAAACCGAATCTAACCTGCACATAATGAATTTCAGAGCTTCGGGGCAAAATCACACAATAGATAACAAACCCTACATAAAAATTAACAAGCTTTTAAGCAATACACACAATCAACCTCACAACTAAAACCCTAAAAATCAAACCAAACCAAACCAAACCAAAATTAACCAAAAACAAATTGAACCAAAGACCGATTAACTGAAACCAAATTAAATCGAAAATCCGTTCCGGTTTTATTGTGTACCAAACCATGCACACCCGTAGCACAGAACAAATTTAAGAGATTTGAGGCAAAATCACACAATGAATAAGCACCCTACATCAAATTAACAAGCAATTAAGCAGTAAACAAACAATCAATTTCAGAGCTTTAGGGCTAAATGACACAATGAGTAATAACTAAAAACCCAAGACCAAATTAGCAAGAAATTAGGCAGTAAAGACACAAAGAATAACAATTTGGGGCATTAGAACACAATGGATAAGAACCCTAGATCAAATTAACAAACAATTAAGCAGCACCTTATAACGAGTAACAAGGTTCTTCCATTTGCATTTACACTGCTCGGGTGTCCTCCGGTACCCTAACTCCTTCATCCTCACACTCACCACTTCCCACAAACCCTTATTCCTCTTCGCCACCGTGAATTCTCTCTCTAGCTCCCCTCGTATCCCTATCAGATCAACAGTCTCCTTGTGGCTCCACGTCAGCATCCGCCCGTCTCGTCTCGAAAACTCATCCGTCTCTCCCACACCACCAATCACCGGCTGCGGTGGAGGGATGCTCATCGTTATGTGTTGCAGTCGAGTTAGGACTTCATTGTTATTATTATTATTATTATTATTATTCATGTCGCCGCCACCACCACCACCGCTGCTGCTGTTGCTTCTGAACATGATGGTGATATGTGGCGGACAAAGTCAACAAACTGCTTTTTGTAGGTTTGACTTAAAAGACTTTATTAATCTGTCTATGTTTCTTACTTTCTTTACTTGTACCAATTTAATGAATTTATTGCATATAAAGGTGAATTTTTACCCAACTTTTACATTTATTACTAGAGACGCGTAAAATGGTGTGGTCATGTTTACGTGTGAGAAACTGAGAATAAGCGTTGTCAATGAGTTGTATTTTAATGAATTTATTTTTTTGTTTATTATTAGAGACGTGCAAAATGATGTAGTCAAGCTCAGTCATGAGAATAAGCATATGTACTTTAACAATGAGTTGAACCTAATAATAATTATGTTGTATTTATAGTGGTAGTAGTAGTTGTACATGTGGTTATTAAATGCTAATGTGACACTGTTCACTCATTGTTTAGTATGGTTGTAGTGTTAATATAATTATTAGTATTATTGTATATGGTATATGAATTATGATCAATCATATCACTTGGTCTAGTACTCTGTTGTTACGGTGAAATGCAAACTGCAGTCATACCATATCATGCCTTTGATGATATGCTGGCTAGGCACTTAGACAAATCATGTGTACGCTTGAGGTATGTCATTTCAAATGTACTTGTATATCTTTATTTTCAACTATTATTAAGGAGTTTGTAAACACATGTATATTGAGTGTATATGTAATACATAGATAGATAGTTGTATGAAATACAAAAAAAAATTTTATTTCAGCTAAGATAAGTTGTTGGGTCGATTCGACAAACATAATCAGCCTATCAAGTTTGATTTACCATTTTTTGTTGTAATTAGTGATTTAGATAATAATTTTTACCAAAACGAAATAAACCAAACCGTGAACACCACTATTTTTTTCGCCCGCTTAATCCATTATCAATTAAATACAACTTGATTACATACTATTGAGTTAAAAACCCCCTACAAATCATTCTTTTTCCAGTGTTTAGAATGTCTTTGTTTATCAACTAAAATGCCCCATGTTACAAGACTGATCAAACTACAACATTTATACTACCCGAAATCATTTTCACTATCTTTTGTAAAATTATGGTTTGGGCATGTGAAAAAGAGACCAACAACAACGCCAGTTAGAGTAGTGGAAACCCTCATTGTGGAAGGAAAGAGGAGTAGAGGCAGACCTAAATTGACTTGGGATGAGAGAATTAGACATGACTTGACAGAGTTGCACCTCTCTGAGGACATGGTCCAGAATAGAGATTCGTGGAGACGTAAGATTAAGGTTAGAGACTTTCTAGGGGAAGGTACCTAGTTAGCTTAGCTTTGTATTTAGGGTCTACTTTGGCTAGCTTGATTGCTTATGTATATTTTTTGTTTGATGCTGTATTGTGATTCTTATGCCCAAATCTTATTTACAGATTCCTTGGTATTTTGATAGGGTGCTACTCTATGTATTGCTAAGTGTCTTTGCTTGTAGGATGTATGTTTACTCTGTTTACCTGTATGTAGCTTTATGAGCCGAGGGTCTCTCTGGAAGTAATCTCTCTATTCTCACGGATAGAGGAAAGACTTGCCTACATCCCACCCTCCCCTGACCCTATCGATAGCGTGCTATGCGGTGGGATATACAGGGCTTGATTGATTGATTGATTTTGTAAAATTACCTGTAAGTATATTACATTTTTCAGTGAACGTATAGGTTGACATAGTCGACAAAACCACTAGATACAGTCAACACTTCAGCAACAAAATACACGATCTTAAAGTACATGTATGCACACTAGAAGTGTAAAACAAACCGCGTTTCACGTAGGCCACCCAAGATTAGCTCTCTAAAAGCTATAACCGAGCCAAATTTGAGCGAGCTCAAGCCTAGGATAGAGCTCAATTAATAAACGAGTTTTAGACCTAACAATCTAACATCACGTGCCAAGCTTGATTAAGCCCATGAGCCTAAGCAAGTCAATTAGTTTTTGCATACAAAAACTAATTAAATACATAAAAAGAAAGTAAATACTTAACACAAATAATAAGCGAGTCGAACTCTAGCTTGTAAAATTATTCACTAGCCAAGGTAAGAGCTTTAGACAAAGAGCTCGAAACATACCCAAGTGGGATCCACTCTTCTTGTCTAGTTTTACACGTATAAAGCCGGCACAAAAATTCAGTTTTAAGCATATACGAGTGATTACCACTGAAGAAAAGCACAAAATGTTTACCATAAGCGACACGAAACCAGCATGAAAGGTGTACTTTAACCAAATTTCAGTTCACCATAGTCGTGGAACAAGACATGAAGTATAAAAACTAAATGCCAATAAAAGCCGAAGAACTACAATAGTCAACAAGTCAACAACACAAACTTTTTGCAGCGCGTTTTACACTTTTGACACCCATCACTCGTTCTTGTAAATGAGTACTAGGTTCCTATAAACAGAAGACACAAGTTTTATCCCATAAAATGGAACAATCATAACTTCATGTTTTGCAAATCCAGAAACCGATCATTCAGAGTTGCTTGGAGGTTTCTCCTTTGGATGCTTGGAGCCGTAATGATCATTTAGCTGGTTTTGATTTGCTAACTGCACCTGAACACCACAACTCACTGAGTTATACCGAGCCAAGAACTCAAAACACATTAATAACCTAAATATGCAAGCAGATAAATCAACACCTTTTGACATCGACCCACAACCTCGTCATTGGCGAGTAAATAAACAAAAATGGTCACAATTTGGTACAATAAGTGTTGATCTATAGATAATTAAGCGTGCGTCTATTACTTATTGAACAGATAATTGTCATGTTTCTACTTCAGCAGATATAATTTTGTGTACATGAATTGTCCTAGTTTCAAGCTCCATTTAAATGAATACACTATACTCCTTACACACACAAAAAATACAATGGTCGATTCGACAATTAGTTTGGTAAAAGTGATAAGTTATTAGTAAACAAAAGAAACTTTAAATTTGAACCAACATCAATGCTATTAATATCTATAATATAATGTTTAGAAAAAGCAATATTGAGTTGAAGCTCTGTCAAAATAACATATTTTCTATATATTTCCAAGATAAGAATTTAAGGGGACGTTTGTTTCGTTAGCATTCAACAGAACAGAAATTTCAATCCTAACATGTTTGGTTCGCATAATTTGCTGGAACTGGAATATCAATTCAACAGATAACATGTTTGGTTGGAGAATGAAATGAATTTCTTAAATTCGTTTAAATAAAGAAATTCAAACCATCTCAGAGAACGTAAGACCAGAAACCAACACATCTTGTTGTAATATTGCTTACGTGTTAAACATAGTTGATGGCGTTAAGTTAAAAGAAAAGAATTATACATAAAAGATAGACGTACGTGTATAGAGACGATTGCTTCCAAATTGTCATCCTTGGGTTAATGCCTGGAAATGGCAAAAATTTAAACTAGTGAAAGTGTGTGATGACGAGGATACATATGAAGATAAAGGTGTATAGAGTTTGCTTGTGAATTCTCATCCCTTTAACTTAATGAAGACGTTGGTATAATACCATCTCGATCATTTATAACCAGCCTTAACATCCATCATCCTCTTCCTCGTCATCACAGACTTTCACACATTCAAGTTTTTGCCAGTTCTAGGCATTAACCCAACGCCTTCATTAAGTTAAAGGGATGAATAACCCTGGAACTGGCAAAAAGTTGAATGTGTGAAAGTCTGTGATGACAAGGATGATGGATGATAAGGCTGGTTATAAATGATCAAGATGGTATCATACCAACGTCTTCATTAGGTTAAAGGGATGAGAATTCACAATCAAACCCTATGCACGTCTATCTTCCTATGTATCCTCGTCATCACACACTTTCACCCGTTTAAATCTTTCCATTCCAGGCATTAACCCAAGGCCGACAATTCAGAAGCAATCATCTCTATACACGTACGTCTATCTTTTATGTATCCTTTTCTTTTAACTTAACGACAACAACTATGTTTAACACATAAGCAATATTACAAAAAGATGTGTTGGTTCAGTGACAAGATTAAACAATGGCAAATCAGTTCAAAGTATAGTCCATTTATTAAAGTAGATAGATTCAGACGTCTTGTCACAGTGACAAATTAATGATGATTCAGCAAAAGGTTGTTTCAATAACACAAAGTCTAGAGTCAAATCAAAGTAATATAATTTTTTCCAATTATTATCGAAATAAATCAAAGATGAAAACTCAAATCTTATTGTATACATATGTAATATGTTGTTCACCGGATATCATACAAACAAACCAACTAGAAACCGTGATTGATCAGATCACTCATAGTTTTGAAGATACAAATATTAATTTAGTATCTATCTTATGCAAACCACATTTAAAACAAAAATGAGTTAAAGAGATGATATTATCTAAAAAAAGCCCTAGATCAGCATAATTAGAACGTAAAACCCTAATTAAACTGAAACAATCAGCCAATCCGTAATCCATAAGCTACAAAATGAATGAAACTAATTAATTTCAGCAATTGATATAAAACACGAAAGAATCAGTGGCAAAAATGAAAGAGGAGATGAGATGGGTTAATTTAATTACTTTGCAGATAGGACAGATGACTTTGAGAGCAACAGCACGATGTTCCAATTGAGAGCCTTTTGATTTCTGATTCTTCTCTGCGTTCTTCCGCTGCGCTTCGATCTTTTGTTTTCCACGAGTCATCCTCTCTCTAATGTTGTTTTGCAATTTGGGTATTATTGTTTGTTTGGGGGTTGTATCTATACTTGCGTATGGGTATGCACGATTTGGTTCAGTTCGTTTTAACCTTAACTAAATTAATCAATCGGTTTTTGGTTTATTGGGTTTATACTTAAAAATAGATGAAATGAATACATAGATACATGAAATGATTGTATATATCCATGAGCACGACAACACATACGTCTTTAGTACTTATGGTTTATTTGTATTTACAAGCGTAGGATCTTCTAAGCTGGTTAGGCTTTTGAGTTTTGAGTCACATGTAAAAATGTCTAGGTTAAGCTTGCTTACTAGATGATCTTTGTTCTTGTGATTACATAAATCGATTTGTAAATAAAGTAACCAACTAATGGAGTGAATGTAAAATGCAAATTGTTCAATGATATTTGTTTATGTTCTTGTATTACCTAAACACATTTTTACTCCTAACGCTATCATGCTCATCATTCTCACATCTATTAAATATTAATTGTGTGATAGGAAAGAAAATGCCATAAAGTTTACATTTATAAAAGATTCCAGCTTTGTAAATAATTCCAGCTTTGTTTACATTTTACACAAGTTTCTCAATGGGCCAAATTACATAATGTGTTTAGTGGGCCTGGCCCATCACACAAAGTGTACTGAGTACGACTACACTCCTGTATTCTATGTTCTATGTTCTATCCACAATATGAAAACAAAATGCCAAAAAGTCCATGTGGGATACAGCTGTGTTTGAAGACTTGTGGTTCTGCAAATAATTATATCATATTCTTATCCTCACATAGAAATGATTTATTAAGATGATAAACTAGAAACTTACTAATTATTTTGCTACATCAAAATACATTCATCCTACCTTAGAAATCAGAACTCCAAAAAAGTAGCAAAACTTTCTTTCCCAATGGCTGTTGCTGAAATCTTTATAGGTGCATTCATCACAGTGTTGTTTGAGAAACTAGCATCTGCTGACTTGATTAGACTAGCTCAATCTGCAGGAATCTATGCAGAACTCAACAAATGGAACAACACCTTGTCCCAGATCCAAGCTGTCATTCTTGATGCAGGCCAGAAGCATATTACACAGACAGTGTAACATTCATCATTTTAGATCTTTTTTGTATTTGTATTTGTATCAAAACCCGACCCGATTTGTAAACCAAATCTTTCACTAATATAAAATGTTGGATTTTTATGTTTCATAATCATCTCTTACCTTTTGGATTTGTTACTAGATTGTATTATTTAAACCTTTTTTTAAAAAAAAACACATGCAAGTATTGATATAAAACAAGGAAAACAAGTTTGACTCCTTCCCTATATAAACAACCCCATCATCTTCATTATTCTTTGCTCGTTCATCTTCTTTCTCTCCCAAATAAAGTTCATATCTCTAACCTCTAAGGTTCTTAATAATCAAGCAATAACCTTCTTTAATTCTTGTTTGTTACTTATTAATTCATATCTTGTGGCACAACATATATATAATATGCACCCCTTGTTTCCTTCGGCTTTCATCTTCTTCGGGAGGTGATATGCTACAAGACAAGGCTACATGGAGAACTCTTTGTAGTTCTTGTTTATACTATTTTCCTTTAATGCTTTCCTAGTCTTGTTCATATTGTAAGTAGTTTAGCTTTTAATTCATGTTTAAAGAGTTTCATGGTATTGGTTATGAAGTCACTAGTCTCGGTTTTATCCCGAGATTAGACCCGAATCAAGACCGAACCAAGACCAAACTCTTGTTTACTAGTCTTGTTTATACTATTTCTCTTTAATGCTTTTGTTTATATTGTAAGTAGTTTAGCTTTTAATTCATGTTTAAAGAGTTTCATGGTATTGGTTATGAAGACACTAGTCTCGGTTTCATCCCGAGATTAGACCCGAATCAAGACCGAACTCTTGTTTACTAGCTTTTGTTTTAAATAGTTTTGTTTACTAGTTTTGTTTAAAATAGTTAAATAAACATGTTTATGAAA
Organism: Bidens hawaiensis; assembly: GCF_021521415.1. Lineage (NCBI taxonomy): Eukaryota > Viridiplantae > Streptophyta > Magnoliopsida > Asterales > Asteraceae > Bidens > Bidens hawaiensis. The sequence continues at coordinate 597,784 of NW_027491517.1, forward strand.
GATTTGAACCTTGTAACTTTTAAAACCATTTTGATAGTTCTATGGTATTTGGGTATGTGGCAACCATCCTCGGTATCATTCCGAGTCAAGGACCGAACCAAAACCGAACTAAACCGAGTTCACTTGCCTAAGACACACAAGTGTGTTTTTGGCCATCGAAACTCATCTTTTCTTCAAGAATGTATTTTAAACTAATTTTAAGTATTTTATCAACTTAATTGGTGTGTCGGTATCCAACTTGATCTTATAACAAGCTTGGACCGGTGATACCAAATACACACTTAACGGACGTTAAGGTTCTTCATAATAGAACTATATACTTGGTTAAGTCTTTCGATTTTATTGAGTTATCTCAAAACATTTTGGAAAGTTAACTTTGAGTTTAGTTAATTATCTAGACCCAAGTTAGCAAATCCGAACACTCGATTAAAACCTTGTTTTGGTGTTCATATACCTAAAGGGTCTTGCATTAGTGCATTATAACCCACATAAGTTACTTAACATGGGTTGAGTAATAATTATGAATGAAATACCAAGACCCGGTTTCGAGTAAACTTACTTTTTAGAACATGTCTTTAATTTCCCAAGTATTTACATTTTTAAACCATAAACTTCATTTATTTACTTTACTTGTCATATTTTATTTTAAACCCTTCCAAGACTACCTACTAACTTAAGACCCGTTTAATCTAGGTCTTGCTCGTTAAACCCGATCTCTGATTATTCACGAATCAATCTTTCAAGTTACTTAGTTAACGTGAGTACATTTCATCCCCCGTTTTCACTTTTATCTTTTGGGGGTAACATGCATACTTATTCAAACAAAAATGATTTATATTATACTCATTTCTCAAACCACAAACTTTAGGGTATATGATGCTAGAATACTTGCTCTATTGTGTGTTATATGTCTCATATGCTTTACGTGCGCGAGTGTTTATTTTTATATTGTTGTTGAGCCTCATTAAGTATGATCATACGCTCCCCTAACTACTTAGCCTTGTGCTAGTAGAATAGGGCCTTATTATCCAAGTATGTCGGTATTCTTACCGATTAGAAAGGATCCTCATTTACATATGTTTTATATACCATGATTGATGCTTTTATTTATAGTCTCATATACGTTTGTGGATTTCACTCATATTATATATACTCAAAACTATGAAATTGCTCACCAACATACGTGTTGACAAATGTTATTTTATGCATGTTACAGGTTGATTATTACTTGAGTTGGAGTTTGAAGACGTCATTCTATTTTGATACCGCTAGGTTATTAGAAGAATGAACAATATCTATTTCTTATGTTTTGATGTTATTTGTATGAACAATATGTGTTACTTTGGTGATTGAATGAAATTAATGAGTTGCTTAAATATTGTCACTTTAATAGTGTCTTGTGTATTTGTCCAATCACGTTGCACCCCGGCATGTTCCGCCGCCTTTGGTCGGGGTGTGACAGACAGCTATTCAACTCTGGCTGCACAAACTCCAGCATTTAGCTTATGAAATAGATGATGTTCTTGATGATTTGACCATTGAATCTATCAGGCAACAGTTGAAAGAAGAATCTAGTGCCAACACCAGCACAAGAACTAGTAAGGTAATGAGGATTATCCCAAGTTCTTGTACTAGTTTAACTCCTCATGCCTTAAAGTATGGTAGTAAGATGAGTTCTAAGCTCAATGAGATTACAACCAACTTGAATGCACTTTTTGTTGAGAAAAATATATTGGGGTTGGTTAGTAATGTGGAACGGTCAAATAGAACAAGTAGACGGTTAGAAGAAACTTCACTCGTTGATTTATCGAGATTTGTGGGTCGTGATAGGGATAAATAAAACATTGCTCGAGAAGTTGTTACGCAACGAATCGTGCGATGAAGATGTCAGCATCGTGTCGATTGTTGACTTGGGTGGGATAGGTAAAACCACTTTAGCTCAAGTATTGTACAATGATAAGAAAGTGAAGGAACACTTTAAAATCTATGTCATGGGTTTGTGTTTCTGATGAGTTTGATGTATTTAACATTAGCAAGGCTATTTTTAAAGATGTTGGTGGGTTAGTTAAGTATATTTACCCTACCTCTAATTTACAAGAAATTAGTTTAATGGCTGAAGGAATGAAGAACTTATCTCCTTAGCATTCTCTGCTGGGTTAGTTAAATATATTTACCCTGCCTCTAATATACAAGAAATTAGTTTAATGGCTGAAGGAA